>NC_090268.1:164800405-165104572 GCF_040414725.1 Anabrus simplex
GACCGTATGATGATCAGGTCTGAAGTTGGTCTCCCGAATATAGACTATGCTCGCTGTGTACTATCCCCCCTTGCTGTGCCGGCTGGGAACAACCAGCCTGCACAGACTTCTGGTTGATCCCCCCCCCTTCGAGCTTTGACTATTCGCGACGTTGCTGGGAGCAGCAACAGTCGCCTTGGGCGCAGCGGTCTGGACAGGTGTCGAGGTTGTAAATGACGAACCTGGAAGACTCTGAGCTATCAAGCTATAGTCGAGTGTACGGGCAGGTGTATTCGTAGAATTAAACTTACGGCGCGCTTCCTGGTAGGAAAGACCATCCAGGGTCTTGATCTCCTGGATCTTCTTCTCACTCAGGTATGTCGGACAATTCCGATCCCGAGGAGAATGAAAACCGGAGCAGTTAGTGCACTTGTATGGAGTTGTGCACTCCTCCGCGCCGTGAGCTACTCGTCCACATGTACCACATACAGCCTGATTCGAACAGCGAGATACCATATGTCCGAATCGCTGGCATTGATAGCATCGCATAAGGAGGCGGGATGTACGGCCTCACATCGCGACGATAAGTTGTTACCTTGACTTTCGCTGGTAACACTGACAACTTGAAAGAGACAATGAAGGCACCAGTGGCAACGTCTTCACCGTTGACCTTGCGCGAAATGCGACGTACGTGTGTCACACCACGGTTCTTCATGTCTTCCATCAACTCGTCGTCAGTGTTCAAAATAAGGTCGCGGTGAAGGATGACTCCGCGAACCTGGTTCAAGGACTTATGCTCCTCCACTTTGACGAGGATTTCGCCAAAGTGCTCGCACTTAAGCAACTGATCAGCTTGCAGTGCTGTACGAGTCTTTAGAAGCAAACTACCGTTGCGCATTTTTTAAGGTCCTCCAGTTCGCCATAGACGCCTTCGATGTGCCTACTAAACAGGATCGACTTCACCAGCTTAAAATCGTGCCCATCGGTTCTGGTAGCGACCAGAAACCTAGGGAAGCTGGATCCCATTCCTTCACGCTGCGCATGTTCCCAGGGAGTTGAACCTCTCAGGAAAGCAAAAGTTAAACACTTAGGTGGGGGACAACCTTGAGAGAGCCGACTTCGTTTGGAAGCCATGCCCGAAATCATCCTCCCCGAATGCCACCCACTCCGATCAGGGGTCTCTGTAGCCGAACCAAGCAGCCAAGGCAATACCCACCTGGTCGTAGCAAGGGAAACAATTTAGAAACTTAGCAAAGCTCGATTGAGCGAAGGTGCAACATACCACTTCTTACCATCCCCAAGCAAATGGAAAAATAGTACGACTACAGAGTCCTTTCGGGTCTTTGTTGCGGCTCTTCATTCGAGATACCCTTTACCATGTCGTCAAACGATCAACAATTTAAGTTAAATATATCTATTCAGGTTACTTTCGAGCAGGAAACGTTCGTGAAAACAAATTCAAGAAATGTACTTTATATTCCTTTATAAGTGGTTATATTCATATCTTGTGTCTGTCACCAAACTGACAGATTTAGACTAGAAAATTTTAGGTCCATACAGCACACAAACTTTAGGTCGTGCCGTATCTTGTTAGTCTCTAACGGAGAGAAATGTCGCGTGAGGTAACTGAATATGTTTCCGAAGTACACCTTCCTAGTAAATATTTGTGGTTTGTGTACTTACCACGTATCTGAAGCGTCACTGCTCATGAAGGTTTTTGATGATGATGAATACGATGATGCTTGTTTAAAGGGGCCTAACATCGAAGTCATCGGCCCCTGATGGTACGAAATGAGACGAAATGCAATGACAAGATAAAAATCCAAAATCCTCCACTGACCAGAATTCAAAGCGTGAGGACGAAAAATGAACGGATGGATATGAAGTTGAAACAAACAGTGGAGCAGACCCGCAATGTCTCATTCTCAGAAACTGACGGAAACACTAGTAATACTGACCAAGGGACAGCTTCTATAGCTCAACATTGAATGGAGGACGCTTGCAAGCTAAAGGGGTCCAAAATATAGGTCACCGGCCTCTCATAATGGTAGGCCTACTTATCAATTGGACAGTAGAACCATGGTATTTGACATGGCGCGGTACCAATCAAAAGTATCGTAGACTCGCGGTATTCCACACATTATGGTACTACTCACAGGTAGTGAAATTCGCATATGTAATACATACCTATGGTATTTCACACATAGCGGCGCCATTTACAGGCAACGCAAACCTATGGTTTTCATCACCTAAGTGTACTAACCACAAGGACTCATACTATCCCGTGGTATTCCTTATATAGTGGGTACTAATCATAGGCAAGTCAGAACCATGGTGTCGCTCATATAGTGCTACTAATCACAGGTACCGTAAAAGCCTGACCGCACGTTGCTCCTGATCACTACTAATCACAAACCTATTTGGTACCTAACGTAGTAATACGCGCAAGTAATAGCGACCCATGTTGTTCCCCGAGTGGTGGTAGTAATCACAAGTAGTTTCATGGTTCTAATCCAATCACCCCATGGTCGCCCCCTTCGACAGGCAGGGGATACCGTGGGTGTATTCGTCTGCGTCCCCCCACCCACAGGGGGTAAAGAGAGAGAGAAAAGAAGAAGAAAGAAGGGATCCGTCACTTCGAAAGATGAAGGAACGGACGAAGAAAGGCTAGGGCCACGAAGGGCGTGGAAATGAAAGACTCCCTAGGCCTCGAATGCTCTAATACCGTCGGGGTCGGAAAAGAACAAGAGTTGACCAGGGGAGGTCGGACAGGATAGACGAAAATGAGGAGCCTAGCACAAGCGAGTGGAAGCAATGTCAAGACTCAGCTAAGAGCCCGTGATCGTCGATCCACACTTCCAAGTTGAGAGCCCCTCTTACGACAGGCAAGGAATACCGCGGGTTTATTCTATATGTGCGTCTTGGGCATTCTAACATTCTCTGCTCTTCACAGGGGGTTGCGTGTTTGTTCCGCGAGAGGTATTTTATTTCCCTCAAGTCCGTCGGCAAGCCGGTTAGGACCCGCCTATCCGCCACCTGGGACCCGCCACGAGGGAGTATCGCCTCCCCCCCCCCCCCTGCTGCGCCAACGTAACAGGTTCGTGGATCATCCACTGACCAAAAAAAAGTCATGAAGAATGAATGAATAGATGGACATGAACCCCCCCAAAAAGTGGATCCGACTCAAATAAGGTCATAAATAATAGTATTACTGACCAAGGGACCACTTATAAAGTACAATTCTGAATCGAGTATGTTTGATGTCTAAAGGGGTCCAAAATCCAGGTCTAAGGCCCCTCAGAATGGTACCGATGAGGTTCCTCACCTATGTGTACTAGGCACGGGTGCCGGTATTCGCGTGGTGTTCCTCACATAGTGGATACTAATGACCCGCGCAGTTGCTCACATGGGTACGACGCACGGGTACTAGAAACCCAAAGGAGATCCTACTCTTTGCTGCTACTAATCACAAACCTATTTCGTACCTAATATAGTGGTACTACTCGCAAGTACAGGCAACCCATGGTGTTACCTGCGTGATGGTGCAAATCAAGAGTAGTTTCATGGTTCTAATTCAATAATCCCTTGGTCGCCCCTGTTAGTCGCCTCTTACGATAGGCAGGGGATACCGCGGATGTATTCTACATGTGCGTCCCCACCCGCAGGGGATCATGAATATTTATGTGTGTTATTTCTTGCCTAAACGCGTTTCTTTCCACAGGACATATTAAAGCGCACATATACTAAAGTGAAGGACATTGTTGTGCAAGATATCGCACAAGCGGCCACAGTTCCCTTGACTGTTGATGCATGGTCATCGAAGACTCACATTCACCTGTGACAGCTCACTTCTTAAAGGACACAGATCTGGCGTCCGCTTGACTCCTGTGCTCTGTATTCAAGGACAGCACACAACTAAAAATACTGTATAGCGGGTAAACTGAAAGAGGTAATTGCACAGTGGAACATTACGGGCAGAGTGACTGTCATAAATATGGTGGCAGCCGTCAAAAGTTTGTCAATTCGCCACGTCTCTTGCGTTACGCACACGTTAAACCTCGTTTCTCACAATACGCCTGATTTAACGCAAGTATTAGGCTACTACGCAGACATAGTTGCATACTTTAAATAGGTATAATTTGTGTGCTGTTATGACAATATGCCAGGAATCTTATATCATACAGGCAAATATCAATATCCACTGTATTCTTTCCATTTTTATCAGACATAGTGATATCGCCAGTGAAAGGCTGGTCAGCATTTAAGACTGCTGGTAAGCTAAAACTGCGCGTGAAGCAGCAGGACTGACGGTATGTAACAGCAAACTCACGATAGTCCAAGGTTTGCTAGATATCAAGGATGAAATTGCCCGAGCTCTATCGGACCTACTCAACGCACCGCTAACACTCACAGCTTTAGTTTGCAGTCACTTCATTCCGAAATCCTAACCAACAAAATTAACGTGTTGACATTTTATTTATTTATTTATTTATTTTAGCGGACGAGTGGCGAATATTGCACGATATGGGCCTTGTTTCCTCCCCGTCACCGACAAGAGGAGATCAATACGTCACCTGCTCGCAGATCATTCCTCTGGTTCATGGATTGTTTCTGGATATGAGGAAGAAGCAGGAAATAGTAACCAACGAAGTATCCAAAATGTTCTCTGCTTCTCTATTTTCTGCTATAGGAAAGAGACATCCCTTACGAGTCTCGTTCCGTTTCCAAACTGACAACATTTTTTGACCTACGCTTCAAAAAAGCTGCTTTTCGGTCACCAGAAAATGCTGAAAAGACCCGAAAGCAAGCGGTATCAGAAATTGCTGTATTTCTTAAGAAGCTTGAACGAAATGCTTAGCACATCGCCCTTCTGAACAAGGCGCGACAGGGACCAGCTCATTCGGTTGTGTTACCGAACATTTTATTTCCGAAGAACGCTGAGAGGGTGAAAACTAAAGCGACTGACGCTATACGTGTCCGTCAGTACATGGAATAGGCTCTCGCGCCTCCAACTAACAATCCAGTGACATATTGGGACAAAGAAATCAAAAGTGCCGGCATTAGTGATGTAGCCATAAGGCTTTCCGTAACCAGCAACATCCGTCCTGGCGGAGAGAGTATTTTCTAAGGCTGGGGAACTTATAACTCAGAAAATCTCTTCAGCCGAAAACGGCCGGCGTCCTTGTCTTCCCGTATGGAAACAAACAACACGTGTGATAATGATAAAATTAGTATATAAAAGTGTAAGATATTTAGTATAATTATGTAAATTTACATGAAGGAACTAGGCAAATTTAATGTTCGCCTGTTTATCAAAAACATGTCCTTTTGGGATGAATTTAAGGTCGGGCCTGCCCCCTAATAGTAAAATTAAAGGGCCGCGGTATTTTGACCGTAACACAACATTACACACGATAAAACATACCACTATCCCTCAAGAAGCGGATGACGAGGTCTGCTGACTGCTCGTCATCACGCAGGATAAGGTGATGATGATGATGATGATGCTTGTTGTTTAAAGGGGCCTAACATCGAGGCCATCGGCCCCTAATGGTACGAAATGATGATGATGATGATGCTTGTTGTTTTAAGGGGCCTAACATCGAAGGTCATCGGCCCCTAATTGACCGAAATGAAGGACATGAGATATGAAGTTAACATTTTAAAAAAGTATCCACTGACTAGAGTTAAAAAAGAATGGTAATGAAGAAAAATGAGGGTGAGATTAAAACAATCAGTGGATCTAATACGCAATGCCTTATGGTCTATTAAAATAAGAGAAAGTACAGGAAAGCGAAGGAATAAGGCATCGCCCAGTAATACAGATATTAACACATAATGTACGTTAGACGTTAAAATAACACATTAAAATGCGCAACACAAACTAAAATGGAGTCAATGAGATAAAAGCGCAACTGACATAAACAACACTAGGACAAAGGACATCATCACACACGATAAAACAGACCGCTATCCCTCATAAAGCGGATGACGAGGTCTGCTGACTGCTCGTCATCGCGCAAGATAAGGGAGATAGTACTCGGAAGGTTAATACTACGGCGCAGATCGACCAAGTCCACGCACTCCGTAAGGATGTGTACCACGGTAAGATGGTCGCCGCAGGTACACACCGGAGGGGGTTCTCCTTTCAGTAGATGGGAGTGCGTCAAGATACCGTGGCCGATCCGAAGGCGACATAATACCACGGCTTCCCTCCGCGAAGCCCGAAGGGAAGTCCTCCATACCTTCGTTGTTCCCTTTATCGCTCTCAGCTTATTGGGAAGTGGGATGGCCTGCCACTCCATCTCCGAATGAGACATAACCAGATGTCTCAGCTGAGAGCGAATATCACTTGCTGGAACCTTGAAAGTCAACGGGGGCAGTGTAACTGCCTCCTTGGCAGCCTGATCTGCTAACTCGTTTCCCTCTATGCCCATATGGCTGGGGAGCCACACGAACGTAATTCTGGTGCCGGCATCCGAACACCCGGCCAGCAGGTCCTGGATCCGCTGCACCATGGGGTGTCGAGGGAAACAGGTATCAATAGACTGAAGCGAACTCAAGGAGTCAGTACACACGAGAAAGTGTCGGCGCACATTGTCTAGTGCGTACCGCAGAGCCTCACAGATAGCATAGAGCTCTGCCGTGTACACACTACAGGTGTCCGGGAGAGCAAAAAGAAACCGATCATTGTCGACAACGAACGCACAGCCCACCTTCGTATCTGTCCTTGAACCATCCGTGTAAACGACGACCGAACCTGGATAGCGGCCAAGAACGGACAGGTAGATCCTCCGATAAATCGAAGGGTCCGTGTCTCCTTTCGGGCCAGTGTGCAAATCCAGGATGATTTCAGGTCGTCGTACAACCCAAGGAGGTACCCCACTTGGTTGTCTGACAAGGCAAGGAATCGAAGGTACGTCAAACAATTCATAACTGCTATCCAAGCGTATCCCAACCGGCCGCGTCGCACGAGGATGAGCAACGTACAACAAACGGTTGCCATTGTTGAATACGCAGGGATAGCTCGGATGAAGTGGCATCTGTCGCAAATTTGCAGCATACGTAAGTAGTAGTTGCTGGCGCCTCAGGTGTAAAGGCGGCACACCAGACTCAGCGAGCAGGCTAGCGATGGGGCTAGTACGAAAAGCTCCCGTCGCCAACCTAACCCCGCTGTGGTGGATACTGTTCAGCTTCGCAAGAACGCTTGGTCTTGCGGAGCCATATGCTGCACTGCCGTAGTCTAACCGGGATAAAATATGTGCCCGATAGAATCGCAGGAGCACCACGCGGTCAGCTCCACAATTAGTGCTGCAAAGAAACTTCAAGAGGTTAAGCCTCTTGGTGCATTGCACTTTTAGCTCGCGCACGTGTGGCTCCCACGATAATTTACTGTCAAAAAGGAGCCCAAGAAATCGGTAGGTGTCAACAACTGGAAGAACGACATTTCCTAGATAAAGCTCAGGATGAGGGTGAAGTGTACGTTGACGACAAAAGTGGACAACGGAGGTCTTTGCGGCAGAAAACCGAAAGCCATGGTCTAAGGTCCACTTCTCCACCCTCCTAATAGCTTGCTGTAACTGTCGCTCTGCGACTGCCATACTGCACGAGCTATAGTGCAGAGCAAAATCATCCACATATAGGGACGGTATTACGGCTGGACCAGCAGCAGCGGCAATACCGTTTATGGCAATCGCGTACAGAGGGACACTAAGAACCGATCCCTGTGGGACTCCATTTTCTTGAACGTGGTATTGCGAATATGTACTCCCTACTCGGACACGGAATAGACGGAGGGACAAAAAATTCGCAATAAATACCGGCAAGTTACCTCGGAATCTCCATTGATGCAGGACTGAAAGGATGCCATATCGCCAGGTGGTGTCGTAGGCCTTCTCCAAGTCAAAGAAGACAGCTACCAAGTGCTGTTTGCGGAGAAACGCATCCTGGATAGAGCTCTCCAGGCGTACCAAGTGGTCTGTAGTGGATCGAGCGGCTCGAAATCCACATTGGAACTCGGACAAGAGTCCTTGTTTCTCCAGGCACCACACGAGTCTGCGATTTACCATCCTCTCAAATAGCTTACACAGGCAATTTGTAAGACAAATCGGTCTGTAACTTCCTGCATCGTTAGGATCTTTGTCAGGCTTGAGGACAGGAATGACTATGCCCTCTCGCCACTGAGACGGAAAATCACCCTCTGTCCAGATTCGGTTGAACACATGAAGGAGATATAGTAAACTATCATCACTAAGGTGTTTCAACATCTGGTTATGGATGTTGTCCGGTCCAGGAGACGTGTCCTTGCAAAGCGCTAAGGCGCTGCGGAGTTCCCACTCCGTAAAGGGTACGTTGTAGTCCTCTGAAGCTTGGGTGGCAAAACTAAGGTGATGACGTTCTGCCTCCCGCTTCAGAGGGAGGAAATCAGGATTATAATTCCCGGAGCCAGAGACATCCGAGAAATGACTGGCGAGATGATTAGCAATCGCGAGGGGATCAGTGGCGACACTGCCTGCAATGGAAATTCCCGGCACAGCAGATGATCCTTGAATACCCGAAATTCGTCGAAGTTTCGTCCACACTTGAGATGATGGAGTATGTGACGTTATGGACGACACACATCTCTCCCATGAAGCCTTCTTACTTTGTCGAATAAGAACTCGCGCCTTAGCGCGGAGTTTCTTAAATGTTACCAAGTTGGCCACAGTAGCCTGTCGACGGTAACGTTCATGAGCGCGACGGCGTTCTTTGATGGCTGCTGCTATTTCATCGTTCCACCAAGGAACGAGTTTTCGGCGAGGAGCCCCCAAGAAGAACGGAATGGACTCCTCAGCATCAGCAAGAATAACTTGGGTGACGTAAGTTATTTCCTCGCCGACGGTCCGCCTGATATCGTCATTAAAGACAGCTAGTGATGAGAACTTTGCCCAATCAGCACGTTTAAGAATCCATCGAGGGGGAGCCTCGACGGATTTATGCTTCAACAAAGTAAGGATAATAGGAAAATTGTCACTGTCACAGAGATCATCGTGTGTATTCCACCGAAACAGTTGAACCAACGTTCGGCTGCATAGACTTAGGTCGATCCGAGAATACGTGCCATAACGTACACTAAAGTGAGTTGGTTCCCCTGTGTTCAAAATACATAAATCCAGCTCTGTTGCTAATATTTCGAGCTCTCTTCCCCGGGGGCAAGGCGCCTCAGAGCCCCACATGGGGTGATGGGCGTTAAAATCGCCCAATAAAAGGAAAGGAGGTGGATGCTGATCTTTGAGATCAACGACATCAGTTATATTAAGATGCTGGCCTGGTGGAAAATAAACATTACACACTGTTGCTATGACAGGCAGTGAAACGCGAACAGCTACAGCCTCGAGCGGGGTTCTTAATGGAACCTCTTCGCTGTAGGTATCAGAACGTACAAGAATGCCAACGCCACCGGAAGCCCGGTTTTTGTGGTAGTTATGCATGAAAGAAGGTGCTGGGTGGTGAATAGGTCTCAAACTACTAATGTGAAATTAATTTTAAAATTTAACAAGGTTATATTTTCTTTTCAAAATTAGGTAACAACAAATAGAACAGGTACTTAGTAGCCGAAACACGATTGAAAAAATACATTTACATAGGTCCCCCATTTAGGGCTTTAAAAGTCAGAAACATAATTCTTGGGCAATTAGCTCAGTTTTACCCCAAACACAATTTTAACAAAGGGGCAGAAAACCCCATTCATACCTAGGAGCCCTTGCTCCAAATTACACTGAAGAGCCTCCTCGAGGCATACAACATACAATTTTCAAAAGAACCACTCGCTCTCAAATTTAAGCCTCTCCCAGGCCACACCAAACTCCACCTTTAAGCTGTCCTCAAAGGACATATACACAGGGGTAAAATACCCAACCTACTGAGGTCTATTAAATGACAAGAAGGTTAATACATGACCTCTAAATTACAATTTGAGGGGAGGCGAACTTGCACTCCTAATACACTTTGTTTAAGACCTACTTGGCCTTAGGCCGTTAGTGCAAGGGCTAATCCCATACTACAGAGGTGACTTAAGAAAATAACAATTTAAATTACATTACGGAAGAATTGATTGAGAAAATAAGTTCACCTCAAGACAATGTGAGTGGGAGCTCGAGAGGGTTAGCACTCTCTATCCCAGAATGTAGCTTTACAAGAGAATAGATGAAAAGAGAAGTTACATTTTAGGAAAAGGTTACATAGTGGAACGCTTAGAACCCGCCCCGAAAGTTAAACTGCTGAGCAAGCAAAGAAAGAATTTATTAATCGGCCATTACCTTGTTGTTGACCGCTGCCGAGGAAGGAGGCGCTTCCCGCCTCCTGCTATGTACTTAATACACTGAAAGATGGAACAGAAGTGGCCCGGAGACCCAAAAATCAGCAGTTTATATCCTCTCGCGGAAGGTTCTAGGCGTTAGGGGAATGAAAACACCCTCCCACAACGTTTTTATTGGCTAGGGTACAGAAACATATTCAATTTGGGAGAAGATACCCATGATTGGTCAGAAATTAATAACAGAAATTCGGGATTGGATACATTCATAACAAGGGGAAGAAAGGGGTAAATATTCCAACTTAAACAATGACAGAAAGAAATTTAACAAAGAACAAACTTTTGAAATTAAATTTTCTCCAACAAAATAGTTCTTTGACTCCGCACTAGGTTGCACTATTGTTGATCTTCAGTAGTGTCCTCTAGAAGAGAAAGTTCACACGTCTTACTTCAAGCTAAACAAAAACACATCAAAAATGACACAGTTCAAAAACTCAAAGTTTTCCACGTGGTGACATCTTCTGAGAAAGTAGAAAATTAATAGCGTAGATAAAGTTCAGACTTCCTCCAGCAGAGGAGTTTCAACTGGCGCACATTTTAAATTAGCGGCGTGGAGGTGTACCGCCCGGTACAATAACCATTACAGTTCCACTGTAACAGTGCCATAGTGTGGACGATATAAGTAGTGTTAGGTTATGAGCAATAAAATGCTCACAAGCCTAAAGACGTGGCTGAGATCATTGAATCGGAATTTCCCGTTAAAATGGTTGTGTACCTCGACGACTGGTTAGTTCATGGACCAGACTTAGACCACGACACCACCGAGGGTATACTCCTATACCTTCACGTTGTGATGGGCATCACCATCAATCTCCGGAAATCACAACTACAACCAGTTTCGATCCTAACATATCTCGGCGTCACCATCGACATCCCCGCTGCCGAGGTCACCCTCCACATGAGCACGCAGGAGAAGGTTCGCCAACTAATTCGTCGCATTCCTACAGCGTCCGACGACGAACGCCAGCAGATCGCGGGCTACCTTTCGTGGTGTGCGTGGGTTATGCGATGGCCATTCTTCATAGCCAAGCACGCCCTGACAGGAGAGACCTTCTGGATACAGCGAATTCTGACTCCTGACTTCATCGCCACTCCTCGACGGACAGTGTATGACCTACCAGTGGACACCGTCTACACCGATGCCACCCCGGCCTCGATCGCAGCCGTCGCCCCCCTCCATCAGCAGGCCTGGGCCCAGGCGTTTGCGACACCAGCACCCATCCAAGCAGCGGAAGTGGCTGCAGCAATCACAGGAGCACTCTGGTACGTGCAGGAAATCTCGTCTACAGCCAGGACCTTAACAGTGTATACGGACAGTAATGTTGCACTATGGACTCTTAGAACCGGCCGCGGGCCGGTCTTACATGCACATGGCTATATGATTACTTTGTTTGTAAATTTGATCAAGAAAGCAATGGAGAGGGGTATTGCCCTCTCGTGGCAACCTGTCGCCTCCGCAGCCAACCTGGCTGACCGACCGCCCAGGGATGTGCTAGCCTCCCTACACGCGCACCCCGATTTGTTATAAAAGGGGGGCGCTCCCTGGACGGTGGTCAGTCTGGGGAGGTTGTTCGAGGGGACAGCTAGTCACAATTAATCGTCTTCACTCTACAATGTGATATGGTGCTTCGAGATAGACCCAGACATCGCTGGCGGCGTAGGTACGTGGAGGCATCGCAGACTCCATGTGCCAGCACTGTATAACGGTCCTCCACGTCCAGTGCGGGAGCCTGGATCGCCTACGCCCCAGCCCCGGACCTGCCCTCCGCCTTGGCCGACTACTGGCAGAGCTTCAACCCAGTCGACGACGACGAGATACCACCTACCATCATGGATGCGGCACCGGACATGTATCCCACTTCACTTCAGGACCTTCGCGACATCCATCTCATCGTCAACAGACGGCGGGGATGCCGCCCAGAACTTCGACGTTTTCCGGGGGCGAAGGGGTCCCCTACGAGGAGAGCGCGCAGGTTTCGGAGCAGGAGTACCGCCCGGCACTGACTCATACCCCCCAGACGGGGGGCACGACTTCTCCTTCGCAGGGGAAGTCCGAGAGCGCTCAGGACGGGCGCTCTTCTTCCCCTTCTTCTTTTCTTGTTTAGACGGGCTGGGAGATGGTTTCCCAGCCCTGGTCGACGATGCCGCCTCCGCCGGCTGGGGCACGACTTTCGTCGACCTCCTAGGGGGGGGAGACTAGTCTCCCCCCATGCTGTGCCGGCTGGGAACTGCCAGCCTGCACAGACTTCGGGTTGGTCGAAGGTGGGGTGGTCCCCCCCTTCGAGCGTTTACTCTTTGCGACGTCACTGGGAGCAGCAACAGTCGCCTTGGGCGCAGCGATCAGCACAGGTGACGATGTTGAAAATGATGAACCTGGAAGACTCTGAGCTATCATGCTGTAGTCGAGTGGACGGGCAGGTGTATTCGTGGAATTAAACTTACGGCGCGCTTCCTGGTAGGAAAGACCATCCAGGGTCTTGATCTCCTGGATCTTCTTCTCACTCAGGTATGTCGGACAGTTCCGATCCCGAGGAGAATGAAAACCGGAGCAGTTAGTGCACTTGTACGGAGTTGTGCACTCCTCCGCGCCGTAAGCTACTCGTCCACATGTACCACATACAGCCTGATTCGAACAGCGAGAGACCATATGTCCGAATCGCTGACATTGATAGCATCGCACAGGAGGCGGGATGTACGGCCTCACATCGCAACGATAAGTTGTTACCTTGACTTTCTCTTTCTCTGGTAACACTGACAACTTGAAAAAGACATGAAGGCACCAGTGGCAACGTCTTCACCGTTGACCTTGCGCGTAATGCGCCGGACGTGTGTCACGCCACGGTCTTCCATCAACTCGTCGTCAGTGTTCAAAATAAGGTCGCGGTGAAAGATGACTCCGCGAACCAGGTTCAAGGACTTATGCTCCTCCACTCTGACGGGGATTCCGCCAAAGTGGTCGCACTTAAGCAGCTGATCAGCTTGCAGTGCTGTACGAGTCTTCATAAGCAAACTACCGTTGTGCATTTTCTTAAGGTCCTCAAGTTCACCGTAAACGCCTTCGATGTGTCGACTAAAAAGGATCGACTTCACCAGCTTAAAATCATGCCCATCGGTTCTGGTAGCGACCAGAAACCTAGGGAAGCTGGATCCCATTCCTTCACGCTGCGAATGTTCCCAGGGAGTTGAACCTCTCAGGGAAGCAAAAGTTAAAGACTTAGGTGGGGGACCACCTTGAGAAGGACGACTTCGTTTGGAAGCCATTCCCGATCGCATTCTCCCCGAATGCCACCCACTCCGATCAGGGGTCTCTGTAGCCGAACCAAGCAGCCAAGGCAATACCCACCTGGTCGTAGCAGGTACTGCACGGGGTCCGATGTTGGACGATGCCTAATACGGGATGACTGAGGCAATGAGCACTAGGGCTCCCTTCCTCCAGTCACCCGCAATAGCATGTACCACATAGCGTGTACAGAGCACTAAATATAGAGAAAAAAAATTAAAAATAATTAATAATTGTACCGGGCGGTACACCTCCACGCCGCTTATTTAAAATGTGCGCCAATTGAAACTCCCCCGCTGGAGGAAGTCTGAACTTTATTAATGGTATTAACTTTCTACTTTCTCAGAAGATGTCACCACGTGGAAAACTTTGAGTTTTTGAACTGTGTCATTTTTGATGTGCTTTTGTTTAGCTTGAAGTAAGAAGTGTGAACTTTCTCTTCTAGAGGACACTACTGAAGATCTACAATAGTGCAACCTAGTGCGGAGTCAAAGAACTATTTTGTTGGAGAAAATTTAATTTCAAGAGTTTGTTCTTTGTTAAATTTCTTTCTGTTATTGTTTAAGTTGGCTATATTTACCCCTTTCTTCCCCTTGTTTTGAATGTATCCAATCACGAATTTCTTCAATTAATTTCTGACCAATCTGGTGTATCTTCCCCCAACTTGAATCTGTTGCGGGGTCCTACCCAATAAAATCTTTGTGGGAGGGTGTTTTCTTTCCCCTAACGCCTAGAACTTTCTGCGAGAGTATTTAAACTGCTGATTTTAGGGTCTCCGGGCCACTTCTGATGATGATGATGCTTGTTGTTTTAAGGGGCCTAACAGCGAAGGTCATCGGCCCCTAATGGTACGAAATGAAAGAACAAAAATTACAAAGGCATCCACTGACCAAAATAAAAATGAAAAATGTCATGAAGAATGAATGGATGCACAGGAACCCAACAAAACACAAAACAAACAAACAAAAACAAAAACCAGTGGATCGGATTCAATAGAGAACGAAAATAACATTATTACCGACCAAGGAACCACGTATATAGCACAATGATGCTTGGTGTCTAAAGGGGGTGCAAAATCCACGTCTAAGACCCCACAGAATGGTACATGTCGCGAGTAAAATAGAACCATGGTATGTGTCATGTTGGGGTATTAATCAGAAGTAGCGAAGACTCACGGTGTTCCACAAAAGATGGTACTACTCACAAGTACTGTACTTCGTACAGGTAACGCAGACCTATGGTGTTTCGCACACAATGGCGCCACTTACAGCCAACGCAAACCGATGAGTTTCCTCACCTAGGGTACTAGTCACGGGTGCCGGTCCCAAGGGCCCCGGGGTGTTCCGCACATAGTGAGTACTAATCACAGGCAACGCAGACCCACGGTGTCGCTCATATAGTGGTACAACTCACAGGCTACGCCCAGACCCGCGGTGTTGCCCACATGGGTACAACGCACGGGTACTGGAATCCACCAGGCCAGGCTTTTTACTGCAACGAATCACAAACATATTTCGTACCATGTTAGTGATACTACTCGCAAGTACATGCAACCCATGGTGTTCCCCGCATGATGGTACGAATCAAGAGTAGTTTCATGGTTCTAATTCATTCATCCCTTGGTCGCCCCTTTTAGTCGCCTCGCACGACAGGCAGGGGATACCGTGGGTTTATTATTCGTCAGCCTCCCCCACCCACAGGGGGTGTGTGTTTGGTCCGCGAGAGGTATTTTATTTCCCTCAAGTCCGCCGGCAAGCCGGTTAGGACCCCCCTATCCGCCACCTGGGACGCGCCACGTGGGAGTATCACCTCTCCCCCTGCTACGCCTGCGTAGCAGGTTCGTGGCGGGCCACTTCTCTTCCATCTTTTCGTGTGTAAAGTACGTAGCAGGAGGCGGGAAGCGCCTCTTTCTTCGGCGACTGTCTACCAGGTAATGGCCTATTAATAACTTCTTTTCTTGCTAGGTCGGCAGTTTAACTCTCGCGGCGGGTTCGAAGCGTTTTCCACCATGTAACCTTTTTCTAAAATGTAACTGCTCTTTTATCTATTATCTTGTAAAGCTGCATACTGGGATAGAGAGTGCTAACCCTCTCGAGCTCCCACTCACATTGTTTTGAGGTGAACTAATTTTCCCAACCTATTCTTCGTTAACGTAATGTAAATTGTTTCTTTTTAAGTCACCTCTTTAGTATGGGATTAGCCCTTGTATTAACGGCCTAGTGCCAAGTAGGTCTTAAACAAGTGTATTAAGAGTGCAAGATCGCCTCCTCTCAAATTGTTACTTTAGAGGTCATGTAATTAACCTTTTCATTTAATTGACCTCAGTAGGTTGGGTATGTTACCCCTGTGTCTATGTCCTGAGAGGACAACTTGAAGGTGGAGTTTGGTGAATGTTTAAGAGCGTGTGGCTCTTTGAGTGTTGTATGCCTCGAGGAGGCTTTTCCTGTGTAATATGGAGCAAGTGCTCCTGAGCATGAATGGGGTTTTCTGCCCCTTTTGTTGAGTTCTGTATATTGTAAGGTTGGGCTTCTAGCTCAAGAATCGTATGGGCGGCTCTCGGAGCCCAAATTCTGTAATCTCTGTAATCGTACATTTCAAATTGTGTTTCGGCTACTAAGTACCTGTTCTATTTGTTGTTACTTAATTTTGAAAAGAAAATATAACCTTGTTAAATTTTACATTAATTTTGATTCCGTAGTTTGAGACCCGTTCACGCCCGCACCTTCTTTCACCTCTACCTACCACCAAAACACGGTAACAATAATAATATGTCCTTATGGCATTCGGCTGTGCGGGGACCTGTGTTGTCAGGCGGATACCACTGCCAAGGTACATGGCGCTCCCACCACGCAATGGTCCTGGGTGGACAGTTGCGGGCTTTTGGGCGTAATCGCACACGTAAGAGGCCCATCTCCGGGCAGCACGCACATCAGAATTTGGAATGGTCTACATCTGACCCTCGGAAAAACAATTAAAAAATAAAGAGGGGACCATGGCCACATGACCCTTTAAGTCGCCTTCTACGTCAGGCAGGGATTACCTGTGAATGTACTCGATCCCTCCCATCCACAGGAGGTCCAACACATTATACTAAACCGCAATCCATGTCCGCGCCTAGGTCGCCCCTTTTAGTCGACTTATACGACAGGCAGGGGGTACCGCGGGTGTATTCTACATGTGCGTCCCCCACCCGCAGGGGGTAGTGTGTTCGGTCCGCGAGAGGTATTTTATTTCCCTCAAGTCCGCCGGCAAGCCGGTTAGGACCCCCCTATCCGCCACGTGGGAGTACCACATCTCCCCCTGCTACGCCTTCGTAGCAGGTTCGTGGATAGCGTATTTGGATGACCAAATGGCGGCGGATATACTTCTATATCTTGACGTCATACTCGGCATCACGATCAACAGGAACAAATCCATCACCAGACCAGTCGACATTTTAACATATCTGGGCGTCACAATTGACATCGCGGCAGCTGAACTAACTCTCCACCACTCGACCCAACAACGAGTTCTCCAGCTCATTACCATCATCCCTTCAGCCACCCAGGAGGAACGGGAACAAATAGCAGGGTACCTGGCATGGTGCGACTATGTCATGTCGTGGCCCTACTTCGTGGCCAAACACGCATTATACGGAGAAGCTTTCTGGGTCCGGCGGCTTCTCACCCCGGACTACATCGCCACACCTCGTCGCGTAGGCTTCCACGTGCCATCCGACTCCGTCTACGCAGACGCTACTCCCAGGTCCATTGCCGCCGTCGCACCGAGGCAGACTTAGGGATGGGCCCAAGCCTTCGCCACACCGGGTCCAATTCACGCCGCAGAAACGGCCGCTCCAGTGAAGACAGCATTATGGTATCTGTCTGATATTCAGGTTGATGTTAAAACTCTGTTCATATATACTGATAGAAATGTAACGTTGTGGACATTGATGATGATGATGATGATGCTTGTTGTTTTAAGGGGCCTAACATCATAGGTCATCGGCCCCTAATGGTACGAAATGAAAGAACAAAAATTGCAAAGGCGTCCACTGACCAAAATAAAAATAAAATATGGCATGAAGAATGAATGGATGGACAGGAACTCAACAAAACACAAAACAAACAAACAAAAACCAGTGGATCGGACTCAATACAGATCGAAAATAACATTATTACCGACCAAGGAACCACTTATAAAGCACAATGATGCTTGGTGTCTAAAGGGGGTGCAAAATCCACGTCTAAGGCCCCACAGAATGGTACATGTCGCGAGTAAAATAGAACCATGGTATGTGTCATGTTGGGGTATTAATCAGAAGTAGCGAAGACTCACGGTGTTCCACAAAAGATGGTACTACTCACATGTATTGCAATACGTACAAGCAACGCAGACCTATGGTGTGTCACACAATGGCGCAATTCATAGCCAACGCAAACCGAGAAGGTTCCCCACCTAGGTGTACTAAACACGGGCGCCGGTATTCCCGTGGTGTTCCTCACACAGTGGGTACTAATCACAGGCAACGCAGACCCACGGTGCTGCTCATATAGTGGTACAACTCACAGGCTACGCCCAGACCCGCGGTGTTGCACACATGGGTACGACGCACGGGTACTGGAATCCACCAGGCCAGGCTTTTACTGCTACTAATCACAAACCTATTTCGTACCGAATTTAGTGGTACAACTCGCAAGTACAGGCAACCTATGGTGTTCCCCGCGTGATGGTACGATTCAAAATTAGTTTCATGTTTCTAATTCAGTCAGCCCTTGGTCGCCCCTTTTAGTCGCCTCTTACGACAGGGAGGGGATACCGCGGGTGTATTCTACATGTGCGTCCCCCACCCGCAGGGGGTAGTGTGTTTGGTCCGCGAGAGGTATTTTATTTCCCTCAAGTCCGCCGGCAAGCCGGTTAGGACCCCCCAATCCGCCACCTGGGACGCGTCACGTGGGAGTATCACCTCTCCCCCTGCTACACCTGCGTAGCAGGTTCGTGGCGTTGTGGACATTGAGAACGGGCAGAGGCCCGGTGTTGCATGGACATGGTTACCTTTTACTTCTGTACATATTATTGATCAATAAAGCAATGGAGAGGGGAGTTACCCTCTCGTGGCAACCCATTGCCTCCGCAGCCAACCCGGCTGACGTGCCGTCCAGGGAAGTGCTTGATTCCCTACACGTGCACCCGGATTTGCCATAAATCGGGGCACCTCCCTGGACGGGACATCAGTCTGCAACCGAGCTGTGGAGGGAATGGGTGGGCACAACTACTCAAGGCAACTCCAACAGTATCTTATACCTTTTGGCCTTCCATGGCCAAACTTACAATTGAAACGGGGGTATCTCGTACCCAACCTACAGGGCCTTCATGGAACACGAATAATGGTTAAGTAAATGACCCGAAACACCAAACAGAAAGGAGGCGTGTATTCTAACTCCTAAACATGTATTCTTAAAACGTGAAAGGCACTAGGCCGATGAAACAGGGGCTATTCCCAAACGATGGAGGTGACCCTATAAGAAGGAATTTAAAACATTAACGAAGAGAAGAAAGTCAGTTACCAAACCGTAGTCACCTCAAACCAAAATGATGGGGAACTTGAGAGGGTGTATCACTCTCTATCCCCGAATTACGGTTACAGATTTTATGAAGTTTTAACATAAGCCGGCAGAAAATTACATGGTAAAATTTTCGGGCCTTTCCCGCGGGTTAAACTGCTGAGCTAGCAAGAGATGAAGATGTTAAACGGCCATTACCTTATTGAAAACCTGCTGCCTGATGCACGAGGCACCTTCCGCCTCCTGCTTCACATACACACACTTAGATGTTGATCAAGTGGCCAAGAGCCGTGAAAATCCGCAGTTTATAAACCCTCAGGAAAAGTTCGAGACCTTTCATGAATAATCAAGACACACCCACAGAATTTTATTGGAGGATACAAGTTTCCACTCAAAATCGAGGAAGAAATACGTGATTGGTTGGAAATTAATTACAGAAATTCTTGATTGGTTAAATTCAAAACAGGCGGAAAGAAAGGATAGCTATTGCCAACCCAGAAATGAATGAACGAAATTTAGTAAAGGAAAAACTTATGAATACAACATTTCTTTATGATGATGATGATGATGCTTGCTGTTTAAAGGGGCCTAACATCGAGGTCATCGGCCCCTAATGGTACGAAATGAAACGACAAAGTAAAAGTTCAAAATCATCCACTGACCAAAATAAAAAAATGTCATGAAGAATGAATGAATGAATGAATGAACATGAATTTAAAACAATCAGTGGATCCGTCTCAAAAAAACTATCATAGTTAATAGTAGTACAGACCAAGGGACCATTCCAAAGCACAATCCTGAATCGAGAATGGTTGTGTCTAAATGGGTCCGAAATACAGATCAAAGGCCCCTCAGAATGATACTTATCGCTTGTAATGTAGAACCATGGTATCCATCCTGTTGCGGTACTAATCAAAAGTAGCAGAGACTTGCGGTATTCCACACATTATTGTACTACTCAGAGGTTAAGAAATGCGACGTATAATACAGACCTATGTTTTTCTCACTTTGCGGCGCCATTTCCAGGCAACGCAAACCTATGGTGTTCATCACATGAGAGTACTAACCACAGGGACCTCTCCCTATCCCGTGGTGTTCCTCATATAGTGGGTACTAATCACAGGTAAGGCAGAACCATGGTAGCTATCATCCCATGGTTCTGCTCATATAGTGGTACTAATCACAGGTACTGCAAAAGCCGACCGCGCGGTGCTCCTGTGTGCTACTAATCACAAACCAATTTCGTACCCAATGTAGTGGTACTACGCACAAGTAAAAGCGACCCTTGGTGTTCTCTGCGTGTTGGTACTAATCACATGTAGTTTCATGGTTCGAATGCAATCATTCCTTGGTAGCAGGTTCGTGGAAATTTCTTTATAAAGGTTCCTTCACTTCGCACCAGGGTGCATGATCATAGTTTTTTGTAGTGACCTCTCTGAGAGTATGTCTAACTTTCTCGATGAACAGAAAACAAAAACAAGTTGAAATTCACACAGTACTGGCAACTTCATAATCACAAAATTACGGTAGTGATATCTTCAGAGGAAACGTTTAAAAAGGTCTAGTTTCAAGTTCAGTATTTCTCCTGTACAGGAGTTTTAATTGGCGCAAGATTTAAATGTGCGGCGTAGAGGTGTACCTCCCGGTACAACTTTCATTAGAATGTTTTAGTTACAGTCAGGAAGTGCTATTATAGTCGTGCTATATTGGGGCAAATGTTTGTTTATAGGAAGGAGAGTTAGGGATTGGAATAACTTACCAAGGGAGATGTTCCATAAATTTCCAATTTCTTTGACATCATTTAAGAAAAGGCTAGGAAAACAACAGATAGGGAATCTGCTACCTGGGTGACTGCCTTAAATGCAGATCAGTATTGATTGATTGTCAGCTTTTAATCTTCGTTGTGTTTTATTAGGCCATAAGCCATGTTCAGTTTGCAATCTTTGCTTTTACTGAGGAAGTTGATCATATGGTTTTTTTAGTGAATAACATATTTTTAACGTGCGATATAGCACTTATCCACATTCCAGGTTTGACAAAGCTACCAAAACTAGACATGTTAACATGGAGGCAGTGAAGGAGGTTAACACTAAATACTGTGCAGGTGGTGATGACAGTTTTCACATGATGGATTTATCATTACATTCTAATGTAATTTCAGGTAGATGTTGCGATCAGCAGCAGAGCTGCCTAATGGTGACTAATAGGTTTATTCTTATCTCTCTGTGTGTGAAATTACAGGCATTAAACGTAACGTTCATGTATATTCTCTTTTAATTCAATTATCATTTTTCTTTCATTACACAAGCAAGCAACAGAAATGTTGTCAGATATAAATCAAACTGCCAGTTAACTTTGCGATTCTACACTTTTTCGTGCTAGCACGCAGCTTCTCGAAATGTTTTGTTCGTAGATAACCAGTAAGAGCGATCATAAAGTCAGTGTACGTGATGAACTGCATCAGTGAACTGCAGGAAGAGATTCCTACCGCTTGCAATTAGTGCATACATGCAGTATGGTAGTACTATGCCTATACCATCATTATTATTACTAACAAAAAACTGCATCGTTTATACAGGGTTTATTCAGTGTATAATTATTCAAGTGTAAACAACTGTAAAGGCCATTTTATTAGTAGGAATGTTAGTATATGTTACCATTCATTAAAATATCTATTTATTGTAGTACTTTTCTTATTATTCTGCTTTATATTTTCATTACTTAGTTACAAGGTGTTCGTTCCAGAGGCTACAAACATTTATAAGTCTGCATAGAAAATCTGAAAAGAAAATTAAGGTAGATATGTGCAGATGAGGAAGTCAATAGGAATAAAACTGGCCTCCCAATTCCAAAGGTGCAGAAAACATCACGGCTCTAATTGGGCCTACACTAACACCTCTAGAAAATCCACATGACTGATGCACTGTACTAGGGAGATGTAACCAAAGGTAATTCTCACCATGTATATGTGATGCAATAATTAATTTTGTCACCTGAAAAATAACACATTTAGGTATGTTGATGCTGAATATATAGTCCTATTCACTTTTCAGGTTTCTAATTCTATTATTAGTAGGCTATCACTAGAAATGCCACTTCATTATAATTGTTTCAGAAATAAACTTCCCAATGGAAAAGATAATTCATGCAGGCCTAGATGTAACAGATCAATGGACACAATAGGCCTACAAACTTCACCAGCAAATGACCCACACTCAGGATCATCGGGAACATCTTTTTCAACTCCAGAACCAACCAAGAAAATTTCTAGCTTTCCGAAGAAGAAAGTAGGCCTGTCTCCGAGGAATAAAATTATAGATTCCTGTGATAAGAGAATTCTTGTGTTAGAACAACAAATAGAGTTTATGCAAAAAGAACATGAAAAAGAAACTGAAATAAAACATTTTAAAATAGCAGTATTAAAAGAAAAACTAAAATATTGCAAGAATATGAATAGTAAATCTGAATAATTGCAAGTTATGTCTGTTTGTTTGTACGGGATTATTGAAATTATTTGTGACAATAAAGTTATGAGAATCGTTATGTATAACAGTGATTTACTCGTCTGAAACAGTCATTTATTAGCACCTGGCCAACAGCTCTCCCAGCATTATCATCATTTCTCTACATATGATGTATTGCATCAATTGGTGCATCATCTTCAACAACAGGACCTGTGTTTGTTGCAACTCTTCTAACACATGTCTTATGGCCAGATCATCTGGAGGATTGTCTTTTTCTGATGATACAGCACTATAGTGTAACAAGAATGATGCTTAAGGCTTTGTGAACTTCATATCTTAAACCAAATGAGAGGGTATAGTATCGACGTTTCCATACTCCATTTGCTATTCCTCTTCTTTCGAACTGCTGATGATGCTTGTTGTTTAAAGCGGCCCACCATCGAAATTTAATGGCAATAAAAATTTCAAAATCATCCACTGACCAAAATAAAATATAAATCGTCATGGAGAAGGAATGAATGGACATGTACAAAAAAACAAAAAAACGAGCACCCCCAAAAAAATAGTGGATCCAACTCAAAAAAGGATCATAAACAATTTATTACTGACCAAGGAACCACTCAAAGCACAATCCTTAATCGAGGATGCTTGACGTCTAAAGGGGTCCAAAATCCAAGTCTAAGGCCCCTCAGAATGGTACATGGCGCGAGCAAATTAGAACCAAGGTATTTGTCATTTTGGGGAACGAATCAAAAGTAGCGAAGACCCACGGTGTTCCACACATGATGTTGCTACTCACATTGCCCTTCGTACAGGGAACGCAGACCTATGGTGTTTCTCACACAATGGCGCCACACATAGCCAACGCCAACCGATGAGGTTCCTCACCTAGGTGTACTAGTCACGGGCGCCGGTATTCCCGTGGTGTTCCTCACATAGTGGAAACTAATCACACGCAACGCAGACCCACGGTACCGCTCACATAGCGGTACAACTCACAGGCAAAGCCCTGACCCGCGGTAATGCTCACAAGGGTACGACGCACGGGTACTGGAAACCCCCAGGCCAGCCCCTTTACTGCTACTAATCACAAACCTATTTCTTACCTAATATAGTGGTACTACTCGCAAGTACAGGCAGCCCATGGCGTTCTCCGCGCGATGGTACGAATCAAAAGTAGTTTCATGATTCTAATTCAATCATCCCTTGGTCGCCCCTTTTAGTCGCCTCTCACGACAGGCAGGGGATACCGTGGGTGTATTATTCGTCTGCGTCCCCCCACCCACAGGGGGTAAAGAGAGAGAGAAAAGAAGAAGAAAGAAGGGATCCGTCACTTCGAAAGATGAAGGAACGGACGAAGAAAGGCTAGGGCCACGAAGGGCGTGGAAATGAAAGACTCCCTAGGCCTCGAATGCTCTAATACCGTCGGGGTCGGAAAAGAACAAGAGTTGACCAGGGGAGGTCGGACAGGATAGACGAAAATGAGGAGCCTAGCACAAGCGAGTGGAAGCAATGTCAAGACTCAGCTAAGAGCCCGTGATCGTCGATCCACACTTCCAAGTTGAGAGCCCCTCTTACGACAGGCAAGGAATACCGCGGGTTTATTCTATATGTGCGTCTTGGGCATTCTAACATTCTCTGCTCTTCACAAGGACAATAGCCTAAATAAAGCAATAATGTTTGATCCTTCTGTAAGTGGCAATGTTTACAGAGCTTGCTTTAGTGAAAAGCGATTCCGAAAGTTTTATTAGATTGTCTGAGATTCTATGACAAAATTACCCGAGCTGAGAGACTAGCGACGGATCGCTTCGCACCTATAAGGGACCTTTGGAAAGCTGATGATGATGATGCTTGTTGTTTAAAGGGACATCTAGGTCATCGGCCCGTAATGATACGAAATGAAATGACAAATTAAAAGTTCAAATCATCCACTGACCAGAATAACAATTGTCAAGAAGAATGAATGGATGATTATGAATTTAAAACTATCAGTGGATCCGACCTAAAAACCATCATAAAAAATAGTATTACTAACCAAGGGACCACTTCTAAAGCACAACCCTGAATCGAGAATGCTTGTTGTCCAAAGGGGTACAAAATCCAGGTCAACGGCCCCTCATAAGGGTACATGTCGCGAGTAAAGTAGAACAATGGTATTTGTCATGTTGGGTTACTAATCAAAAGTAGCGTAGACTCACGGTGTTCCTCACATGACGGTATTACTCACAAGTATTGTACGTCGCACAGGTAACGCAGACCTAGGGGGTTTCTCGCGTAATGGCGCCACTCATAGGCGACGCAAACCGATGGTGTTCCTCACCTAGGTGTACTAATCGCGGGCATCGGTATTCCCGTGGTGTTCCTCATATAGCGGGTACTAATCACAGGCAACGCAGATCCACGTGTCGCTCATTTAGTGGTACTAATCACAGGCAACGCCCAGACCCGTGGTGTTTCTCACAACGGTACTAATCACGAGTACTGGAAACCCACAGGGAATCACTCTCTCCTGCTACTAATCACGAACCCATTGTGTACCTAATATAGTGGTACTATTCGCAAGTAAAGGCGACCCATAGTGACGCCGAGGCGTCATATTTGTTCGATTCCCCCCCTAACGTTTTAGATCTGGGCTAATTCCCATTGAAATTTGTGTTTTACAAACTTAATTTGCCTCAAACTATTTAGATTCCTCTTCCTTGCTACTTCAAGTTTTAATTTTTCACTACTACTCAGTGTTAGCGCTCAAGTCTTTTTTGTTTTGCTTTTCTATTTGCTTTACGTCGCACCAACACAGATAGGTCTTATGGCGACGATGGGATGGGAACGGACTAGGAAGTGGAAGGAAGCGGCCGTGGCCTTAATTAAAGTACAGCCCCGGCATTTACCTGGTGTGAAAATGGGAAACCACGGAAAACCATCTTCAGGGCTGCCGACAGTGGGGCTCGAACCCACGATCTCCCGATTACTGGATACTGGCCGCACTTAAGCGACTGCACTATCGAGCTCGGTACGCTCAAGTCTGGGCGATGATCTTATCAAAAGAAAGCACCCTCCCTGTATGTACGCGGAGTGCTCGAACTACGATGCTCCGCCTATTAACCAATTAGAGCTCTCCTCGGAGAGAACGCTTCCTTGTTGATTCTTGTTCAGCGCGAGTGTGTCATTCTTGGTGTTGTGAGTGGTTGAAAATGGACGCGCGTTCCATGTATCTCATGTACGAGAAGATTCCGCCTAGTGCGATGGACTACGGCTGAAGTAAACTGTGAGAGGGCTCCTTCTCTCGCGCCCTCAATACGTTTTTGGAGAGATCTTCATCCTGGGAGCATCACCAGGGTGAATATTTTTGAAATTTCACTTATATTTCTTCATCATGAGTTGTAAGTAGTAAAGTGGCGCTATCGCGTCATCTCCAATTATGGATTTCCTTCCGCTTCTTCGTGTATTGGTGCTTCTTTTAGTATGGAACTATTTTAAAAATTAACTGGAATATTTTTGTGCGTGGGACTCTAAGCTAAAAATCTTTTTATTATAATTAAACAAGAACATAATTCGGGTTCGTTGTAATTGAGGCGTTCATTCCTTTGAGCGTGTACTGTAGTGCACTTATGCTTGGGGTGAAGCTAAATTATTAAATTATTTCCTAATCACATTAAACATTTACTTTGTTTTGAAATGCTATCAAACCACCCCATTAGGTAAGGGTTGAACCATACGAGTTCTGACCAAGAGGAAGGAAATTTTATTTAAGTTTACTCTGTTCTTATTTTGATTTTCTGAGAGCTCCTCCTTGTTTCTTTAACGTTGAATTATGCTTTTCTCCTTGTTGTTCGGGCATGGTTTCCGTGGTTACCTTCTTTACGCTTGGATACATGGCCTTCGTTGCTATGACGACCGGTAATAATTGCATTGTTAAAAAAAACTGAAGTAGGATGATTTTTTCCTGCTGATCTCTGATGGTGGTGGTGGTGGTGATTATTGTTTTAAGAGGAAGTACAACTAGGCAACCATCCTCTATATAACACTAATCAGAAGGAAAAATGGAAGGGATCCGACACTTCGAAAAATGAAGATATCGGCCAAAGGAAGACAAGGGCCACGAAGGGGGTGAAAATGAAAGACTCCCTAGCCCTCGCAAACCTAATAGCGTCGGGGTCGGAAAAGAACAAGAGTTGACCAAGGTAGGTCGGATAGGATAGATGAAAGTGAGGAGCCTGGCACAAGTAAGTGGAAGCAATGCCAGGACTCAGCTGAGGGCCCCGTGGTCGCCAACACACGCTCCAAAGTTCAGAGCCCCTGAGGCCCCTTTTAGTCGCCTCT
Organism: Anabrus simplex; assembly: GCF_040414725.1. Taxonomy (NCBI): domain Eukaryota; kingdom Metazoa; phylum Arthropoda; class Insecta; order Orthoptera; family Tettigoniidae; genus Anabrus; species Anabrus simplex. The sequence continues at coordinate 164,827,346 of NC_090268.1, forward strand.
TAAGACAGGCAGGGGATACCGTGGGTGTTATTCTACCGCCCCCACCTACAGGGGGAGCTGATCTCTGAGTTTACTAAGTCGTGTGGCATTTCTGTTTAATTGTATTATTTCCCCTCTCTTTAATGTAATGTTGATACTGTATTCGAGGTATTTAATTTAATTTTCCATTTATTTGCTACCTGTATGAAGAGTCTTTCTGATTACTCTATCTGAGCTGTGGAAAATTCTTCCTGTTGGATATACCTCCGTGGTTAAAGTTGCATATTTTAAAGTACTATTATAATAAATAATTATCTCAAATACCCTACTTCCTCTAGTATACTGAGGCCTCCTAGATTTTATTTAACGTTATGATTGGACGACCATGTTTGGTAATGTTAACTACTATTTAATAATTTTATCTTAATTTAATTTTTGGTCTATGATTTCACTTTCCTGCGTTGACGTTTTCTCTGTTTTTAATTTTCAAATTAATTTATTTTGAAATAAATCACATTTATTTTCCTTTAATTAAAACACAGGTTGTTTTTTTTTTAAAAGGGAGTATCTTGATACCAGGTATTTTTAATACTTTCCACGGTTTTCTAAGACACCCTTCATCATTACAGCTAAGTCCTCTTCTTGTTCTTGTTAATGAAGTATTGTGGGTGTATGTTTACGCTTCCTGTTTGTGTTATTTTATCTAGCTCTTTGGTGTTCCAGCTAGTTATTTCTTATTCTTCTTGTTTATTTAGTGCCGTGATCGTAGTTTGTTTTGGGTTGATCTACGTTATGGGACACAAAGTGTTCCCCGCGAGGTACTAATCAAAAGTAGTTTCATGGTTCTAATACAATCATCACTTGGTCGCCCCTCACGACCGGCAAGGGATACCGTGGGTGTATTCTTCGTCTGCATCCCCCACCCACAGGGCGTAGACAGAGAGAAGAAAAAAGAAGAGATCCGTCACTTCGAAAAATGAAGTAACGGACGAAGAAATGCAAGGCCACTAACGGCGTGAAAATGAAAGACTCACTAGGCCTCGAATGCTCTAATACCGTCGGGGTCCGAAATGAACAAGTGTTGACGAAGGGAGGTCGGACAGGATAGATGAATGTGAGGAGCCTTGCACAAGCAAGTGTAAGCAATGCCAGGACTCAGCTACGGCCCACGCCACGCTCCCAAGTTGAGAGCCCCTTGGGCCCCATTTAGTCGTCTCTTACGACAGGCCGGGGTATCGTAGGTGTATTCTTCATCTGCGTCTCCCACCCACAGGGGGTCCTTTGGGAAGCTTTCATGAAATCATGCATAGACAACTACAAGGCTGGCCCGTATCTCACCACTGATGAGCAGCTGCTTGCATTTAGGGGCAGACGTCCTTTCAAAATGTGTATGCCTAAAAGGCCAGCTGAATATGGGTTAAAAATTGTTATGGTTTGTGATGCTGGTTCTAGGTATATGTAAATTGCTGAGCCATACTTAGGGAAACAAAACACAACTCTCGAAGGCCCTCTTTCCCACTACTATGTGAAAAAGTTAACGCCTCCTTTTCATGGATCGAACCGCAACATAACATTGGAAAACTGGTTCACAACCGTTCCGTTGGCTGATGAATTGCTTAAGGCTCCGTTTAAGCTGACACTATTAGGAACGATCCGCCTAAACAAACCAGAGATATATTTTGAGTACGAGATCAACAAAGAGCAGGGACATTGGTGATGCAAAATACCTTTACAGCAACACGAAAACACTTCTATCGCACAAGGCTAAAGAAGAACAAGGTAGCTTGCCTTATTTCCACAATGCACCAAGGCAAGGGAGTGAATCAAGATGGCAAAGCAATTACGATTGACCATTACAACCAGACAAAACGAGGAGTAGATACTCTTGACCAAATGTTTTCAGTCAGATCTAGCGCAAGGAAAACAAAAAGATGGCCACTCTGCCTTTATTATGACTTGATCGATATCGCATGAGTTAACTCAATTGCTATTTTGAACAGGGTCGAAAGTTCTAGAAAGGAACGAATCACGACAAGATCAGCTTATTTGACTCAATTGCATCAGCAGTTGGTTTTTCTATGGCTGGAACAGCGCTTGACTAACAGAAATATTCCGAGGGAGCTAAGAAGTATGGTCTTCAGTGTTCTTGGCCAAAAAGAAGCAGTCGATCCAGTTATTCCTAAGATGGATGAAAAGAGTACAATTTGTAAACTATGCCCAGCTGAAAAGCGAAGAATGACAGCCAACTACTGCAGGAAGTGCGACACTGCCTTCTGCGCGGAGCACCGCGGGGTCTCTGCAAAACTGAGGAGCCTGAATCAACTGCATCATCATCAAGACATCATATCATTTTGCAAGCAAGATTTTTGAGCTATTACCAAAACGTTTTGATCATTTAGCCCTCTGTTTTAACATACAATTCATTTTTAACAATTAAATATAATTTCATTTTTTTTATTTTTCAGACGGACCTAACTGCTAGGTGACGACGACTAAACAGACGATGCTCGACATTGTTCCTCAACGAACTTTCCTTTTATATTAAATGTGTTTTCAGCTTTTAAAAAGTATATACAATTAAAATAGGTTCCATAAATTGTGATTTTTCATCCCCATTTTCCTCAAGATCGTAAAAAGAACATCATACCAATTACGTAAGTTTTAAGTATCATACCATTCCAGGATTAAAGTATTCTGTGCTACAGGGTTGATTTCACTCATTTTTACTTGCAGTTATTAGTAATACATAATTTTAATGGATCAGAGTTGTGTTTCTGTCCTGGAGTACTCAGTGCCCCAGGATACAGTTACTGATTCTGGAAAACGATGATGATGATGATTGTTTAGAGGGGCCTAACATCTAGGTCATCGGCCCCTATGGTACTAAATGCGATTACAAATTAAAGTACGAAATTCATCCACTGACCTGAATTCAAAACGTGATGATGAGGAATGAATTGATAAATATGAATTTAAAAACAAGCAGGTGGATAAGACGCACAATGCCTCACATTCCCAGAAAAAAAAGTTACTGACCAAGGGACTGCTTCCAAAGCCCATTCCCGAATCGAAGATGTTTATCTGAATGGCTCAATATCTATGTCAACGTTCCCGCATAATGGCACTTATAGCTAGTAAAGGAGAACCATGATATTTCTCAAGCTGCGGTACTAATCAAAGGAAGCGTAAACCCACGGTGTTCCAAACATTGAGGTACTACTTACAAGTATTGTACGTCGTAAAGGTAACGCAGACCTATGGTGTTTCACACACAATTCCGGCACTCATGAGGTTCCTCACCTAGGTGTACTAATCACGGGCGCCGGTATTCCCGTAGTGTTCCTCACATAGTGGGTACTAATCACTGGCAACGCAGACCCACGGTGTCGCTCATATAGTGGTACAACTAACAGGCAACGCCCAGACCCGTGGTGTTGCTCACATTGCTACGACTCACGGGTACTGAAAACCCACACTTAACCCCGCTTCAGTGCTACGAATCACAAAACTATTCAGTACCTAAGAGAGTGGTACTACTCGCAAGTAAAAGCGACCCATGATGTTCCGCGCGTGATGGTACCAATAAAAACTAGTTTCATAGTTCTAATACAATCAACACTTGGTCAACCCTTTTAGTCGCCTCTCACAACAGGCAGGGGATACCGCGGGTGTATTCTACATGTGCGTCCCCCACCCGCAGCGGGTAGTGTGTTTGGTCCGCGAGAGGTATTTTATTTCCCTCAAGTCCGCCGCCAAGCCGGTTAGGACCCCCCTATCCGCCACCTGGGACGCCCCACGTCGGAGTATCACCTCTCCCCCTGCAACGCCTGCGTAGCAGGTTCGTGGTGTTTCTGGAAAATAAGGGTACTGTTCCAGGGTTTAAGGAGGAGACTTTGGAAACTGAAGATATATTCTACGCTGCAACTCCAGACTCTGTAGAAATCTCAGTGGATGATCCATCAAATCAGATTTTGAAAAACATGGAGAATAGTCAGTGTCCTGCTGAGGAAGTAGGACTCAGGGACAAGAATTGTGGAAAGTGCAAGGAAACGAAATGTAATCTGCTAGAGTCCAAGAACCCTATAGTATTTTGAAATCTTCCATTACGAGAGACGAGTTCGCAGTATATGGAGAATATGTCGCATATGAGCTGAGAAAAGTATTCCCAATAGCATAAGTTCTAGCAAAGCACAGTATTAACAACATTTTATTTGAAGTCTCAGTTGGCAACTATGACTTTCAGTCTCCAAACTGCACAAGAAATTTTAGCGATACTCTATCCTCAATAATAATAATAATAATAATAATAATAATAATTACGTGTCACCCTCAACTACTACTACAAAAAACGAACAAACAAAATACAATGGACCAGACCCAAAAGAGGTCGGAATAATAGTAGTACTGACGAAGGGACCACTCATAAAGCACAATGATGCGTAATGTCTAAAGGAGTGCAATATCTATGCCTAAGGCCCCACAGAATGGTACATGTCGCGAGTAAAGTAGAACCATAGTATTTGTCATGTTGGGGTACTAATCAAAAGTCGCGAAGACTCACGGTGTTCCACACAAGACTGTACTACTCACAAGTATTGTACTTCGTACAGGTAACGCAGACCTATGGTGTTACACAATGGCGCCACTCAGAGACAACGCAAACCGATGAGTTTCCTCACCTTGGTGTACTAGGCACGGGTGCTGGTCCCACGGGCCCCGTCCACGAACCTGCTACGCAGGCGTAACAGGGGGAGAGGTGATACTCCCACGTGGCGCGTCCCAGGTGGCGGATAGGGGGGTCCTAACCGGCTTGCCGGCGGACTTGAGGGAAATAAAATACCTCTCGCGGACCAAACACACACCCCCTGTGGGTGGGGGAGGCACATGTAGAATACACCCACGGTATCCCCTGCCTGTCGTGAGAGCCGACTAAAAGGGGCGACCAAGGGTTGATTGTATTAGAACCATGAAACTACTTGTGATTAGTACCACCACGCGGAGAACACCAAGGGTTGCTTTTACTTGTGCGTAGTACCACTACATTAGGTACGAAATTGGTTTGTGATCAGTAGCACACAGGAGCACCGCGCGGTCGGCTTTTGCAGTACCTGTGATTAGTACCACCATATGAGCAGGACCATGGGATGATATCTACCATGGTTCTGCCTTGCCTATGATTAGTACCCACTATATGAGGAACACCACGGGATAGGGAGAGGTCCCTGTGGTTAGTACTCTTATGTGATGAACACCATAGGTTTGCGTTGCCTGTAAATGGCGCCGCAAAGTGAGAAAAGCATAGGTCTGTATTATGTCGAATTTCATAAGCTCTGAGTAGTACAATAATGTGTGGAATGCCGCAAGTCTCTGCTACTTTTGAATAGTACCGCAACAGAACAAATACCATGGCTCTATTTTGCTAGCGATCAGTACCGTTATGAGGGGCGGATAACTGCGATTTAGGACCCCCTTTTGACTGCACGCATAATCGATTCCGTGTTATGCTATAGCAGTAGTCCCTTGGTCAGGAATACGATATTGTCACGTCTGTTTATGTGAATGTGAGACATTGCGGGTCGCAGCCACTGATTGTTTTAAATTCATGTCCATCCATTCATTCTTCGTTCTCACGTTTTTGAATTCTGGTCAGTGGAGAATTTTAGACTTTTAATATGTCATTCCATTTCGTCTCATTTCGTACCATTAGGGGCCGATGACCTAGATGTTAGGCCCCTTTAAACAACAATCATCAATCAATCAACGGGCCCCGTGGTGTTCCTCACATAGTGGATACTAATCACAGGCAACGCAGACCCACGGTGTCGCTCATATAGTGGTACAACTCACAGGCTGCGCCCAGACCCGCGGTGTTGCTCACATGGGTACGACTGACGGGTACTGGAAACCCACAGGGGAACCAACTCTCTGCTGCTATTATCGTGGTACTACTCGCAAGTACAGGCAACCCGTGGTGTTCCCTACGTTATGGTACGAATCAAAAGTAGTTTCATTGTTCTAATTCAATTATCCCTTGGTCGCCCGTTTTAGTCGCCTCTCACGACAGGCAGGGGATACCGTGGGAGTATTATTCATCTGCGTCCCCCACCCACATGGGGTAGAGAGAAAAAAGGAAAAGAAAGAAGGGATCCGTCACTTCGAAAGATGAAGGAACGGACGAAGAAAGGCAAGGGCCACGAATGGCGTGAAAATAAAAGACCCGCCAGGCCTCGAACACTCTAATGCCGTCGGGAACGGAAAAGGACAAGAGTTGACCAACGGAGGTCGGTCAGGATAGACGAAAGTTAGGAGCCTGGCACAAGTAAGTGGAAGCAATGCGAAGACTCAGCTAAGAGCCCCGTGGTCGCCAATCCACACTTCCAAGTTGACAGCCCCTTTTAGTCGCCTCTTGCGGCAGGCAGGGGATACCACGGGTGTATTCTATATGTGCGCCCCACCCGCAAGGGTTTTTTTTCACTCTTGTTCGAACTGATCGCTAAATACAACTTCCCTACATCGAAGATATTTAATACGAACGAAAGTGGCGTAAGTTGTGTCCAGAAACCAGCTAGCATTCTGGCTCTCAAAGATCAGAAGCATGTAGGAGCTGCTACTAGTGGAGAAAGGGAAAGAACAGCAACCGCGTGCTGTGCAATGAATGTAGTTGTATCGTACGTTCCCCAATGATGATTTATCCTCACTGCGCCTTATAGCCGAATTTCGTCGCGGTGGACCAGAAGGAACAATCCATGCTTGCTCCAAATCGGGTTGGATCACAGAACAGTTGTGTAACACCTGGTTGTTATACGAGGCACGTCCAGAAAGTAAGTTCCGTTTCAATTTATCTCCGCTGCAGCGCTGCGATCGCAGTTCCGCACATGCACGGTAGACGCTCTGTATCAAGGAGAAGAAGCGTGTGCCATTTTGAGACCGCTGTCAGCCACGTACGCTTTGTTGTGCTTGTTTACAATGTCGGCGTTGATTGAAAATCCCGCCGCTTGTGAAATCAAATCTGTGATTCGTTTTCTGAATGCTAGGAAAGTGAAACCAACTGAAATTTATCGGCAAATTTGCGACGTTTACGGACAAAATGCGATGAGTGATTCAATGGTGAGAAGGTGGGTCCGACAGTTCAATGAAGGACGTAGTGACGTGCACGATGAAGAACGAAGTGGGCGTCCATCATTGGTTACAGAAAAACTGGTACACGCGATTGATGACAAGATCCGGGAAAACCGCAGGTTTACAATTAGTGCTCTCGCTATGGAATTTCTCCAAATCTCACGATCAATAATTCATGAAATTGTTACCGAAAAACTGAAATTTCGTAAACTTTGCTCAGGTTGGGTAGCAAAGATTCTTACTGAGCAACACAAAACAAAACGGATGGGTAGTGCATTTCAGTTTTTGACCCGTTATAATGAAGGCGGCGAAGAATTTCTGACACAATCACAGGAGATGAAACTTGGGTTTCTTACGACACCCCTGAAAGTAAGCGGCAATCAATGGAATGGAGGCACACTTCATCCCCAGCAACGGTTAAGCCGAAACAAATCTTGACACCTCGAAAAATGATGTGCACAGTGTTCTGGGACTGCAAAGGCTTCTTACTCATTGATTTCTTACCGCGTGGTCAAACAATGAAATCAGATGTTTATTACGAGACACTTAGGAAACTGCGCCGCGCAATACAGAATAAGCGCCGCGGATTGCTGACAAAAGGTGTTGCTTTCCTTCACGACAACGCACGACCACACAATGCAAATGTGACGAAAAACCTCCTACAGGGATTTGACTGGGACGTGTTTGACCATCCTCCGTACAGCCCTGACCTCGCTCCTAGCGACTTTCATATGTTCTTACATCTCAAGTCTTGATGATGATGATGCTTGTTGTTTTAAGGGGCCTAACATCGAAGGTCATCGGCCCCTAATGGAACGAAATGAATGACATGAGACATGAAGTTAAAATTTTAAAACGTATCCACTGACTAGAGTTAAAAAGGAATGGTGATGAAGAAAAATGTGGGTGAGATTAAAACATTCAGTGGATCTAATACGCAATGCCTTATGTTCTATTAAAATAAGAGAAAATACGGGAAAATGAAGGAATAAGGCATTGCCAAGTAGTACAGATATTAACACATAATTTACGTTAGACGTTCAAATAACACATTAAAATGCGCAACACACACTAAAATGACGTCAATGAGATAAAAGCGCAACTGACATAAACAACACTAGGACAAAGGACATCATCACACACGATAAAACAGACCGCTATCCCTCATAAAGCGGATGACGAGGTCTGCTGACTGCTCGTCATCTCGCAAGATAAGGGAGATAGTACTCGGAAGGTTAAGACTACGGCGCAGATCGACCAGGTCCACACACTCCGTAAGGATGTGCACCACGGTAAGATGGTCGCCGCAGGTACACACTGGAGGGGGTTCTCCTTTCAGTAGATGGGAGTGCGTCAAGATACCGTGGCCGATCCGAAGGCGACATTATACCACGGCTTCCCACCGCGAAGCCCGAAGGGAAGTCCTCCATACCTTCGTTGTTCCTTTTATCGCTCTCAGCTTATTGGGAAGTGGGCTGGCCTGCCACACCATCTCCCAATGAGACATAACCAGATGTCTCAGCTGAGAGCGAATATCACTTGCTGAAACCTTGTAAGGCAACGGGGGCAGTTTAACTGCCTCCCTGGCAGCTCAATCTGCTAACTCGTTTCCCTCTATGACCATGTGGCTGGGGAGCCACACAAACGTAATTTTGGTGCCGGCATCCGAACGCCCGGCCAGCAGCTCCTAGACCCGCTGCACGAGAGGGTGCCGAGGGAAACATGTATCAATAGACTGGGGCGAGCCCAAGGAGTCAGTACACACGGGAAAGTGTCGGCGTTCATTGTACAGTGCGTACCGCAGAGCTCCACAGATAGCATAAAGCTCCGCTGTGTACACACTACAGGTTTCCGGGAGAGCAAAAAGAAACCGATCACTTCCGACAACGAAGGAACAGCCCACCTTCGTATCTGTCCTTGAACCATCCGTGTAAACGACGACTGAACCTGGATAGCGGCCAACAACGGACAGGTAGAGCCTCCGATAAATCGATGGGTCCGTGTCTCCTTTCGGGCCAGTGTGCAAATCCAGGATGATTTCAGGTCGTCGTACAACCCACGGAGGTACCCCACTTGGTTGTCTGACAAGGCAAGGAATCAAAGGTACGTCAAACAATTCATAACTGCTATCCAAGGGTAACCCAACCGGCCGCGTCGCACGAGGATAAGCAGCGTACAACAAACGGTTGCCATTGTTGAACACGCAGGGATAGCTCGGATGAAGTGGCATCTGTCGCAAATTTGCAGCATACGTAAGTAGGAGTTGCTGGCGCCTCAGGTGTAAAGACTCAGCGAGCAGGCTAGCGATGGTGCTTGTACAAAAAGCTCCCGTCGCCAACCTAACCCCGCTGTGGTGGATACTGTTCAGCTTCGCAAGAACGCTTCGTCTTGCGGAGCCATATGCTGCACTGCCGTAGTCTAACCGGGATAAAAGGTGTGCAGGAGCACCACGCGGTCAGCTCCCCAATTAGTGCTGCTAAGAAACTTCAAGAGGTTAAGCCTCTTGGTGCATCGCACTTTTAGCTCCCGCACGTGTGGCTCCCACGAAAATTTACTGTCGATGATGATGATTGATGATTGTTGTTTAAAGAGGCCTAACATCTAGGTCATCGGCCCCTAATGGCACGAAATGAGACGAAATGGAATGACATATTAAAAGTCTAAAATTCTCCACTGACCAGAATTCAAAAGCGTGAGGACGAAGAATGAATGGATGGGCATGAATCTAAGACAATCAGTGTTTGCGACCCGCAATGTCTCACATTCACATAAACAGACGTGACAATATAGTATTACTGACTGTGCCGGTTGGCACACGATTTTCCCTTTCCCGACTACATTTTAGGCCTGGGCTGAATGCCATTGAAATCTATGTTACTTGGAAATATTTTCCTATTTTCTTTAATTTTGTGTGGTGTGCGATTTTGTCACTAACTGTATCTGCATTTGTCACTCCGCGGAGAGAATTTTAAATGTTTTGCTTGTTGTGCCTCTCCATTTCCTCTTTGTCTATTGGTTCGCCTCAAATTTGCTCGAGACCGAGTCCGGTTTTAGGCTCGTTGACTGGACGATCCGCTTCTTCTGCGAATCGTGTTGGAAGGCGAGGGAGTTCATTGTCGCCCGCCATGAGTGTTGGAAGCTTGATGTGGTGGCTTCTCAGAAGAACGTGTATTTATCTCAACATGCCAGGATAGTGTGTAATGGATCAGGGCTAAAGCCCTGAAGAGTTTATCTACCTTATTTTCTTATCCGGAATGGACGTCCGCTGCTTATTCTGCCTAATTTTATCTCTATGGATTTGTAAGTAATCTTCATCCCATCTGGGGCCATGCGTTAGATTCTACTCAAGGACAAAATGTAAGTTACCTACTTCAAGATATTATTATTTTCTTTTTCCTGGAGCTGGATTGCCTCGTCTCAAAATCTTAATTAAGTTTGCGGATATTATTCTGTCCTACGAATAACTTTTCTGATTGATTTTCGACCGAATGAACTTGGAAAATTTGGTAAAGTGAAAAGTGTTTGGAGTATTTACTGCACCATTTCCAACTCCGTACTGCGGGAAGAACTCTATCAAAACCTGTTTATCTCTGCATTATTCTGCGAGTAACGATCTGTGTTGCCTCTGTTAAATGGTCCAGTCGGTGTTCTTGAGGTAAGTATTTTGCTTCCACTTCAAATTTTCTCTTTATGGTTTAATTATTTTTGCTTGTTAAATTGTGCCGGTCATTGCCGGTATGGCTGGTACAGTTATTGGTAGCATATCGCGGTTATTGCAACTTTTGGTACCGGTAGTACATTTTTAATATCTTTCCCTCGGACTGTGGTAAATGCTTGGAATAGTGAAGGAAGGATCTGTAGGTCAAAAGAGAATGATGTAGGGTATTACTGTAAAAGAAATGCATTCGTCTTGTTTATTCTTAATATTTTTGTTTCATGTAATCTCTTCGCTGTGTTCCGTGTCTTTCCTGTTCGTGCGGGTCCTGGTGACTGTTTGGTGTCTTGAGTGTACAGCTGGTAATTCCTTATACCGGCTGTATGGTACCGGTGTGCTCCGCGGCACTGCTTCGGTGTTTTCAGGTGTCTGTATTTATCCTTTCTCTCCTCCATAGATTGGTGAGTCACGCATGTTTTCTATTATTTGAGCTCTTAAGTATTTACGTGAAATGGTAATGTTACTGTATCTCATGTTTTCTAGGCAAATATCGATGGGCTTGGGACCATGAGTGTATCACGTTTGCTGTGTGCTCTGTGTACTTCACTTGGTGTGCGTTATCTGGGTTGAAAATTTTAATCAGGTACTTGTGTAAACGGTCAAATATCTCGCTGTGAACTAGTTATTATCTCAACTCGGTGTACTTAATTGATAATCGTTTTCCGTGTAAAATTCGTGTCCATTTTGGTGTAATATGTAAACGTGTGAGATTGATTGTACTCTGAGAACATGGTATTGTGTTATTAGTCCTGGCCTTAGGTTTTAGTTCTCAGACTTCATGTAATAATTATTATTATCATCACTCCTATCACGTGTACCTTGGTGGCGTATGTTCTGGCGTATTATTGGTGAACGTACTGTTTCTAATTTTGTGTTTCTGCGTTGTACCTGGCGTGTGATTTTACCTACTCTTAACCTAACCTTAGAGTTGACCATGGTGTGTGTGTGTTTCTATATGTGAGCAGTATAGTGCCGACATGTATGGTGAAATTTTCCCTCCTAACCTTGTTATTACCTGTGAGCACCTGTTTTAAATCTTTCTTGTTTAATGTGGTTACCTTGTGCTCGTGTTATCCGTGTCGTTCGCGAATATCTATGAGAAATTCTGGCCTTTGGCTTGGTGGTACGGTTTTCATGGTAGGTCTGGCTTTCCTAAATTAATTGAAACCTAACGCTAGTGAATTATTTAACGTGGTTTTGAATTAAATATGCACTGTGTTATTTTTGTAATCTTGGCCTTGCAACGTTTCTAACTGTTGAAAATTTTATTTTCTTCTACGGTGACTTGCGAGCTGGTCACATTAACAATTGATTTCATATTTTATCATGCTTGTTGAGCTTAAAATTAACCTTTGGGTGAATTACTTTGGTTATCTATGATCTGTAGTTGGTAATGGCTCTTGCTTTGCTTGTGCGTTTGCTGGTCTGTACTAGCTGTGGGATAGGTGTTAGCGAAACTGCATGAATACGTTATCCCATTTTTATCCTATCTCGCAGATGGTAGAGATTGGTGAATTGCTGGGCAGAGGGTTGAGTCATTTCACCCACCTCATCCTTTATATTATTGGGTTATGGGGAAAGCATTGGTTATGGTTGAATTCTGGGAGCTGGAGTTGGTGCGGATTTCCTGTTAGTCTTGTACTTGGGCTTATGTGCCTTTCCTGGTTCTCCGTGTAACTTATCAGTTTTCGGTTTTCTTCATTTCTGGTGTACCTTGTACCTTATTATGGATTATATTTTTTTCCCTGGCGATAGTGTATCTATCTGGAGTGTGGCCTGCTTCAGGTTTTCAATTCTTGGAACTTTTATCTGAAATTATTAACGTAACCTGTCTATTTTGCTTGATTTCTATTGTAGCTGTCTAAAGTTGGTTAATTAATTAATTATTTCTTGTAGGGTCCGCCTGTTTCTCTGCATTGCTAGTTTGTGCGCTGCCTAAGTCATCGTGTATGTAGATGTCTTTGTTTGAAAAATTTTACTAACCTATTGTTTTTTAATTGTATTCCATTTTGAGTTGTGGATTCCATCGGCCTCCCTACCCTTTCTACTGTGTTGGATTGCTGTTGAGCAAATGTGGTCTGTAACCTGAGGATGGAAAAGCCTCTTAACCTAATAGGATTGGGTGCAGATCGGTGTTGGGTGATGATATTGGTACCAAGTATTTGTTGTTTGGGGTTTATATTTCGGGGTGGGCATGATAGTTTCGCAGCATGTCGTTGAGGGTTGTAAGTGCCCTTTTTCCCTATTGGGGCTGGCTCATGCGTGTGGGAGCTAGTCATGGTTATTTTATGGTTTCTGTGTTGTGTTGTTGGCTCATGATGACATGTCAGGTAAGGACTGGTTGTTGGTCTTATTGTTGTACCTTGTGTCTTCGTAGATTTGGAAATACCCTTCGAAGTGGGTCTATTGCTCTGATGGAATAATTTTAACTTGTGTTATGTAACTTGTTGGCTTTGTGTGTCCTGGTTTCTTCGCTTTTGGTCTCGCTGCATTATCTATTGATCTGATGTTATCTTGTGTTCTGTTGCTACCTCTTGTAATGCTCAGTTAATGTTTATCTGTCTGTCTTTGACCTTTTTTCTCTTCAGTGGATCTTATTTGTCTCTCGACAAGGTTGTTAGTCATCTTGCCGTTCTATGGGATTATTAATCTGGTATGGGACGGATTATTAGTTCATAGGCGGTACCGAAGTCGCCCAACTGATGGATTATGGGGTCTGTTGGTTGCGAACTTTTCTTCTTCATTGCCTGTGAGCGTTTCTAACGTCCTACTATATTTTCTATCTTTTATAGTTTATTTACCTTGTCTCCTGGGTGTATGGGGAAGGTATCTGTTTAGCTGGGTGGCGACAGAGTGACGTGGAGGTCACGTATTTTTAGACCGCATTATTTGGCAAGGCCTTGACAGGCAACCGGTAGATTATGTTGTGTAGGTCACTGCTTTGAATTTCCTGTGAGTCGTCTGGTTTGAGGTGGATTTTATCGCCTTTTCTTATTTTAATCAGGTGTACTGTGAGGACACATATTGTTGTTAATACTTGAAGTTGGAGGTTATGAGGCTTCGGATTGGTTTTCCCTCCTGAATTTCTTTCATCCATTTTCTATTCCGTTATTCCTATGGTGTTATCGAAGGAACCATTATGTGGTTATTATTTTCCATCCTAATATTATTTTGGGCTTGGTATTGTTGTCGCTAGTTCGGTTGTTGATGACAAACATTTAGCGCACCTCACCATCTCATTGTATAAGAAGTCTCCTTCCGTGCTGCCAACGTTATCTTGTCTCGAATATCTGTATCTCTAACCCAAGGATTTCTTCGCTTAATTTAAAATTTGTAATCGGTGGATGTCATCGTTTCATAGAAGTAACAGTTTATCATTCTTCTCGTTCAACTTGGTGATGTATTGTGATTCGGCGTATTGATCCAGTAGACGTTGTAAATTTATTCAATGACCTTGATTAAGTATTTTAAAAGTAAACATTTAAAAATTAATTATTGCTCATCGAGTTGTTGTTCTGAAACTACTGCATACTATGAATTTGATGTTGACTCTGTTTTGGGGTGTATGCCGGTGTGATGTGTTCCTGGCTTAGAAAGATTCTTTATTGATCAACGTATTATTATGCTATCCTAAATTGTGATGGTCGTTCTGGATTACGTGTCTGATGTAAATGTAACGTAGGTCTGGCCTCTATGTGTTTACCAAGGTGAGTATTCTGCTGGCACTGTTATTTAACTCCGTGTTTGTGGTACGTGGGAGTTGTGTTTCATGCATACTGAGTATGAATTTATGTTGCGGAATTATTGAATTCCTAATTGAAAATGATGTTGAAATTACTCTTGGCTTATGACCGTTGTACTTCCGCGCTTATGCTTATTGTTCACCATTCCGTGTGGTGGCATGTTAATGCGTTACCTTGTTTGTACTCCCTGCTCTGGTAATTGCCCCTCCCATATGGCTTGTTATGTTGTATGCTCTGGTCCTAGGTCAGTCGATTGCTCCTTAAAAATTTAAATTTGAACCAAATATTTGGATCTTTGTTAACCTAGTATATGCGATTCACCAATTTAGTCTTTCTTTCCTTGTCTCCCTATCCATTATCTTTGCGTTCTGTTCTCGCTGTGTCGCCAATTTGATTTTGTAGAGAAACAAGAGGCTGCATTTCTTACTACCTAAAACCTGATGAAAATATATCTGTGGTGAAAATTTAATTTTAATGTCTGGTCAAAGGTATTTAAAAATTGTAAAACACATTGTACCGGGCGGTACACCTCCACGCCGCTAATTCAAACTTTGCGCCAGTTGAAACTCCCCTACTGGAGGAAGTCTGAACTTTATCCAAGGTGTTAATTTTCAAGTTTCTCAGAAGATGTCACTACTTGGAAAGTTTGGAGTTTCTGAACTGGGTCGTTTTCAATGTATTTTTGTTTTACCTGTAGTAAGAAGTGTGAACTTTCTCTTCTAGAGGACTCTACTGAAGAACTACAATGGTGCACCCTAGTGCGAAGTGAAAGAACTGTTTTTTGGAGAAATTTTTATTTCAAAAGTTTGTTCCTTGTTAAATTTCTTTCTGTTGTTCTTTAAGTTGGCTGTATAACCCTTTCTTTCCCCTGGTTTTGAATTTAGCCAATCCCGAATTTCTTTAATTAATTTCTGACCAATCAGGTGTATCTTCTCCAACTTGAATATCTTGCTTAACCCTAGCCAATAAAGTTTTTGTGGGCGGGTGTTCTCATTTCTGAAACGCCTCGAACGTTCCACGAGAGTATATAAACTGCTGATTTTCGGGTCTCTGCGCCACTTCAGTACCAACTTTCAAAGTGTAAAATACGTAGCAGGGGGCGGGAAGCGCCTCTTTCTTCGGGCAGGAGTTCAACAACAAGGTAATGGCCGTTTAATAACTTCTTTTCTTGCTAGCTCAGCAGTTTAACTCTCGGGGCGGGTCCGAAGCGTTTCCGCCATGTAACCTTTCCCTAAAATGTAAAGACTCTTAGCATCTATTCTCTTTTAAAGCTACATATTCGGATAGAGACTGCTTAACCCTCTCGAGCTCCCACTCATATTGTTTTGAGGTGAACTTATTTTTCACAACCGATTCTTCCTTAACGTAATGTAAATTGTTTCTTTCTAAAGTCACCTCTTGAGTATGGGATTAGCCTTTGCATTAGCGGCCTAGAGCCAGATTAGGTTTTAAACAAAATGTATTAGGAATGCAGATCGCCTCCTCTCAAATTGGTATTTTAGAGGCCATGTAATTAACCTTTTCTCACTTAATAGGCCTCAGTAGGTTGGGTATTTTACCCCTGTGTTTATGTACTTAGAGGACAACTTGAAGGTGGAGTTTGGTGTGGCCTTTGATAGGCTGAAAGTTTCAGAGCGAGTGGCTCTTTCTTGAAAATTGAGTGTTGTATGCCTCGAGGAGGCTTTTCTGTGTAACTTGGAGCAAGTGCTCCTGGGCATGAATGGGGTTTTCTGCCCCTCTGTTAAAACTTATTTTGGAGTAAAGTCGGGCTAATTGCCCAAGAATTGTGAGTTCGGGGCTCGAAGCCCAAATCGGGTAAATACTGTAATTGTACTTTTGTTGCCTTGCTACTCTGTACCTGCCATGCTTGTTATTTCTTGATTTTGCAAAGAAAATATAACCTTGTTAAATTTTAAATTAACTTTAATTTCGTAGCCTGAGACCTGTTCACCCCCGCACCTTCTTTCACCTCTGCTGTTCCACAGATACCTCGGAACACACATTTAGGATACCTTTTTGTGAAGAATCTGATGGTTATGTAAAACTAATTACTAAGAACGTGTATTTATCTCAACATGCCAGGATAGTGTGTAATGGATCAGGGCTAAAGCCCTGAAGAGTTTATCTACCTTATTTTCTTATCCGGAATGGACGTCCGCTGCTTATTCTGCCTAATTTTATCTCTATGGATTTGTAAGTAATCTTCATCCCATCTGGGGCCATGCGTTAGATTCTACTCAAGGACAAAATGTAAGTTACCTACTTCAAGATATTATTATTTTCTTTTTCCTGGAGCTGGATTGCCTCGTCTCAAAATCTTAATTAAGTTTGCGGATATTATTCTGTCCTACGAATAACTTTTCTGATTGATTTTCGACCGAATGAACTTGGAAAATTTGGTAAAGTGAAAAGTGTTTGGAGTATTTACTGCACCATTTCCAACTCCGTACTGCGGGAAGAACTCTATCAAAACCTGTTTATCTCTGCATTATTCTGCGAGTAACGATCTGTGTTGCCTCTGTTAAATGGTCCAGTCGGTGTTCTTGAGGTAAGTATTTTGCTTCCACTTTAAATTTTCTCTTTATGGTTTAATTATTTTTGCTTGTTAACTTGTGCCGGTCATTGCCGGTATGGGTGGTACACTGACCAAGGGACTACTGCTCTGGCATAACAATGAATCGATTATGCGTGCAGTCAAAAGGGGGCCCTAAATAAAAATTATCGGCCCCTCATAACGGTACTGATCGCTAGCAAAATAGAACCATGGTATTTGTTCTGTCGCGGTACTAATCAAAAGTAGCAGAGACTTGCAGCATTCCACACATTATTGTACGACTCAGAGCTTATGAAATTCGACATATAATACAGACCTATGTTTTTTCTCACTTTGCGGCGCCATTTACAGCCAACGCAAACCTATGGTGTTCATCACATAAGAGTACCAACCACAGGGACCTCTCCCTATCCCGTGGTGTTCCTCATATAGTGGGTATAATCATAGGCAAGGCAGAACCATGGTACCTATCATCCCATGGTCCTGCTCATATGGAGGTACTAATCGCAGGTACTGCAAAAGCCGACCGCACGGTGCTCCTGTGTGCTACTAATCACAAACCAATTTCGTACCTAATGTAGTGGTACTACACACAAGTAGAAGCAACCCTTGGTGTTCTCCGCGTGTTGGTACTAATCACAAATAGTGTCATGGTTCTAATACAATCAACCCTTGGTCGCCCCTTTTAGTCGGCTCTCACGACAGGCAGGGGATACCGTGGGTGTCTTATTCGTCTGCCTCCCCCACCCACAGGGGGTGTGTGTTTGGTCCGCGAGAGGTATTTTATTTCCCTCAAGTCCGCCGGAAAGCCGGTGAGGACCCCCCTATCCGCGACCTGGGACGCGCCACGTGGGAGTATCACCTCTTCCCTGCTGCGCCTGCGTAGCAGGTTCGTGGTAATTTACTGTCAAAAAGGAGCCCAAGAAATCGGTAGGTGTCAACAAGTGGAAGAATGACATTTCCTAGATAAAGCTCAGGATGTGGTTGAAGAGTACGTTGACGACAAAGGTGGACAACGGAGGTCTTTGTGCCAGTAAAACCGAAAGCCATGTTCTAAGGTCCACTTCACCACCCTCCAAATAGCTTGCTGTAATTGTCGCTCTGCGACTGCCACACTGAACGACATACAGTGCAGAGCAGAATCGCCCACATATAGCGACGGTATTACTGCTGGACCAACAGCAGCGACAATACCGTTTATGGCAATCGCGAACAGAGTGACAATAAGGACCGATCCCTGTGGGACTCCATTTTCCTGAACGTGATATTGCGAATATGTCCTCCCTACTCGGACACGGAATAGACGGAGGGACAAAAAATTCGCAATAAATACCGGCAAATTACCTCGGAATCTCCATTGATGCAGGACTGAAAGGATACCATATCGCCATGTGGTGTCGTAGGCCTTCTCTAAATCAAAGAAAACAGCTACCAAGTACTGTTTACGGAGAAACGCATCGTGGATACAGCTCTCCAGGCGGACCCAGTGGTCAGTGATGGATCGAGCGGCTCGAAAACCACACTGGTATTCGGACAAGAGTCCTTGTTTCTCCAGACACCACACGAGTCGGCGATTTACCATCCTCTCAAATAGATTACACAGGCAGTTGGTAAGACAAATCGGCCTGTAACTTCCTGCATACTTAGGATCTTTGTCAGGCTTGAGGACAGGAATGACTATGCCTTTTCGCCACTGAGACAGAAAATCACCCTCCATCCAGATACGGTTGAACATACGAAGGAGATAGAGTAGACTATCATCACTAAGGTGTTTCAACATCTGGTTGTGGATGTTGTCCGGTCCAAGAGACGTGTCCTTGCAAAGCCCTAGGGCGCTGCGGAGTTCCCACTCCGTAAAGGGCACGTTGTAGTCCTCTGAAGCTTGAGAGGCGAAACTAAGGTGATGACGTTCTGCCTCTCGCTTCACAGCGAGGAAATCAGGATGGTAATTCCCGGAGCCAGATACATCCGCGAAATGACTAGCTAGATGGTCAGCAATCAGGAGGGGTTCAGTGACAATATTGCCTGCAATGGAAATTCCCGGTACAGAAGATGATCCTTGGATACCCGAAATACGTCGAAGCTTAGTTCACACTTGAGATGATGGAGTATGTGACGACATAGACGACACATATCTCTCCCATGAAGCCTTCTTACTTTGACGAACAAGAACTCGCGCCTTAGCGCGGAGTTTCTTGAATGTTTTTTTTTTTTTTTTGAATTAAGGGGCCTTACATCGAAGGTCATCGGCCCCTAATGGTACGAAATGAAAGAACAAAAATTACAAAGGCATCCACTGACCAAAATAAAAATTAAAAATGTCATGAAGAATGAATGGATGGACAGGAACCCAACAAAACACAAAATAAAACAAACAAAAACAAAAACCAGTGGATCGGATTCAATAGAGAAAGAAAATAACATTATTACCGACAAAGGAACCACTTATAAAGCACAATGATGCTTGGTGTCTAAAGGGGGTGCAAAATCCACGTCTAAGGCCCCACAGAATGGTACATGTCGCGAGTAAAATAGAACCATGGTATGTGTCATGTTGGGGTATTAATCAGAAGTAGCGAAGACTCACGGTGTTCCACAAAAGATGGTACTACTCACAAGTACTGTACTTCGTACAGGTAACGCAGACCTATGGTGTTTCGCACACGATGGCGCCACTTACAGCCAACGCAAACCGATGAGTTTCCTCACCTAGGGTACTAGTCACGGGTGCCGGTCCCAAGGGCCCCGTGGTGTTCCGCACATAGTGAGTACTAATCACAGGCAACGCAGACCCACGGTGTCGCTCATATAGTGGTACAACTCACAGGCTACGCCCAGACCCGCGGTGTTGCCCACATGGGTACAACGCACGGGTACTGGAATCCACCAGGCCAGACTTTTTACTGCAACGAATCACAAACATATTTCGTACCATGTTAGTGATACCACTCGCAAGTACATGCAACCCATGGTGTTCCCCGCATGATGGTACGAAGCAAGAGTAGTTTCATGGTTCTAATTCATTCATCCCTTGGTCGCCCCTTTTAGTCGCGTCGCACGACAGGCAGGGGATACCGTGGGTGTATTATTCGTCAGCCTCCCCCACCCACAGGGGGTGTGTGTTTGGTCCGCGAGAGGTATTTTATTTCCCTCAAGTCCGCCGCAAGCCGGTTAGGACCCCCCTATCCGCCACCTGGGACGCGCCACGTGGGAGTATCATCTCTCCCCCTGCTACGCCAGCGTAGTAGGTTCGTGGTTTCTTGAATGTTACAAAGTTGGCCGCAGTAGGCTGTCGACGGTAACGTTTGTGGGCGCGACGGCGTTCTTTGATAGCTGCTGCTATTTCTTCGTTCCACCAAGGAACGAACTTTCGGCGAGGAGTCCCCGAGTAGAACGGAATGGACTCCTAGCAGCAGCAGCAAGAATAACTCGGGTGATATACGTTATTTCCGAGCCGACGGTCTGCCAGATATCATCGTTAAAGGCAGCTAACGATGAGTACTTTGATGATGATGATGCTTGTTGTTTTAAGGGGCCTAACATCGAAGGTCATCGGCCCCTAATGGAACGAAATGAAGGACATGAGATATGAAGTTAAAATTTTAAAAAGTATCCACTGACTAGAGTTAAAAAAGAATGGTAATGAAGAAAAATGAGGGTGAGATTAAAACAGTCAGTGGATCTAATACGCAATGCCTTATGTTCTATTAAAATAAGAGAAAGTACAGGAAATCGAAGGAATAAGGCATCGCCCAGTAATACAGATATTAACACATAATGTACGTTACACGTTAAAATAACACATTAAAATGCGCAACACAAACTAAAAAGGAGTCAATGAGATAAAAGCGCAACTGACATAAACAACACTAGGACAAAGGACATCATCACACACGATAAAACAGACCGCTATCCCTCATAAAGCGGATGACGAGGTCTGCTGACTGCTCGTCATCGCGCAAGATAAGGGAGATAGTACTCGGAAGGTTAATACTACGGCGCAGATCGACCAGGTCCACGCACTCCGTAAGGATGTGTACCACGGTAAGATGGTCGCCGCAGGTACACACCGGAGGGGGTTCTCCTTTCAGTAGATGGGAGTGCGTCAAGATACCGTGGCCGATCCGAAGGCGACATAATACCACGGCTTCCCTCCGCGAAGCCCGAAGGGAAGTCCTCCATACCTTCGTTGTTCCTTTTATCGCTCGCAGCTTATTGGGAAGTGGGATGGCCTGCCACTCCATCTCCCAATGAGACATAACAAGATGTCTCAGCTGAGAGCGAATATCACTTGCTGGAACCTTGAAAGGCAACGGGGGCAGTGTAACTGCCTCCTTGGCAGCCTGATCCGCTAACTCGTTTCCCTCTATGCCCATGTGGCTGGGGAGCCACACGAACGTAATTCTGGTGCCGGCATCCGAACACCCGGCCAGCAGGTCCTGGATCCGCTGCACCAGAGGGTGTCGAGGGAAACAGGTATCAATAGACTGAAGCGAACTCAAGGAGTCAGTACACACGAGAAAGTGTCGGCGTACATTGTCTAGTGCGTACCGCAGAGCCTCACAGATAGCATAGAGCTCTGCCGTGTACACACTACAGGTGTCCGGGAGAGCAAAAAGAAAGCGATCATTGTCGACAACGAACGCACAGCCCACCTTCGTATCTGTCCTTGAACCATCCGTGTAAACGACGACCGAACCTGGATAGCGGCCAAGAACGGACAGGTAGATCCTCCGATAAATCGAAGGGTCCGTGTCTCCTTTCGGGCCAGTGTGCAAATCCAGGATGATTTCAGGTCGTCGTACAACCCACGGAGGTACCCCACTTGGTTGTCTGACAAGGCAAGGAATCGAAGGTACGTCAAACAATTCATAACTGCTATCCAAGCGTATCCCAACCGGCCGCGTCGCACGAGGATGAGCAACGTACAACAAACGGTTGCCATTGTTGAATACGCAGGGATAGCTCGGATGAAGTGGCATCTGTCGCAAATTTGCAGCATACGTAAGTAGTAGTTGCTGGCGCCTCAGGTGTAAAGGCGGCACACCAGACTCAGCGAGCAGGCTAGCGATGGGGCTTGTACGAAAACCTCCCGTCGCCAACCTAACCCCGCTGTGGTGGATACTGTTCAGCTTCGCAAGAACGCTTGGCCTTGCGGAGCCATATGCTGCACTGCCGTAGTCTAACCGAGATAAAATGTGTGCCCGATAGAATCGCAGGAGCACCACGCGGTCAGCTCCCCAATTAGTGCTGCTAAGAAACTTCAAGAGGTTAAGCCTCTTGGTGCATTGCACTTTTAACTCCCGCACGTGTGGCTCCCACGATAATTTACTGTCAAAAAGGAGCCCAAGAAATCGGTAGGTGTCAACAACTGGAAGAACGACATTACCTAGATAAAGCTCAGGATGAGGGTGAAGTGTACGTTGACGACAAAAGTGGACAACGGAGGTCTTTGCGGCAGAAAACCGAAAGCCATGTTCTAAGGTCCACTTCTCCACCCTCCTAATAGCTTGCTGTAACTGTCGCTCTGCGACTGCCATACTGCACGAGCTATAGTGCAGAGCAAAATCATCCACATATAGGGACGGTATTACGGCTGGACCAGCAGCAGCGACAATACCGTTTATGGCAATCGCGAACAGAGTGACACTAAGAACCGATCCCTGTGGGACTCCATTTTCTTGAACGTGGTATTGCGAATATGTCCTACCTACTCGGACACGGAATAGACGGAGGGACAAAAAATTCGCAATAAATACCGGCAAGTTACCTCGGAATCTCCATTGATGCAGGACTGAAAGGATGCCATATCGCCAGGTGGTGTCGTAGGCCTTCTCCAAGTCAAAGAAGACAGCTACCAAGTGCTGTTTTCGGAGAAACGCATCCTGGATAGAGCTCTCCAGGCGTACCAAGTGGTCTGTGGTGGATCGAGCGGCTCGAAATCCACATTGGTACTCGGACAAGAGTCCTTGTTTCTCCAGACACCACACGAGTCTGCGATTTACCATCCTCTCAAATAGCTTACACAGGCAATTTGTAAGACAAATCGGTCTGTAACTTCCTGCATACTTAGGATCTTTGTCAGGCTTGAGGACAGGGATGACTATGCCCTCTCGCCACTGAGACGGAAAATCACCCTCCATCCAGATTCGGTTGAACACACGAAGGAGATATAGTAAACTATCATCACTAAGGTGTTTCAACATCTGGTTATGGATGTTGTCCGGTCCAGGAGACGTGTCCTTGCAAAGCGCTAAGGCGCTGCGGAGTTCCCACTCCGTAAAGGGCACGTTGTAGTCCTCTGAAGCTTGGGTGGCAAAACTCAGGTGATGACGTTCTGCCTCCCGCTTCAGAGGGAGGAAATCAGGATGGTAATTCCCGGAGCCAGAGACATCCGCGAAATGACTAGCGAGATGGTTAGCAATCGCGAGGGGATCAGTTGCGACACTGCCTGCAATGGAAATTCCCGGTACAGCAGATGATCCTTGAATACCCGAAATTCGTCGAAGTTTCGTCCACACTTGAGATGATGGAGTATGTGACGTCATGGACGACACATATCTCTCCCATGAAGACTTCTTACTTTGTCGAATAAGAACTCGCGCCTTAGCGCGGAATTTCTTAAATGTTACCAAGTTGGCCACAGTAGGCTGTCTACGGTAACGCTTATGAGCGCGACGGCGTTCTTTGATGGCTGCTGCTATTTCATCGTTCCACCAAGGAACGAGTTTTCGGCGAGGAGTCCCCGAGGAAAACGGAATGGACTCCTCAGCAGCAGCAAGAATAACTTGGGTGATGTAAGTTATTTCCTCGCCGACGGTCCGCCTGACATCTTCGCTAAAGACAGCTAGTGATGTGTACTTTGGCCAATCAGCATGTTGAAGAATCCATCGAGGGGGAGCCTCGACGGGTTTATGATTCAACAAAGTAAGAACGATGGGAAAATGGTCACTGTCACAGAGATCATCGTGTGCATTCCACCGAAACAGTGGAACCAACTTTCGGCTGCATAGACTTACATCTATGCGAGAATATGTGCCGTAAAGCACACTAAAGGTGGTGGTGATTATTGTTTTAAGAGGAAATACAACTAGGCAACCATCCTCTAATTAACACTAATCAGAGAGAAAAATGGAAGGGTTCCGACACTTCGAAAAATGAAGATATCGCCCAAAGGAAGACAAGGGCCACGAAGGGCGTGAAATTGAAAGACTCCCTAGCCCTCGCTAACCTAATAGCGTCGCGGTCGGAAAAGAACAAGAGTTGACTAAGGGAGGTCGGATAGATAGACAAATGTGAGGAGCTTGGCACAAGTAAGTGGAAGCAATGCCAGGACTCAGCTAAGGCCCCTTGGTCGCCAGCCCACGCTCCAAAGTTCAGAGCCCCTGAGGCCACTTTTAGTCGCCTCTTACGACATGCAGTGGATACCGTGGGTGTTATTCTACCGCCCTAACGCACAGGGGGGAACGCACACTAAAGTGAGTTGCTTCCCCCGTGTTCAAAATACATAAATCCAGCTCTGTTACTAATGTTTCCAGCTCTCTCCCCCTGGGGCTAGGCGTCTCAGAGCCCCAGATGGCGTGATGGCCGTTAAAATCTCCCAACAAGAGGAAGGGAGGTGGAAGCTGATCTGTAGGATCAGTGACATCAGTTATGTTAAGAGCGTGACCTGGTGGAAAATAAACATTACACACTGGTGTTATGACAGGCAGCGGAACGCGAACAGCTACAGCGTCGAGGGGAGTTCTTAATGGAACCTCTTCGCTGTAGGTATCAACGTACAAAAATGCCAAGACCACCGGACGCCCGGTGAGCATAATGCCGTTCTGTCGAGTATAGTCTGAAATTTCTCAAGACCGTATGATGACCAGGTCTGAAGTTGGTCTCCTGAATACAGACTATACTCGCTGCGTACTCACTGATGATGATGATGATGATGATGATGCTTGTTGTTTTAAGGGGCCTAACATCGAAGGTCATCGGCCCCTAATGGAACGTGATGGACGACATGATACAAGATATTTAAAATTTTAAAACGTATCCACTAACCAGAGTTAAAAATATGGTGATGAAAAAATGAGTATGAGCTTAAAACAGCAGTGGATCTAATTTGCAATGCCTTATTTCTAATAAAATAAGAGAAAATACAGAGAGAAAAGGAATAAGGCATTGCCTGGTGGTGCATATATAGATACTTCATTTACATTAGACGTTAAAATAACACATTAAAATACGCAACACAAACTAAAATGAAGTCAATAGGTTAAAAGCGTAATGGAAACAAAGACACGAAGACAAAGGACATCACTAGACACGGTAAAACAGACCACTACTACGGCGGAGATCGACCAGGTCCACACACTCCGTAAGGATGTGTACCACGGTAAGATGGTCGCCGCAGGTACACACCGGAGGGGGTTCTCCTTTCAAAAGATGCGAGTGAGTTATGATACCGTGGCCGATCCGAAGACGACATAATACCACGGCTTCCCTTCGCGAAGCCCGAAGGGAAGTCCTCCATACCTTCGTTGTTCCTTTTATCGCTCTCAGCTTATTGGGAAGTGGAATGGCCTGCCACTCCATCTCCCAATGAGACATGACCAGATGTCTCAGCTGAGAGCGAATATCACTTGCTGGAACCTTGAGAGGCAACGGGGGCAGTGTAACTGCCTCCTTGGCAGCCCGATCTGCTAACTCGTTTCCCTCGATGCCCATGTGGCTTGGGAGCCACAGAAAAGTAATTCTGGTGCCGGCATCCGAACACCCGGCCAGCAGGTCCTGGATCCGCTGCACCAGAGGGTGCCGAGGGAAACAGGTATCAATAGACTGGAGTGAACTCAAGGAGTCAGTACACACAAGAAAGTGACGGCGTTCATTGTACAGTGCGTACCGCAAAGCTCTACAGAGAGCATAGAGCTCTGCTGTGTACACACTACAGGTTTCCGGGAGAGCAAAAAGAAACCTCTCATTGTCGACAACGAACGCACAGCCCACCCTCGTGTCCGTCCTTGAACCAACCGTGTAGACGACGACTGAGCCTGGATAGCGGCCAACGACGGACAAGAAGAGCCTCCGATAAATCGAGGGTCCGTGTTCTCCTTCGGGCCAGTGTGTAAGTCCAGAATTATTTCAGGTCGCCGTACTACCCACGGAGGTACCCCACTTGGATGTCTGACAAGGCAAGGAACCGAAGGTACGTCAAACAATCTGTAACTGCTATCTAAACGTATTCCAACCGGCCGCGTTGCTCGGGGACGAGCGGCGTACAGCAAACGGTTGCCATTGTTGAAAACGCTAGAATAGCTTGGATGTAGTGGCATCCGTCGCAAATTAGCAGCATAGGTAAGAAGCAGTTGCTGTCGCCTCAGGTGCAAAGGCGGCACACCAGACTCAGCGAGTAGGCTAGCTATGGGGCTCGTACGAAAGGCTCCCGTCGCCAACCGAACCCCGCTGTGGTGAATGCTGTTTAGCTTCGCAAGAACGCTTGGTCTTGCTGAGCCATATGCTGCACTGCCGTAGTCTAGGCGAGATAAAATATGTGCTCTATAGAATCGTAGGAGCACCGCGCGGTCAGCCCCCCAAGAAGTGCTGCTAAGAAACTTCAAGATATTAAGCTTCTTAGCACATGGCACTTTCAACTGCCGCGCATGTGGCTCCCATGAAAATTTATTATCGAAAAGGAGCCCAAGGAATCGGTAAGTGTCAACTACAGGTATAGCTACATTTCCTAAATAAAGTTCAGGAGGAGGGTGAAGAGAACATTGGCGACAAAAGTGGACAACACAGGTCTTTGTGGTGGAAAAACGAAAGCCACGCTCTAAGGTCCACTGCTCTACCCTCCTAATAGCTTGCTGTAACTGTCGCTCTGCGACTGCCATACTGCACGAGCTATAGTGCAGAGCAAAATCATCCACATATAGGGACGGTATTACAGCTGGACCAGCAGCAGCGACAATACCGTTTATGGGAATCGCGAACAGAGTGACACTAAGAACAGATCCCTGTGGGACTCCATTTTCTTGGACGTTGTATTGCGAATACGTCCTCCCTACTCGGATACGGAATAGACGGAGGGACAAAAAATTCGCAATAAATACCGGCAAGTTACCTCGGAATCTCCATTGATGCAGGACTGAAAGGATGCCATATCGCCAGGTGGTGTCGTAGGCTTTCTCCAAGTCAAAGAAGACAGCTACCAAGTGCTGTTTGCGGAGAAACGCATCCTGGATAGAGCTCTCCAGGCGTACCAAGTGGTCTGTGGTGGATCGAGCGGCTCGAAATCCACATTGGTACTCGGACAAGAGTCCTTGTTTCTCCAGACACCACACGAGTCTGCGATTTACCATCCTCTCAAACAGCTTACACAGGCAATTTGTAAGACAAATCTGTCTGTAACTTCCTGCATACTTAGGATCTTTGTCAGGCTTGAGGACAGGGATGACTATGCCCTCTCGCCACTGAGACGGAAAATCACCCTCTGTCCAGATTCGGTTGAACACACGAAGGAGATATAATAAACTATCATCACTAAGGTGTTTCAACATCTGGTTATGGATGTTGTCCGGTCCAGCAGACGTGTCCTTGCAAAGCGCTAAGGCGCTGCGGAGTTCCCACACCGTAAAAGGCACGTTGTAGTCCTCTGAAGCTTGGGTGGCAAAACTAAGGTGATGACGTTCTGCCTCCCGCTTCAGAGGGAGGAAATCAGGATAGTAATTCCCGGAGCCAGAGACATCCGCGAAATGACTAGCGAGATGGTTAGCAATCGTGAGGGGATCAGTGGCGACACTGCCTGCAATGGAAATTCCCGGTACAGCAGATGATCCTTGAATACCCGAAATTCGTCGAAGTTTCGTCCACACTTGAGATGATGGAGTATGTGACGTCATGGACGACACATATCTCTCCCATGAAGCCTTCTTACTTTGTCGAATAAGAACTCGCGCCTTAGCGCGGAGTTTCTTAAATTTTACCAAGTTGGCCACAGTAGGCTGTCGACGGTAACGTTTATGAGCGCGACGGCGTTCTTTGATGGCTGCTGCTATTTCATCGTTCCACCAAGGAACGAGTTTTCGGCGAGGAGTCCCCGAGAAAAACGGAATGGACTCCTCAGCAGCAGCAAGAATAACTTGGGTGACGTAAGTTATTTCCTCGCCGACGGTCCGCCTGACATCATCGTTAAAGACAGCTAGTGATGTGTACTTTGGCCAATCAGCATGTTTAAGAATCCATCGAGGGGGAGCCTCGACGGGTTTATGTTTCAACAAAGTAAGAATTATGGGAAAATGGTCACTGTCACAGAGATCATCGAGCGCATTCCACCGAAACAGTGGAACCAACGTTCGGCTGCATAGACTAACGTCTATGCGAGAGTATGTGCCGTAACGTACACTAAAGTGAGTTGGTTCCCCTGTGTTCAAAATACATAAATCCAGATCTGTTAGAAGTGTTTCCAGCTCTCTTCCTCGGGGGCAAGGCGTCTCAGAGCCCCATATGGGGTGATGGGCGTTAAAATCGCCCAATAAGAGGAAGGGTGGTGGAAGCTGATCTATAAGATCAGCGACATCATTGATGTTCAGATGCTGGCCTGGTGGAAGATAAACATTACACACTGTTGCTATGACAGGCAGCGAGACGCGAACAGCTACAGCCTCAAGAGGGGTTCTTAATGGAACCTCTTCGCTGTAGCTATCAGAACGTACAAAAATGGCAACGCCTCCGGAAGCCCGGTGAGCATAGTATCGTTCTGTCGAGTATAGTCTGAAATTTCTCAAGACCGTATGATGACCATGTCGGAAGTTGGTCTCCTGAATGCAGACTATACTCGCTGCGTACTCACTAATGAGCTGACGTAACTCAGCAAGATGCCTGTCATAACCATTACAATTCCACTGTAACAGTGCCATAGTGTAGACTATAAAAGGAGTGTTAGGTTATGAGCGAAAATATGCTCGTTAGCCTAAACACTATCTAATTCTACATCCGTAGATGTAGAGGACAGTGCGACATCCATCCCGTCATCAAAAGATGGGAGGGATGCCACCCAGAACTTCGACACTTTTCGGGCGCGAGGGGGTCCCCTACGAGGAGAGCGCGCAGGTTTGGGAGCAGGAGTGCCTCCCGGCGCAGACTCATACCCCCCAGATGGGGGGCATGACTTCTCCTTTGCAGGGGAAGTCCGAAAGCGCTCAGAACGGGCGCTCTTCTTCCCTTTCTTTTTTTCAGGTTTAGACGGGCTGGGAGATGGTTTCCCAGCCCTGGTCGACGACGCCGCCTCCGCCAGCTGGGGCACGACTTTCGTCCACCTCCTAGGCGGGGGAGACTTAGTCTTCCCGCCTTGCTGTGCCGGCTGGCAACTGCCAGCCTGCACAGACTTCTGGTTGGTCGAAGTTGCGGTGGTCCCCCCCTTCGAGCTTTGACTATTTGCGACGTTGCTGGGAGCAGCAACAGTCGCCTTGGGCGCAGCGGTCTGGACAGGTGTCGAGATTGTGAATGACGAACCTGGAAGACTCTGAGCTATCAAGCTATAGTCGAGTGTACGGGCAGGTGTATTCGTAGAATGAAACTTACGGCGCGCTTCCTGGTAGGAAAGACCATCCACGGTCTTGATCTCCTGGATCTTCTTCTCACTCAGGTATGTCGGACAATTCCGATCCCGAGGAGAATGAAAACCGGAGCAGTTAGTGCACTTGTATGGAGTTGTGCACTCCTCCGCGCCGTGAGCTACTCGTCCACATGTACCACATACAGCCTGATTCGAACAGCGAGATACCATATGTCCGAATCGCTGGCATTGATAGCATCGCATAGGAGGCGGGATGTACGGCCTCACATCGCAACGATAAGTTGTTACCTTGACTTTCTCTGGTAACACTCACAACTTGAAAGAGACAATGAAGGCACCAGTGGCAACGTCTTCACCGTTGACCTTGCGCGTAATGCGCCGGACGTGTGTCACGCCACGGTTCTTCATGTCTTCCATCAACTCGTCGTCAGTGTTCAAAATAAGGTCGCGGTGAAAGATGACTCCGCGAACCAGGTTCAAGGACTTATGCTCCTCCACTTTGACGGGGATTTCGCCAAAGTGCTCGCACTTGCAACTGATCAGCTTGCAGTGCTGTACGAGTCTTCATAAGCAAACTACCGTTGCGCATTTTCTTAAGTTCCTCCAGTTCGCCATAGACGCCTTCGATGTGTCCACTAAACAGGATCGACTTCACCAGCTTAAAATCGTGCCCATCGGTTCTGGTAGCGACCAGAAACCTAGGGAAGCTGGATCCCATTCCTTCACGCTGCGCATGTTCCCAGGGAGTTGAACCTCTCAGAGAAGCAAAAGTTAGAGACTTAGGTGGGGGACCACCTTGAGAGAGCAGACTTCGTGTGGAAGCCATGCCCGATAGCATCCTCCCCGAATGCCACCCACACCGATCAGGGGTCTCTGTAGCCGAACCAAGCAGCCAAGGCAATACCCACCTGGTCATAGCAGGTACTGCCCGGGGTCCGATGTTGAACGATGCCTAATATGGCATGACTGAGGCAATGATGATGATGATGATGCTTGTTGTTTTAAGGGGCCTAACATCGAAGGTCATCGGCCCCTAATGGTACGAAATGAAAGAACAAAAATTACAAAGGCATCCACTGACCAAAATAAAAATAAAAAATGTCATGAAGAATGAATGGATGGACAGGAACCCAACAAAACACAAAACAAACAAACAAAAACAAAAACCAGTGGATCGGATTCAATAGAGAACGAAAATAACATTATTACCGACCAAGGAACCACTTATAAAGCACAAAGATGCTTGGTGTCTAAAGGGGGTGCAAAATCCATGTCTAAGGCCCCACAGAATGGTACATGTCGCGAGTAAAATAGAACCATGGTATGTGCCATGTTGGGGTATTAATCAGAAGTAGCGAAGACTCACGGTGTTCCACAAAAGATGGTACTACTCACAAGTACTATACTTCGTACAGGTAACGCAGACCTATGGTGTTTCGCACACAATGGCGCCACTTACAGCCAACGCAAACCGATGAGTTTCCTCACCTAGGGTACTAGTCACGGGTGCCGGTCCCAAGGGCCCCGTGGTGTTCCGCACATAGTGAGTACTAATCACAGGCAACGCAGACCCACGGTGTCGCTCATATAGTGGTACAACTCACAGGCTACGCCCAGACCCGCGGTGTTGCCCACAAGGGTACAACGCACGGGTACTGGAATCCACCAGGCCAGGCTTTTTACTGCAACGAATCACAAACATATTTCGTACCATGTTAGTGATACTACTCGCAAGTACATGCAACCCATGGTGTTCCCCGCATGATGGTACGAATCAAGAGTAGTTTCATGGTTCTAATTCATTCATCCCTTGGTCGCCCCTTTTAGTCGCCTCGCTCGACAGGCAGGGGATACCGTGGGTGTATTATTCGTCAGCCTCCCCCACCCACAGCGGGTGTGTGTTTGGTCCGCGAGAGGTATTTTATTTCCCTCAAGTCCGCCGGCAAGCCGGTTAGGACCCCCCTATCCGCCACCTGGGACGCGCCACGTGGGAGTATCACCTCTCCCCCTGCTACGCCTTTGTAGCAGGTTCGTGGCGCGTACTCACTGATGAGCTGACGTAACTCAGCAAGATGCCTGTCATAACTGTACCGGGCGGTACACCTCCACGCCGCTAATTTAAAATGTGCGCCAGTTGAAACTCCTCTTCTGGAGGAAGTCTGAACTTTATTGACGGTATTAATTTTCAAGTTTCTCAGAAGATGTCACTACCTGGAAATTTTGGAGTTTTTGAACTGTGTCATTTTCGACGTATTTTTGTTTTGCTTGTAGTAAGAAGTGTGAACTTTCTCTTCTAGAGGACACTACTGCAGATCAACACGTGTGCACCCTATTGCGGAGTGAAAGAACTGTTTTTTTGGAGAAATTTTTATTTCAAAAGTTTGTTTCTTGTTAAATTTCTTTCTGTTATTGTTTAAGTTGGCTGTATACCCCTCTCTTTTCCCCTTGTTTTGTATTTAGCCAATCCCGAATTTCTTTAATTAATTTCTGACCTATCCGATGTATCTTCCCCCAACTGGGATATGTTGCTGTACGCTACCCAATAAAGTGATTGTGGGCGGGTGTTTTCTTCCCAAAAACGCCTCGAACTTTCCGCGAGAGTATATAAACTGCTGATTTTTGGGTCTCTGTGCCACTTCTGTTCCATCTTTCAGTGTGTAAAGTACATAGCAGGGGGCGGGAATCGCCTCTTTCTCCGGCTGCGGTCAACAACCAGGTAATGGCCGATTAATTACTTCTTTTCTTACTTGATCAGCAGTTTAACTCTCGGGGCGGGTCCGAAGTTTTTCCATTATGTAACCTTCCTTAAAATGTAAAGAAACTTGTATCTATCCTATCTTTTAAACTACATATTGGGATAGAGAGTGCTTAACCCTCTCGAGCTCCCACTCATATTGTTTTGAGGTGAACTTATTTTCTCAACCTATTCTTTCTTAACATTATGTAAATATGTTTCTTTTCTAAAGTCACCTCCGTAGTATGGGATTAGCCCTTGCATCAGTGGCCTAGAGCCAAATTAGGTTTTGAAACAAATACATTAAAAGTGCAGATCGCCTCCTCTCAAATTGTTATTTTAGAGGTCATGTAATTACCCCTTTTTTCATTTAATAGACCTCAGTAGGTTGGGTATTTTACCCCTGTGTGTATGTCCAGAGAGGTCAACTTGAAGGTGGAGTTTGGTGTGGCCTTTGAGAGGCTTAAAATTGAGAGCGAGTGGCTCTTTTTCGAAAATTTAGTGTTGTATGCCTCGTGGAGGCTTTTCGGTGTAATTTGGAGCAAGTGCTCCTGAGCATGAATGGGGTTTTCTGCCCCTCTGTTAATACTTATTTTGAAGTAAGGTTGGCCTGATTGCCCAAGCATTGTGAAGTCGGGGCGCGAAGCCCAAATCCTGTAAATATTGTAACTACCTTTTTTGACTTGCTACTCTGTACCTGCCATGCTTGTTATTTCTTTATTTTGAAAAGAAAATATAACCTTGTTAAAATTTAAATTAATTTTACTTTCGTAGGTTGAGACCTGTTCACCACCCCGCACCTTCTTTCACGCCTAACTACCACAAAAACACGGTAACAAGTGGTAGCAGAGCGTGGTTGAATGGGTCTCATTTTAGCCCCTTTTGACGGCTAAACATTGTTTTGTTCCGAACTCTAACCATTTTCTCAGTTGCTGGAATTTTTTGAGTTTTTCAAAATGGTTCTGTCATCATGCCCGGCCCTCGCGATGTTCTCCATCTTAACTATTTGCGCAAGGAGGAGTTGATCTATGAATTGACTATTAGAAATGTGCAATCTGGAGGCACGGTTGCGGTAGACACAAACAAGCTTAGAGAGTCCCTTGATTTGCCTATTTCCATCCCCACCTTGGGAGAGAAAGAAATTGACGACTCTCTTTCCACGATCGTCGAGAATATTACTGGGCTAGCATCTGTAGTTAGTTTTTTTGATGAAAATGATCCTTCTCCTAATCAAATTAAGCGTGTGCAAGCCAGGCTGTTTCATTTTTCAAATAGAGTTAACGATATGTTGTCTCTAAAGTTGAGTGACGTTCAGAAGAAGGAAGCTAGTACGCTGCTTGAAAATATTTCTGAATTATCTAGCAAGGTCACTCAATTGTTAACTAGGGAGGTTCCTCCCAAAAGCGATCTACCCACCACAGTGAATGTAGGTAGCGAGGAAGAGCCTCCTAAGGGAGAAGTAAATAGGAAAACCATCGCTGCTCAAACAACCTCTGCCCCATTGGACGAGTCTGAACGCCGTAACTCATTAAATAATGTACGTTTTGAATTAACTTCCTTGCCACTGAAACCTTTACCTACTATGTCACCCGGGTTCAGCAGTTTGCCTCATCCATTGGCAATGTTGCTCAGAGGTATCTCTAAGTTTTCCGTTAATACCACCAGTGAAGTAATTTCCTTTTTAAGATTTTTAGTTGAATTTCAGGATCATGCCCTTGTGTTTTCTCTTTCTCCATGTCAAATTTTGCAAATCATCTATCCTTATGCAATTGGTATTCTCTCTGACAAAATAGTAATAGCCATAGCCGAACAGTCATCTATTGAAGATTTTCATGCACACTTGCTGGCAAATTTTATTCCCGCCCGCGCGAGGTCATCTCTGATTCAGAAGTACTATTATCGAGTACAGAGATTGGATGAAAATCTGGCTGATTTCATACAAGACATTAAGTTTTATACTAGGGTGTTTGCCCTTCATTTTCCTGAAGATCAGATTGTACAGGCTATTGTAGAAGGAATTTCACTACCCTATAGGTCATATTTGTGTTTCGCGGCGTGCCCGCAAACTTTCTCTGAACTTGAAGCGTTGGCCGTCTCAGCGAAAGGAGTGAGATACGCCGATTCCTTGCGTGTCGCGAAAGAACCCCCGCCTTCTTTTAGTAATACTCGGCCTCCACCTCGCCGATCAGTCACACCTCGTAAATGTTATGCTTGCGGGTCGCCTGACCATCTTCGCAATATGTGTCCACTGATCAAGTCTAGTAGGGCAAATAATGGAGCTGGTTCATCACAAGGCTGTTTTAAATGTGGGGCTTTCTCACATATCGCCAAGAATTGCCCAAACTCAAATAGCACCCCCTCCTGCTTAACTTCTGGTGCAAATTCCACCAATGCCAATAATAATAAAATGTGACTAGCGGCTTCGGCTGAGTCGACTAATTCTGCTTCCCAAGGCTCAGCCCCTGGCAAAAAGGTCGTGAATTCAGGGAACGTTCAATTTGCAAATCCATCTTTCGAATGCCCCAAAGAATGTCTTAGGATTGCGGCGGATACCCCGCACCTGTTCCTTTTCTTAAGATTGAGTTAAATAACGAGCCTATAACCGCTCTATTAGATTCAGGCAGTGTTTGTTCAATTATTTCGGACCAATGGTATTCAAAATTGAAGTCTGTTTGTAAATTACCTGACTATGGCTCATCTACTGTTCAATATGTTTCGGCTAATTCATCTCCATTAGAAATTCTAGGTTCTGTACAGGTCAAAATTCGTATTTTTAAATTTACATGGAAAACCAAACTGTTTGTGGCTAAGCACTTGTCTTGCCCCATCATACTGGGAGCGGGCTTCGTTTCTCACACTGGTCTTGTGCTCGATCTTCAGAGTAAGTCGTGCACATTCAAATTTGCGTCCAATTGTAAAATTCCCTTGTTAAAGTGTAATTCTGTATCATGTTCTTCTATTTCGCCTACCGAGGATGAGATGTTGTTAGACCTTAGACATCTACCTGAGGAGCGATGATGATGATGATGCTTGTTGTTTTAAGGGGCCTAACATCGAAGGTCATCGGCCCCTAATGGAACGAAATGAATGACATGAGACATGAAGTTAAAATTTTAAAAAGTATCCACTGACTAGAGTTAAAAAAGAATGGTGATGAAGAAAAATGAGGGTGAGATTAAAACAGTCAGTGGATCTAATACGCAATGCCTTATGTTATATTAAAATAAGAGAAAGGACAGGAAATTGAAGGAATAAGGCATTGCCCAGTAATACAGATATTAACACATAATTTACGTTAGACGTTCAAATAACACATTAAAATGCGCAACACAAAATAAAATGAAGTCAATGAAATAAAAGCGCAACTGACATAAACAACACTAGGACAAAGGACAACATCACACACGATAAAACAGACCGCTATCCCTCATAAAGCGGATGACGAGGTCTGCTGACTGCTCGTCATCGCGCAAGATAAGGGAGATAGTACTCGGAAGGTTAATACTACGGCGCAGATCGACCAGGTCCACGCACTCCGTAAGGATGTGTACCACGGTAAGATGGTCGCCGCAGGTACACACCGGAGGGGGTTCTCCTTTCAGTAGATGGGAGTGCGTCAAGATACCGTGGCCGATCCGAAGGCGACATAATACCACGGCTTCCCTCCGCGAAGCCCGCAGGGAAGTCCTCCATACCTTCGTTGTTCCTTTTATCGCTCTCAGCTTATTGGGAAGTGGGATGGCCTGCCACTCCATCTCCCAATGAGACATAACCAGATGTCTCAGCTGAGAGCGAATATCACTTGCTGGAACCTTGAAAGGCAACGGGGGCAGTGTAACTGCCTCCTTGGCAGCCTGATCTGCTAACTCGTTTCCCTCTATGCCCATGTGGCTGGGGAGCCACACAAACGTAATTCTGGTGCCGGCATCCGAACACCCGGCCAGCAGGTCTTGGATCCGCTGCACCAGAGGGTGTCGAGGGAAACAGGTATCAATAGACTGAAGCGAACTCAAGGAGTCAGTACACACAAGAAAGTGTCGGCGCTCATTGTCTAATGCGTACCGCAGAGCCTCACAGATAGCATAGAGCTCTGCCGTGTACACACTACAGGTATCCGGGAGAGCAAAAAGAAACCGATCATTGTCGACAACGAACGCACAGCCCACCTTCGTATCTGTCCGTGAACCATCCGTGTAAACGACGACTGAACCTGGATAGCGGCCAAGAACGGACAGGTAGATCCTCCGATAAATCGAAGGGTCCGTGTCTCCTTTCGGGCCAGTGTGCAAGTCCAGGATGATTTCAGGTCGTCGCACAACCCACGGAGGTACCCCACTTGGTTGTCTGACAAGGCAAGGAATCGAAGGTACGTCAAACAATTCATAACTGCTACCCAAGCGTATCCCAACCGGCCGCGTCGCACGTGGATGAGCAACGTACAACAAGCGGTTGCCATTGTTGAACACGCAGGGATAGCTCGGATGAAGTGGCATCTGTCGCAAATTTGCAGCATATGTAAGTAGTAGTTGCTGGCGCCTCAGGTGTAGAGGCAGCACACCAGACTCAGCGAGCAGGCTAGCGATGGGGCTAGTACGAAAAGCTCCCGTCGCCAACCTAACCCCGCTGTGGTGGATACTGTTCAGCTTCGCAAGAACGCTTGGTCTTGCGGAGCCATATGCTGCACTGCCGTAGTCTAACCGGGATAAAATGTGTGCCCGATAGAATCGCAGGAGCACCACGCGGTCAGCCCCCCAATTAGTGCTGCTAAGAAACTTCAAGAGGTTAAGCCTCTTGGTGCATTGCACTTTTAGCTCCCGCACGTGTGGCTCCCACGATAATTTACTGTCAAAAAGGAGCCCAAGAAATCGGTAGGTGTCAACAACTGGAAGAACGACATTTCCTAGATAAAGCTCAGGATGAGGGTGAAGAGTACGTTGACGACAAAAGTGGACAACGGAGGTCTTTGCGGCAGAAAACCGAAAGCCATGTTCTAAGGTCCACTTCTCCACCCTCCTAATAGCTTGCTGTAACTGTCGCTCTGCGACTGCCATACTGCACGAGCTATAGTGCAGAGCAAAATCATCCACATATAGGGACGGTATTACGGCTGGACCAGCAGCAGCGACAATACCGTTTATGGCAATCGCGAACAGAGTGACACTAAGAACCGATCCCTGTGGGACTCCGTTTTCTTGAACGTGGTATTGCGAATATGTCCTCCCTACTCGGACACGGAATAGACGGAGGGACAAAAAATTCGCAATAAATACCGGCAAGTTACCTCGGAATCTCCATTGATGCAGGACTGAAAGGATGCCATATCGCCAGGTGGTGTCGTAGGCCTTCTCCAAGTCAAAGAAGACAGCTACCAAGTGCTGTTTGCGGAGAAACGCATCCTGGATAGAGCTCTCCAGGCGTACCAAGTGGTCTGTAGTGGATCGAGCGGCTCGAAATCCACATTGGTACTCGGACAAAAGTCCTTGTTTCTCCAGACACCACACGAGTCTGCGATTTACCATCCTCTCAAATAGCTTACACAGGCAATTTGTAAGACAAATCGGTCTGTAACTTCCTGCATACTTAGGATCTTTGTCAGGCTTGAGGACAGGGATGACTATGCCCTCTCGCCACTGAGACGGAAAATCACCCTCTGTCCAGATTCGGTTGAACACACGAAGGAGATATAGTAAACTATCATCACTAAGGTGTTTCAACATCTGGTTATGGATGTTGTCCGGTCCAGGAGACGTGTCCTTGCAAAGCGCTAAGGCGCTGCGGAGTTCCCACTCCGTAAAGGGCACGTTGTAGTCCTCTGAAGCTTGGGTGGCAAAACTAAGGTGATGACGTTCTGCCTCACGCTTCAGAGGCAGGAAATCAGGATTGTAATTCCCGGAGCCAGAGACATCCGCGAAATGACTAGCGAGATGATTAGCAATCGCGAGGGGATCAGTGGCGACACTGCCTGCAATGGAAATTCCCGGTACAGCAGATGATCCTTGAATACCCGAAATTCGTCGAAGTTTCGTCCACACTTGAGATGATGGAGTATGTGACGTCATGGACGACACATATCTCTCCCATGAAGCCTTCTTACTTTGTCGAATAAGAACTCGCGCCTTAGCGCGGAGTTTCTTAAATGTTACCAAGTTGGCCACAGTAGGCTGTCGACGGTAACGTTTATGAGCGCGACGGCGTTCTTTGATGGCTGCTGCTATTTCATCGTTCCACCAAGGAACGAGTTTTCGGCGAGGAGCCCCCGAGAAAAACGGAATGGACTCCTCAGCAGCAGCAAGAATAACTTGGGTGACGTAAGTTATTTCCTCGCCGACGGTCCGCCTGACATCATCGTGAAAGACAGCTAGTGATGTGTACTTTGGCCAATCAGCATGTTTAAGAATCCATCGAGGGGGAGCCTCGACGGGTTTATGTTTCAACAAAGTAAGAATAATGGGAAAATGGTCACTGTCACAGAGATCATCGTGTGCATTCCACCGAAACAGTGGAACCAACGTTCGGCTGCATTGACTTACGTCTATGCGAGAGTATGTGCCGTAACGTACACTAAAGTGAGTTGGTTCCCCTGTGTTCAAAATACATAAATCCAGATCTGTTATAAGTGTTTCCAACTCTCTTCCTCGGGGACAAGGCGTCTCAGAGCCCCATATGGGGTGATGGGCGTTAAAATCGCCCAATAAGAGGAAGGGTGGTGGAAGCTGATCTATAAGATCAGCGACATCATTGATGTTCAGATGCTGGCCGGGTGGAAGATAAACATTACACACTGTTGCTATGACAGGCAGCGAGACGCGAACAGCTACAGCCTCTAGAGGGGTTCGTAATGGAACCTCTTCGCTGTAGCTATCAGAACGTACAAAAATGCCAACGCCTCCGGAAGCCCGGTGAGCATAGTATCGTTCTGTCGAGTATAGTTTGAAATGCCTCAAGACCGTATGATGACCAGGTCTGAAATTGGTCTCCTGAAGACAGACTATACTCGCTGCGTACTCACTAATAAGCTGACGTAACTCAGCAAGATGCCTGTCATAACCGTTACAATTCCACTGTAACAGTGCCATAGTGTGGACTATAAAAGGAGTGTTAGGTTATGAGCGAAAAAATGCTCGTAAGCCTAAACACTATCTAGTTCTACATCCGTAGATGTAGAGGACAGTGCGACATCCATTCCGTCATCGAAAGATGGCAGGGGTGTCGCCCAGAACTTCGACGCTTTTCGGGCGCGAGGGGGTCCCCTACGAGGAGAGCGCGCCGGTTTTGGAGCAGGAGTGCCTCCTGGCGCAGACTCATATCCCCCAGATGGGGGGCATGACTTATCCTTCGCAGGGGAAGTCCGAGAGCGCTCAGGACGGGCGCTCTTCTTCCCCTTCTTTTTTTCGAGTTTAGACGGGCTGGGAGATGGTTTCCCAGCCCTGGTCGACGATGCCGCCTCCGCCGGCTGGGGCACGACTTTCGTCGACCTCCTAGGGGGGGGAGACTTAGTCTTCCCCCCTTGCTGTGCCGGCTGGGAACTGCCAGCCGGCACAGACTTCTGGTTGGTCGAAGGTGGGGTGGTCCCCCCCTTCGAGCTTTGACTATTCGCGACGTTGCTGGGAGCAGCAACAGTCGCCTTGGGCGCAGCGGTCTGGACAGGTGTCTTGGTCGTAAATGACGAACCTGGAAGACTCTGAGCTATCAAGCTATAGTCGAGTGTACGGGCAGGTGTATTCATAGAATGAAACTTACGGCGCGCTTCCTGGTAGGAAAGACCATCCAGGGTCTTGATCTCCTGGATCTTCTTCTCACTCAGGTATGTCGGACAATTCCGATCCCGAGGAGAATGAAAACCGGAGCAGTTAGTGCACTTGTATGGAGTTGTGCACTCCTCCGCGCCGTGAGCTACTCGTCCACATGTACCACATACAGCCTGATTCGAACAGCGAGATACCATATGTCCGAATCGCTGGCATTGATAGCATCGCATAGGAGGCGGGATGTACGGCCTCACATCGCAACGATAAGTTGTTACCTTGACTTTCTCTGGTAACACTGACAACTTGAAAGAGACAATGAAGGCACCAGTGGCAACGTCTTCACCGTTGACCTTGCGCGTAATGCGCCGGACGTGTGTCACGCCACGGTTCTTCATGTCTTCCATCAACTCGTCGTCAGTGTTCAAAATAAGGTCGCGGTGAAAGATGACTCCGCGAACCAGGTTCAAGGACTTATGCTCCTCCACTTTGACGGGGATTTCGCCAAAGTGCTCGCACTTAAGCAACTGATCAGCTTGCAGTGCTGTACGAGTCTTTAGAAGCAAACTACCGTTGCGCATTTTCTTAAGTTCCTCCAGTTCGCCATAGACGCCTTCGATGTGTCTACTAAACAGGATCGACTTCACCAGCTTAAAATCCTGCCCATCGGTTCTGGTAGCGACCAGAAACCTAGGGAAGCTGGATCCCATTCCTTCACGCTGCGCATGTTCCCAGGGAGTTGAACCTCTCAGGGAAGCAAAAGTTAAAGACTTAGGTGGGCGACCACCTTGTGAGAGCCGACTTCGTTTGGAAGCCATGCCCGATAGCATCCTCCCCGAATGCCACCCACTCCGATCAGGGGTCTCTGTAGCCGAACCAAGCAGCCAAGGCAATACCCACCTGGTCGTAGCAGGTATTGCCCGGGGTCCGATGTTGAACGATGCCTAATACGGGATGACCGAGGCAATGAGCACTAGGACTCCCTTCCTCCGGTCACCCGCAATAGCATGTACCCCATAGCGTGTACAGAGCACTAACAATAGAAAAAATAAATAAAAATAATTAATAATAATATGTCCTGCTGGCATTCGGCTGTGCGGGGACCTGCGTTGTCAGGCGGATACCACTGCCCGGGTACATGATACTCCCACCCGCTGCGTCCTGGGTGGTTGCTGGCACGGGCTTTCGAGCGTAGTCGCACACATAGGAGCTCCATCGCCGGGCAGCACGCACATCAAATTTTGAATGGTCTACATCTGACCCTCGGAAAAATAATAAAAAATAAAGAGGGGACCATGGCCACATGACCCTTTAAGTCGCCTTCTACGACAGGCAGGGATTACCTATGGATGTATTCAGCCTCTCCCATCCACAGGAGGTCCATCACATTATTCCAAACCGCAATCCATGTCCACGCCAAGGTCGCCCCTTTTTGTCGCCTCTTACGACAGGCAGGGGATACCGCGGGTGTATTCTACATGTGCGTCCCCCACCCGCAGGGGGTTACCTGAGGAGCAGGCTGATAGTATTCGTAAATTATGTCAGTCATTTCCAGAGGTGTTCTCGGATACTCTTGGTGTTACTGACCTTATTGAATACAAAATTGAGGTCACGGATTCGATTCCTGTCCGTTTTCCACCTTATAGGCTATCTCCACCTAAAATGAAGGCTCTGAAAGAAATCATCGATCAGATGTTGAAGGATGGTATTATTAGGCCCTCTAAGTCGGCGCATTCTTCGCCTATTTTTCTAGTCCCGAAACCCCAAGGAGGCTTCAGGCCTGTCATTGATTATAGGGCTCTCAATCGGAAGGTGGTGTTGCAATCTGTGCCCCTTCCTGACCTTCATTGTTTTTCATGGTTTCGTAAGGCCAAGTTCTTTACTATCTTTTTTTTTGTTATTGGCTTTACGTCGCACCGGCACAGATAGGTCTTATGGCGACGATGGGATAGGAAAGGCTTAGGTGTTGGAAGGAAGCGGCCGTGGCCTTAATTAAGGTACAGCCCCAGCATTTGCCTGGTGTGAAAATGGTAAACCACGGAAAACCATTTTCAGGGCTGCCGATAGTGGGATTCGAACCTACTATCTCCCGGATGCAAGCTCACAGCCGCGCGCCTCTACGCGCACGGCCAACTCGCCCGGTCTTTACTATCTTGGACTTGAATCAGGCCTATAATCAAATTCCCCTTGCCGAAGAGTCTAAACATCTTACAGCGTTTGCCACGGACTGGAACTTGTATGAATACAACCGCGTGCCGTTCGGGCTCCCCACAGGAACAGCTGTACTCACTAGGCTACTAGATAGGGTC
Organism: Anabrus simplex; assembly: GCF_040414725.1. NCBI lineage: Eukaryota > Metazoa > Arthropoda > Insecta > Orthoptera > Tettigoniidae > Anabrus > Anabrus simplex. Next base: position 164,869,806 of record NC_090268.1, read on the forward strand.
TTCTCCGACATCAAATTTGAGTACTTATATCACTACTTGGATGATGTCGAATTTTCAGAGACTTTTGAAGAACATCTAGATCATCTGCGAGAAGTTCTCGATCGCCTTCGTAAGGCTGGGTTAACTGTCAAGTTGTCCAAGGTTGCCTTTGCTAAGCCCTCTATGTCATTCCTAGGGCATATTGTGTCACCTGATGGTGTAGCAGTCGATCATTCTAGAACACAGGCCATCCGTGATTTTAAACCTCCCAAGGACATTAAAGGTATCGCCAGGTTCGTTGGTATGGTGAATTTCTTCAGGAAGTTTATTCCTAACTTCGCTAATAGAGCGGCGCCCTTGAACCATCTTCGTAGGAAAGGCATCAAATTCGAGTGGGAACCTTCTCAACAAGCCGCTTTTGAAGATCTTAAATTAGCTCTCTGTAATGCCCCTGTCCTTGCTATGCCTGATTTCTCAAAGAAATTCATTGTCCAAACCGACGCGTCGTCGTCAGCAGTAGCTGCAGTCCTTCTTCAAGAGACTGAACTAGGGAGGCGACCCATCGCCTATGCATCTAGGACCTTGTCGGCTCAAGAAGCCAAGTATTCTATCTAAGAGCTCGAAGGTTTGGCAGTCTTATTTGCCTTAGAAAAGTTCCGTCTCTATCTTGAACATGTCAAATTCGACCTGGAGACAGATAATCAAGCCTTAAGCTGGGTCTTAGGTAGGCCGCGTCGTACTGGCCGTATAGCCCATTGGGCCATCCATATTTCTGCCTTCCAATTCGATGTCAGGCATATCAGAGGTACCGAAAATGTTGTTGCTGATGGACTCAGCCGTATGTTTTCCAACGACGTCGAGACCCACGAACCGGTCGACAGTTCATCACCTCCCGAGTCCATACTATCTGGTGTTAATGCCATCTTAACAGATGCTCCCATGCTCTTTAGGGATATCGAGAAGTACCAACGTGAAGATCCGACGCTGGCTCCGATAATGGAAACCCTTTCTTCTGGGGAACATGTTGTCCCTTATGTTCTGAGGAATGGTGTTCTATGTTGCCCTTCGAGGCATGATAAGATGATGAAGGTTGCCGTTCCAGCTGTTCTTGTGACTATCATCTTCAAATACTATCATGAGACCCCATTAGGGGGGCATCTTGGAATCTTTAAAACTCGTGAAAAGATTCGTGAAAGGTTCATCTGGAAGGGTATGGACGGTGAAATCCGTGAACTAGTAAAAGCTTGTAAATCTTGTTTGCTCAGTAAACCAACCTTGTCCACCAAGGTAGGCCTTTTGTCTTCGCATCAAGCGTCGCGCCCCATGGAACGCCTGTATATTGATTATGTAGGACCCTTCCCCCAGTCAAAGGGAAATGCTAACAAGTTCATCTTTGTATGCGTAGATGGCTTTACTAGATTTTCCTGGTTATTTCCGACTAAGCTGGCTACCGCTCAGTCTACCATTACTTGCTTAAATTCTATTTTTGCTTCGTTTGGTCCGTGCCAATATATTGTGTCTGATAATGCTAAGGCGTTTACATCAAATCTTTTTCGTAACTTCTGTTTTGACTTGTCCATCTCTCATGTAACTACTTCTGCTTATTACCCTCAACCATCTCTGGCTGAACGGGTTAACCGTAATCTCAGGTCCGCGCTTATTGCCTATCATCATGAAGATCATTCCAGTTGGGACACGTCCCTGCATTGGTTAGCTTTTGCTTTGAATTCGGCGGTTCATGAATCACATAAATTTACTCCAGCCTCTTTGATGTTCAAGTTTGTTCCCAACACGCCGCTCTCTAACCTCTGGTCTCTGAGTGACATTCTACCTGAGACAATAGATTCGAACAACATTAAAGATCTTTGGAAGAAGGCTAAAGCGAATCTTAAAGTGTCTCATGAAAAGGTTAGGGAAAGGTATGATCGTGGACGGAGACCCACCCATTTGAAGGTAGGTGACCAAGTAATGGTCAAGAATTTTGTTCCCGCGGGCAAGCTTGCCCCCAGATTCCATGGGCCGTGTGTCATTCTCGATTTCCTTACGCCGGTTACGTTGTTATTAAGCAATCCAGCCACCGAGAGGATATTTAGGGTTCACTTGTCGCAGGTGAAACCTGTATAATTTCTGTGCTAACTTGCCTCATATAATCGTGAAAGGATCATGAAGGTTATAGTTTTTTTGAGGTTTCACTTTTAAGGCATTCTGCCCCTTCTATTATATTTTGTTTCATATGTAAGTTTTTGTGAACCTTCCCCGCACGGTTAAACTGCCATCCTATCCATGCCACGGCCATTACCACGCTCCCGTCTCCTGCTCCACTATACACAGTGGCTCGCATCTGAAATGAATTTCTGCACGCCGCTGGCCCCTCAACCTCTCCACAAAGCCTGTGCCCTCAAAAAATGATGATGGTCCAACAATTCTGCCGCCTAGCTTTAATGTTTCAGTGCCCCCGCAGCCGCGCGGCGCCGTGCTGCGACTGGGTTAGAGGAAGGGCCCCCTCTTCCCCAGCGAGGACCACATGTGTACGGCGAGCCGGAGCCCTCCTCCCGGCCAAGGCTGATGTGCGGCGCACGACCTGCTACTTGCCCGCAGCCTGTATATGTTCACCGCGGGCGCGGAGTGCATCACCTCATAGTGCGGGCGAGCGGTATCTCAGGGTACTTGTGCGGTCCGAGCGGCCGCCTTTGGACGCAAGCTGCAACGGCCGGTCTGGCCATCCAACTTAATCAACATCAACTACATGGACAGTTACTATCAGCAATTACCATACCTGAGAATTCAACAACTATATCTGGTGGACTTAGAAAATTTTTCCTCAACTTTAAAACTAAAGTTTTCCTTCTCAATTCAACCTTCTACAAACATTAAGACAGTACTTCCCCTGTTACTACAAGATTTTTTGAAACTGAATCAAACCAAATTAAGAAAATCTTATAAATGCCTCTGCAATCAATCTTCATATCCACATCATAACTTGGACCTTGTTTCAAACAGATTTCATGTGTCACCCCTGGAGGAACTTTTGGGGGGGAAGTCTGTACCGGGCGGTACACCTCCACGCCGCTAATTTAAAATGTGCGCCAGTTGAAACTCCTCTGCTGGAGGAAGTCTGAACTTTATTGACGGTATTAATTTTCAAGTTTCTCAGAAGATGTCACTACCTGGAAATTTTGGAGGTTTTGAACTGTGTCATTTTCGACATATTTTTGTTTTGCTTGTAGTAAGAAGTGTGAACTTTCTCTTCTAGAGGACACTACTGCAGATCAACAATAGTGCACCCTAGTGCGGAGTGTAAGAACTGTTTTTTTGGAGAAATTATTATTTCAAAAGTTTGTTTCTTGTTAAATTTCTTTCTGTTATTGTTTAAGTTGGCTGTATACCCCTCTCTTTTCCCCTTGTTTTGTATTTAGCCAATCCCGAATTTCTTTAATTAATTTCTGACCAATCCGATGTATCTTCCCCCAACTGGGATATGTTGCTGTACGCTACCCAATAAAGTGATTGTGGGCGGGCGTTTTCTTCCCTAAAACGCCTCGAACTTTCCGCGAGAGTATATAAACTGCTGATTTTTGGGTCTCTGTGCCACTTCTGTTCCATCTTTCAGTGTGTAAAGTACATAGCAGGGGGCGGGAATCGCCTCTTTCTCCGGCTGCGGTCAACAACCAGGTAATGGCCGATTAATTACTTCTTTTCTTACTTGATCAGCAGTTTAACTCTCGGGGCGGGTCCGAAGTTTTTCCATTATGTAACCTTCCTTAAAATGTAAAGAAACTTGTATCTATTCTATCTTTTAAACTACATATTGGGATAGAGAGTGCTTAACCCTCTCGAGCTCCCACTCATATTGTTTTGAGGTGAACTTATTTTCTCAACCTATTCTTCCTTAACATTATGTAAATTTGTTTCTTTTCTAAAGTCACCTCCGCAGTATGGGATTAGCCCTTGCATCAGTGGCCTAGAGCCAAATTAGGTTTTGAAACAAATACATTAGGAGTGCAGATCGCCTCCTCTCAAATTGTTATTTTAGAGGTCATGTAATTACCCCTTTTTTTATTTAATAGACCTCAGTAGGTTGGGTATTTTACCCCTGTGTCTATGTCCAGAGAGGACAACTTGAAGGTGGAGTTTGGTGTGGCCTTTGAGAGGCTTAAAGTTGAGAGCGAGTGGCTCTTTTTCGAAAATTTAGTGTTGTATGCCTCGTGGAGGCTTTTCGGTGTAATTTGGAGCAAGTGCTCCTGAGCATGAATGGGGTTTTCTGCCCCTCTGTTAATACTTATTTTGAAGTATGGTTGGGCTGATTGCCCAAGCATTGTGAAGTCGGGGCGCGAAGCCCAAATCCTGTAAATATTGTAACTACCTTTTTTGACTTGCTACTCTGTACCTGCCATGCTTGTTATTTCTTTATTTTGAAAAGAAAATATAACCTTGTTAAATTTTAAATTAATTTTACTTTCGTAGCTTGAGACCTGTTCACCACCCCGCACCTTCTTTCACGCATAACTACCACAAAAACACGGTAACAATAACCATTACAATTCCACTGTAACAGTGCCATAGTGTGGACTATAAAAGGAGTGTTAGTTTATGAGGGGGAAAAAAACCTCGTAAACCTAAACACTATCTACATCAGCGCGAAATCCATCCCGTCATCAAAAGATGGCAGGGGTGCCGCCCAGAACTTCGACGCTTTTCGGGCGCGAGGGTTTCCCCTCCGAGGAGAGCGCGCCCGTTTGGGAGGAGTACCTCGCGGGGCAGACTCATACCCCTCAGGAGGGGGGCATGACTTCTTCGCAGGGGAAGTCCGAGAGCGCTCAGCACGAACGCTCTTCTTCCCCTTCTCCTTTTCGAGTTTAGACGGGCTGGGAGATGGTTTCCCAGGCCAGGTCGACGATGCCGACTCCGCAGGCTGGGGCACGACTTTCGTCGACCTCCTGGGGGGGGACTCTTAGTCCTCCCCCCTTGCTGTGCAGGCTGGGAACTACCAGCCTACACAGACTTCTGGTTGGTCGAAGGTGGGGTGGTCTCCCCCCTCGAGCTTTGACTCTTTGCGACGTTGCTGGGAGCAGACATAGTCGCTTTGGGCGCAGCGGTCCGGACAGGTGTCGAGGTTGTAAATGACGAACCTGGAAGACTCTGAGCTATCAAGCTATAGTCAAGTGTACGGGCAGATGTATTCGTAGAATTAAAGTTACGGCGCGCTTCCTGATACGAAAGACCATCCAGGGTCTTGATCTCCTGGATCGTCTTCTCCCTCAGGTATATCGGACAATTCCGATCCCGAGGAGAATGAAAACCGGAACAGTTAGTGTACTCGTATGGAGTTGTGCACTCCTCCGCGCCGTGAGCTACTCGTCCACATGTACCACATACAGCCTGATTCGAACAGCGAGAGACCATATGTCCGAATCGCTGGCATTGATAGCATCGCATAGGAGGCGGGATGTACGGCCTCACATCGCAACGATAAGTTGTTACCTTGACTTTCTCTGGTAACACTGGCAACTTGAAAGAGACAATGAAGGCACCAGTGGCAACGTCTTCGCCGTTGACCTTGCGCGTAATGCGCCGGACGTGTGTCACGCCACGGTTCTTCATGTCTTCCATCAACTCGTCGTCAGTGTTCAAAATAAGGTCGCGGTGAAAGATGACTCCGCGAACCAGGTTCAAGGACTTATGCTCCTCCACTTTGACTGGGATTTCGCCAAAGTGCTCGCACTTAAGCAACTGATCAGCTTGCAGTGCTGTACGAGTCTTTAGAAGCAAACTACCATTGCGCATTTTTTTTAAGTTCCTCCACTTCGCCGTAGACGCCTTCGATGTGCCTACTAAACAGGATCGACTTCACCAGCTTAAAATCGTGCCCATCGGTTCTGGTAGCGACCAGAAACCTAGGGAAGCCGGATCCCATTCCTTCACGCTGCGAATGTTCCCAGGGAGTTGAATCTCTCAGGGAAGCAAAAGTTAAAGACTTAGGTGGGGGACCACCCTGAGAGAGCCGACTTCGTTTGGAAGCCATGCCCGATAGCTTCCTCCCCGAATGCCAACCACTCCGATCAGGGGTCTCTGTAGCCGAACCAAACAGCCAAGGCAATACCCACCTGGTCATAGCAGGTACTGCCCGCGGTCCGATGTTGGACGATGCCTAATACGGGATGACTGAGGCAATGAGCACTAAGACTTCCTTCCTCCAGTCACCCGCAATAGCATGTACCCCATAGCGTGTACAGAGCACTAAATATAGAAAAAATAAAGAATAATAATTAATAAGAATATGTCCTTCTGGCATTCGGCTGTGCGGGGACCTGCGTTGTCAGGCGGATACCACTGCCCGGGTACATGACACTCCCACCCGCCGCGTCCTGGGTGGTTGCTGGCACGGGCTTTCGAGCGTAGTCGCACACATAGGAGCTCCATCGCCGAGCAGCACGCACATCAAAATTTCGAATGGTCTACATCTGACCCTCGGAAAAATAATAAAAAATAAAGAGGGGACCATGGCCACATGACCCTTTAAGTCGCCTTCTACGACAGGCAGGGATTACCTATGGATGTATTCAGCCTCTCCCATCCACAGGAGGTCCATCACATTATACCAAACCGCAATCCATGTCCGCGCCAAGGTCGCCCCTTTTTGTCGCCTCTTACGACAGGCAGGGGATACCGCGGGTGTATTCTACATGTGCGTCCCCCACCCTCAGGGGTAGTGTGTTTGGTCCGCGAGAGGTATTTTATTTCCCTCAAGTCCGCCGGCAATCCGGTTAGGACCCCCCTATCCGCCACCTGGGACTCGCCACGTGGGAGTATCACCTCTCCCCTGCTACGCCAGCGTAGCACGTTTGTGGCTTAGAAGATTTTGAAGCTGACTTAACTGAACTGCTGTCAGACTACCCTCAAACAATAATTATGGGAGATTTTAATAGGGACTTAACTGATGTAACTTCTCCCGAAACCACGCGACTTAAAACCTTGTTGCAAGCCTATAATATGGACATATGGACATGTTCCAACTTATTCCCATAGATTATGTTCCATTCACTTCACAGAAGCAAGTTTTTGGAAATCTGCAGGGAACAAAATTTTGAAAAATGATGCGGTGCCAACGCTGTTTGATTTTCGAGATCACCTAAAAAAGGTATTTGTAGGTCAAGTAATGTGGATTACATACTGTATTACTTAATTTTTAAATTTTTTTCAATGATAATTTTTAGGTTATGGTAGACCCAATAGGCCTATATATTTTTGTTTTCAGACTGAAAAGGTTCCCCGTAGGATTTTAAAAAGGTAGGCAGATTTAGGAGGGATTAGTCAACAGAATAACACCATAGATCCCAGTCCATGCAGCAGTTCAGTCAGTACTGGTACACAGAGCATTTCATCTGAGCACAATTATTTTAGTGCAGAAAGCCCAACAAGACAAATAAAAATTTTAAGCAAAGTACTTGGAATGAAAAATAAGCAAATTCCAGCTTTGAAGAATGAGAATGCTAGGAGTAAACAACAGTGTGACAGGCATAGAATACAAATCAGTGACCTTTAAAACTTAACCAAGGAGTTACAAATCAGAACTTAATGAACATATTCTTCAAATTATAAACACTAAATTTCTGAGGTAATTTGAGATAATGAAGAGATCTGCTTGGGCACGCACTAGTGAATATTCAGACACACTTAAGAAATTTGCTCTGATCGTTCACTTTTTCTCTCCTGCTGCTTATGCATATGTGAGGCAGAGTTTCAATATGAGTTTGCCTCATATAAATACATTAAGAAAATGAAGAAAGTCATTATCTGGAGATCCAAATTTTACTCCACAAACATTAATTGCTTTAGAAGAGCAAGTATCGCTTTCCCAGCAACCAATCTTTGTCAGTCTAACATTTGATGAGATGTCATTCAAGGGACTCATTGACTGGGATGGTAGAGGTTTCACACGGTATCTTGATATGGCGGAAGGGATCTGCGTAAGCGAAATGAAAGAGGCTTAAGAGGCACTGGTGCTGATGGTTGTTGCAATAAATACATCATGGAAAAATGCTTGTGGGATATTTTCTGATCAATGGCTTAAATGCACATCAGGGAAAACTCTCAGATCATGCGAATATCACAAGTGGAGTTCGCCAGGGATGCGTTCATTCACCAACAATCTTTTTTTTTTTTTAGTGGTGCTAGATAATGTTATGAGAAATATGTTGGGTGGAAGGAAAAGAGGAATGCAGTGAGGAATGGGGGAAAGACTGGAAGATTTTGAATCTGCAGACGATATTTGTATTTTGTCTTCAAGAATTAGTGATATGAAACACAAGTTAGAAATCCTGATGTTAGGATGAACACAATTTTAGAGTGCAAGAGTCTCCTTCAGGACTGCGATGACGATGATGCTTGTTGTTTTAAGGGGTCTAACATCGAGGTTATCGGCAACTAATGGCACGAAATGAAATGACAACAAAAAGTTCAAAATCATCCGCTGACCAAAATAAATAAAAAATGTCTTGAAGAATGAATGGATGGACATGACGCCCCCCAAAAAACAAAAAAAAACAGTGGATCCAACTCAAAAAAGTAATAAATAATAGTATTTGTTACAGTCTTCACCGTTGACCTTGCGCGTAATGCGCCGGACGTGTGCCACGCCACGGTTCTTCATGTCTTCCATCAACTCGTCGTCAGTGTTCAAAACAAGGTCGCGGTGAAAGATGACTCCGCGAACCAGGTTAAAGGACTTATGCTCCTCCACTTTGACGGGGATTTCGCCAAAGGACTCGCACTTAAGCAACTGATCAGCTTGCAGTGCTGTACGAGTCTTTAGAAGCAAACTACCGTTGCGCCATTTTTTTTACGTTCCTCCAGTTCGCCATAGAACCCTTCGATGTGCCTACTAAACAGTTTCGACTTCACCAGCTTAGAATCCTGCCCATCGGTTCTGGTAGCGACCAGAAACCTGGGGAAGCTGGAAGCTGGATCCCATTCCTTCACGCTGCGCTATGGTAGCACTGGAACGTACCTGCACTTCACAACTCTCCACAAGAAATAGCGTGTACAGAGCACTAAATATAGACAAAATAAATAAAAATAATTAATAATAATATGTCCTTCTGGCATTCGGCTGTGCGGAGACCTGTGTTGTCATGCGGATACCACTGCCAAGGTGCATGGCGCTCCCACCACGCAATGGTCCTGGGTTGACAGTTGAGGGCTTTTGGGCGTAATCGCACACGTAAGAGGCCCATTTCCGGGCAGCACGCACATCAAAATTTGGAATGGTCTACATCTGACCCTCGAAAAATAATAAAAAATAAAGAGGGGACCATGGCCACATGACCCTTTAGGTCGCCTTCTAGGACAGGCAGGGATTACCTGTGAATGTACTCGACCCCTCCCATCCACAGGAGGTCCAACACATTATACCAAACCGCAATCCATGTCCGCGCCTAGGTCGCCCCTTTTAGTCGACTTATGCGACAGGCACGGGGTACCGCGGGTGTATTCTACATGTGCGTCCCCCACCCGCATGGGGTAGTGTGTTTGGTCCGCGAGAGGTATTTTATTTCCCTCAAGTCCGCCGGCAAGCCGGTTAGGACACCCTATCCGCCACCTGGGACGCGCCACGTGGGAGTATCACCTCTCCTCCTGCTACGCCTTCGTAGCAGGTTCGTGGAATTTGTAGTTTAAAGAGACAGAATTTATACCAAGAGTCTTTTACATTTTAGAGGAAAGTTACATGGTAAACGGTATCGAACCTGCCCCGAGAGTTAAACTGCTGAGCTAGCAAGAAAATAAGTTATTAAAAGGCCATTACCTTATTGATGAACTGCTGCCCGACGAAAGAGGCGTTTCCCGCCCCCTGCTACATAATTTACACAATGATAGAGGTTACTGAAGTGATGATGATGCTTGTTGTTTAAAGGGGCCTAACATCGAAGGTCATCGGCCCCTAATGGAATGTGATAAACGACATGAGAGATGATGTTAAAATTTTAAAAACATATCCACTGACTAGAGTTTAAAAAATGATGGAGAAAAATGAGGGTGAGATTAAAACAATCAGTGGATCTAATACGCAATGCCTTATTTTCTAATAAAATAAGAGAAATTACAGGAAAACAAAAGAATAAGGCATTGCCTGGTAGTACATAATTTACGAGAGACGTTAAAATAACACATTAAAATACGCAAAACAAACTAAAATTAAGTCAATAGGATGAAAGCGAAAGTGACACAAAACACACTAGGACAAAGGACAGCATTACACACGAGAAAACAGTCCACTATCCCTCATAAAGCGGATGACGAGGTCTGCTGACTGCTCGTCATCACGCAAGATAAGGGAGATAGTACTCGGAAGGTTAAGACTACGGCGCAGATCGACCAGGTCCACACACTCCGTAAGGATGTGCACCACGGTAAGGTGGTCGCCGCAGGTACACACCGGAGGGGGTTCTCCTTTCAAAAGATGCGAGTGAGTCAAGATACCGTGGCCGATCCGAAGACGACATAATACCACGGCTTCCCTCCGCGAAGCCCGAAGGGAAGTCCTCCATACCTTCGTTGTTCCTTTTATCGCTCTCAGCTTATTGGGAAGTGGAATGGCCTGCCACTCCATCTCCCAATGGGACATAACAAGATGTCTCAGCTGGGAGCGAATATCACTTACTGGAACCTGGAAAGGCAACGTGGGCAGTGTAACTGCCTCCTTGGCAGCCTGATCTACTAACTCGTTTCCCTCTATGCCCATGTGGCTTGGGAGCCACAGAAATGTGATTCTGGTGCCAGCATCCCAACACCCGGCCAGCAGGTCCTGGATTAGCTGCACCAGAGGGTGCCGAGGGAAACAGGTATCTATAGACTGGAGCGAACTCAAGGAGTCGGTACACAGAAGAAAGTGTCGGCGCTCATTGTACAGTGCGTACCGCAGAGCCTCATAGATAGCATAGAGCTCTGCTGTGTACACACTACAGGTTGCCGGAAGAGCAAAAAGGAACCTATCATTGTTAACAACGAACGCACAGCCCACCTTCGTATCTGACCTTGAACCATCCGTGTAGACGACGACTGAACCTGGATAGCGGCCAACAACGGACAGGAAGAGCCTCCGATAAATCGAAGGGTCCGTGTTTTCCTTTGGACCAGTGTGCAGATCCAGGATTACTTCAGGTCGTCGTACGACCCACGGAGGTACCCCACTTGGTTGTCTGACAAGGCAAGGAACCGAAGGTACGTCAAACAATTCGGAAATGTTATCCAAGCGTATCCCAACCGGCCGCGTCGCTCGAGGACGAGCAGCGTACAGCAAACGGTTGCCATTGTTGAACACGCAAGAATAGCTGGGATGAAGTGGCATCTGTCGCAAATTTGCAGCATATGTAAGTAGAAGTTGCTGGCGCCTCAGGTGTAAAGGCGGCACACCAGACTCAGCGAGCAGGCTAGCGATGGGGCTTGTACGAAAAGCTCCCGTCGCCAACCTAACCCCGCTGTGGTGGATACTGTTCAGCTTCGCAAGAACGCTTGGTCTTGCGGAGCCATATGCTGCACTGCCATAGTCTAACCGGGATAAAATGTGTGCCCGATAGAATCGCAGGAGCACCGCGCGGTCAGCCCCCCAAGAAGTGCTGCTAAGAAACTTAAGGATATTAAGCTTCCTAGTGCATTGCACTTTTAACTGCCGCACGTGTGGCTCCCATGATAATTTACTGTCAAAAAGGAGCCCAAGAAATCGGTAGGTGTCAACAACTGGAAGAACGACATTACCTAGATAAAGCTCAGGAGGAGGGTGAATTGTACGTTGACGACAAAAGTGGACAACGGAGGTCTTTGCGGCAGAAAACCGAAAGCCATGTTCTAAGGTCCTAATAGCTTGCTGTAACTGTCGCTCTGCGACTGCCATACTGCACGAGCTATAGTGCAGAGCAAAATCATCCACATATAGGGACGGTATGACGGCTGGACCAGCAGCCGCGACAATACCGTTTATGGCAATCGCGAACAGAGTGACACTAAGAACCGATCCCTGTGGTACTCCATTTTCTTGAACGTGGTATTGCGAATATGTCCTCCCTACTCGGACACGGAATAGACGGAGGGACAAAAATTCGCAATAAATACCGGCAAGTTACCTCGGAATCTCCATTGATGCAGGACTGAAAGGATGCCATATCGCCAGGTGGTGTCGTAGGCCTTCTCCAAGTCAAAGAAGACAGCTACCAAATGCTGTTTGCGGAGAAACGCATCCTGGATAGAGCTCTCCAGGCGTACCAAGTGGTCTGTGGTGGATCGAGCGGCTCGAAATCCACATTGGTACTCGGACAAGAGTCCTTGTTTCTCCAGACACCACACGAGTCTGCGATTTACCATCCTCTCAAAGAGCTTACACAGGCAATTTGTAAGACAAATCGGTCTGTAACTTCCTGCATACTTAGGATCTTTGTCAGGCTTGAGGACAGGGATGACTATGCCCTCTCGCCACTGAGACGGAAAATCACCCTCTGTCCAGATTCGGTTGAACACACGAAGGAGATATAGTAAACTATCATCACTAAGGTGTTTCAACATCTGGTTATGGATGTTGTCCGGTCCAGGAGACGTGTCCTTGCAAAGCGCTAATGCGCTGCGGAGTTCCCACTCCGTAAAGGGCACGTTGTAGTCCTCTGATGCTTGGGTGGCAAAACTAAGGTGATGACGTTCAGCCTCCCGCTTCAGAGGGAGGAAATCAGGATTGTAATTCCCGGAGCCAGAGACATCCGCGAAATGACTAGCGAGATGATTAGCAATCGCAAGGGGATCAGTGGCGACACTGCCTGCAATGGAAATTCCCGGTACAGCAGATGATCCTTGAATACCCGAAAGTCGTCGAAGTTTCGTCCACACTTGAGATGATGGAGTATGCGACGTCATGGACGACACATATCACTCCCATGAAGCCTTCTTACTTTGTCGAATAAGAACTCGCGCCTTAGCGCGGAGTTTCTTAAATGTTACCAAGTTGGCCACAGTAGGCTGTCGACGGTAACGTTTATGAGCGCGACGGCGTTCTTTGATGGCTGCTGCTATTTCATCGTTCCACCAAGGAACGAGTTTTCGGCGAGGAGCCCCCGAGAAAAACGGAATGCACTCCTCAGCAGCAGCAAGAATAACTTGGGTGACGTAAGTTATTTCCTCGCCGACGGTCCGCCTGACATCATCGTTAAAGACAGCTAGAGATGTGTACTTTGGCCAATCAGCATGTTTAAGAATCCATCGAGGGGGAGCCTCGACGGGTTTATGATTCAACAAAGTAAGAATGATGGGAAAATGGTCACTGTCACAGAGATCATCGTGTGCATTCCACCGAAACAGTGGAACCAACGTTCGGCTGCATAGACTTACGTCTATGCGAGAGTATGTGCCGTAACGTACACTAAAGTGAGTTGGTTCCCCTGTGTTCAAAATAGATAAATCCAGATCTGTTATAAGGGTTTCCAACTCTCTTCCTCGGGGACAAGGCGTCTCAGAGCCCCATATGGGGTGATGGGCGTTAAAATCGCCCAATAAGAGGAAGGGTGGTGGAAGCTGATCTATAAGATCAGCGACATCATTGATGTTCAGATGCTGGCCGGGTGGAAGATAAACATTACACACTGTTGCTATGACAGGCAGCGAGACGCGAACAGCTACAGCCTCTAGAGGGGTTCGTAATGGAACCTCTTCGCTGTAGCTATCAGAACGTACAAAAATGCCAACGCCTCCGGAAGCCCGGTGAGCATAGTATCGTTCTGTCGAGTATAGTTTGAAATTCCTCAAGACCGTATGATGACCAGGTCTGAAATTGGTCTCCTGAATACAGACTATACTCGCTGCGTACTCACTAATAAGCTGACGTAACTCAGCAAGATGCCTGTCATAACCATTACAATTCCACTGTAACAGTGTCATAGTGTGGACTGTAAAAGGAGTGTTAGGTTATGAGCGAAAAATGCTCGTTAGCCTAAAAACTATCTAATTCTACATCCGTAGATGTAGAGGACAGCGCGACATCCATCCCGTCATCAAAAGATGGCAGGGGTGCCGCCCAGAACTTCGACAAATTTCGGGCGCGAGGGGGTCCCCTACGAGGAGAGCGCGCAGGTTTGGGAGCAGGAGTGCCTCCTGGCGCAGACTCATACCCTCCAGATGGGGGGCATGACTTCTCCTTCGCAGGGGAAGGCCGAGAGCGCTCAGAACGGGCGCTCTTCTTTCCCTTCTTTTTTTCAGGTTTAGACGGGCTGGGAGATGGTTTCCCAGCCCTGGTCAACGAAGCCGCCTCCGCCGGCTGGGGCACGACTTTCGTCGACCTCCTAGGGGGGGGGGGAGACTTAGTCTTCCCCCCTTGCTGTGCCGGCTGGGGGTTCCCAGCCGGCACAGACTTCTGGTTGGTCGAAGGTGGGGTGGTCCCCCCCTTCGAGCTTTGACTATTTGCGACGTTGCTGGGAGCAGCAACAGTCGCCTTGGGCGCAGCGGTCTGGACAGGTGTCTTGGTCGTAAATGACGAACCTGGAAGACTCTGAGCTATCAAGCTATAGTCGAGTGTACGGGCAGGTGTATTCATAGAATGAAACTTACGGCGCGCTTCCTGGTAGGAAAGACCATCCAGGGTCTTGATCTCCTGGATCTTCTTCTCACTCAGGTATGTCGGACAATTCCGATCCCGAGGAGAATGAAAACCGGAGCAGTTAGTGCACTTGTATGGAGTTGTGCACTCCTCCGCGCCGTGAGCTACTCGTCCACATGTACCACATACAGCCTGATTCGAACAGCGCGATACCATATGTCCGAATCGCTGGCATTGATAGCATCGCATAGGAGGCGGGATGTACGGCCTCACATCGCAACGATAAGTGGTTACCTTGACTTTCTCTGGTAACACTGACAACTTGAAAGAGACATTGAAGGCACCAGTGGCAACGTCTTTACCGTTGACCTTGCGCGTAATGCGCCGGACGTGTGTCACGCCACGGTTCTTCATGTCTTCCATCAACTCGTCGTCAGTGTTCAAAATAAGGTCGCGGTGAAAGATGACTCCGCGAACCAGGTTCAAGGACTTACGCTCCTCCACTTTGACGGGGATTTCGCCAAAGTGCTCGCACTTAAGCAACTGATCAGCTTGCAGTGCTGTACGAGTCTTGAGAAGCAAACTACCGTTGCGCATTTTCTTAAGTTCCTCCAGTTCGCCATAGACGCCTTCGATGTGCCGACTAAAAAGGACCGACTTCACCAGCTTAAAATCGTTCCCATCGGTTCTGGTAGCGACCAGAAACCTAGGGAAGCTGGATCCCATTCCTTCACGCTGCGCATGTTCCCAGGGAGTTGAACCTCTCAGGGAAGCAAAATTTAAAGACTTAGGTGGGCGACCACCTTGAGAGAGCAGACTTCGTTTGGAAGCCATGCCCGATAGCATCCTCCCCGAATGCCACCCACTCCGATCAGGGGTCTCTGTAGCCGAACCAAGCAGCCAAGGCAATACCCACCTGGTCATAGCAGGTACTGCCCGGGGTCCGATGTTGGACGATGCCTAATACGGCATGACTGAGGCAATGAGCACTAAGACTCCCTTCCTCCAGCCACCCGCAATAGCATGTACCCGATAGCGTTTACAGAGCACTAAATATAGAGAAAAAAATAAAAAGAATTAATAATAATATGTCCTTCTGGCATTCGGCTGTGCGGGGACCTGCGTTGTCAGGCGGATACCACTGCCCGGGTATATGATACTCCCACCCGCCGCGTCCTGGGTGGTTGCTGGCACGGGCTTTCGAGCGTAGTCGCACACATAGGAGCTCCATCGCCGGGCAGCACGCACATCAAATTTTGAATGGTCTACATCTGACCCTCGGAAAAATAATAAAAAAAATAAAGAGGGGACCATGGCCACATGACCCTTTAAGTCGCCTTCTACGACAGGCAGGGATTATCTATGGATGTATTCAGCCTCTCCCATCCACAGGAGGTCCATCACTTTATACCAAACCGCAATCCATGTCCGCGCCAAGGTCGCCCCTTTTTGTCGCCTCTTACGACAGGCAGGGGATACCGCGGGTGTATTCTGCATGTGTGTCCCCCACCCGCAGGGGGTAGTGTGTTTGGTCCGCGAGAGGTATTTTATTTCCCTCAAGTCCGCCGGCAAGCCGGTTAGGACCCCCCTATCCGCCACCTGGGACGCGCCACGTGGGAGTATCACCTCTCCCCCTGCTACGCCATCGTAGTAGGTTCGTGGGTTACTGAAGTGGCGAGCAGACCAGAAAATCAGCAGTTTATATACCCTCGTGGAAGATTCGAGACGTTTCATGAATGATTACAACCCACCCACAAAATTTTATTGGTTACCGAACACAGTTACTGAGTAGGTTGGGGAAGAAAGCCCCGATTGGTCGAAAATTAATTTAAGAAATTCGGGATTGGCTAATTTCAAAACTGGCGGAAAGAACGGATTAACATTGACAACTTAAACAATGACAGAAATAAATTTAACAAAGAGCAAACTTATGACTACAAAATTTCTTCAAAGATAAGTTCCTTCACTTTGCACTAGGGTGCACAATTGTAGTTCTTAAGTGGTGCCATCTAGAAGAGAATGTTCACACTTCTTGCTACAGAGAAAACAAATATAAATCGAAAAAGACACAGTTCAGAACACTTCAAAATTTATAGTAAGGACATCTTCTGATAAACTTTAGAATTAACACGGTTGTTAGAGTTCAGGCTTCCTCCAGTAGAGGACTTTCAACTGGCGCAAGGTTTGAATTAGCGGAGCGGAGGTGTACCGCCCGGTACACACCTCTACGACGCAAGTTCAAATCTTGCGCCAATTGAAACTCCTGTACAGGAGAAACCCTGAAATGTAACAACTGAATCAACTCTGTTTATTAGAAGATGTCACTGGGTGTTTTTGATTTGCTTTTGTTGATCAAGATGTGTGGACATTCTCTAACAGGTGTCTCTACTAAAAAACTATGATAATGCACTCTGGTGCGACGGAATGAACTTTCTTGGTGAAATTTTGTATTCATAAGTTTTGTCTTTACTAAAAAAATTTCTTTCATTTGGGGGTTGGCAATATTAAGCTTTCTTTCCGCCTATTTTGAATTTAACCAATCCAAAATTTCTGTAATTAATTTCCCACCAATTAGGTGTTTCTTCATCGATTTGTGTGTAACTTTCGCTGTTAACCAATAAACGTTTGTGGGCGGGTCTTAATCATTCATGAAAGGTCTCGAATTTTCCGCGAGGGTATAAAAACAACTGATTTTCTTGTCTCCGGGCCACTTCAAGATCTTGCTTAGTGTATAGAAGCATAGCAGGGGGCGGGTAGCGCCTGTTTCTTCGGGCAGCAGCTCTTCAACAAGGTAATGGCCGATTAAAATCTTTCTTTCCTCTTTGCTAGCTCAGCAGTTTAACTCGCGGGGAAAGTTCGAAACCTTTAATATGTAACCTATCTCTTTAAAATGTAAATACCTTTTTAGTCTATGTAAAAACTACAATTTCTTCAACTGTAAATCGGGGATAGAGAGTGCTTTACCCTCTCGAGCTCCCCTTCATTTTGAAGTTGAGGTGACTACATTTTCATAACCGTTTCTTCTCTTCCTTAATGTGTTAAAGTTTTCTCATACGAGTCACCTCCCTAGCTTGGGAATTGCCCCTGTGTATTCGGCCGAGAGCCACTTAGGTTTTAAAATGTGTATTTAGGAGTGCAAGTTCACGCCTCCAGTCCTCACTGTACTTTGGGCCAGTAACTTTCCATGTTATTTTTCCTTCATTGCGAAGGCCCTGTAGGTTGGGTACATGTTACCCCTGTTTATTTATAAGTGTGCCTTGAGGGCAGTTTGTAGTAAATTCCGTTTATGGCCTCTTAATAGGCTTGAAAGATTGAGAGCGGGTCAGCTCTTTCTGGTAATTTGAAAAGGTGCCTCGGGGAGGCGTGACATTTTGATTGCTGGGAGCTAGTGCTCCATGTATTTAGGGGCGTTCTGCCCTTTGGTATTTTGTGGTTGTGAGCTGAGAGCTCAAGTATTGACGAATTTGGGCTCGTAGCCCAGAATTTGTAACGACCCCTTAACTTGTGCTTTGTTTTGTAAAGTTGCATTGTACCTGATTTTCTCTGTTATTTCATCCAGTGAAAATTGTTAAATGTTGTTATCTGTTGAAAATATAACCTTTATTTAAATTTTAAATTCATCTTTAAGACTTGTAGTTAGACCCATTCCAGCCCGCACCTTCTTTCACCTCTGCCTTCCACGGATAACTCCGTAACAATTATAATTGAGTGATTTAAATTAACCACCGTATTTACGTAATATGAACATCGGATGAACTTAAAAAAACATGGTGTACTGCAGTGTTCCTTATTGCAAATCAAAGATCTCCAAAGGGTGTGGTATTTCATCTCATAGATTTTCGAAAGACGAGAAACTAAAAACTAAGTAGTGTTTGGCAATTTCTCGTCAGGGAAATAGACTGGGATCTCTGTGGAAACCTAGTGTACATTCCACTGCTTGCAGTAGGCATTTTAAGGACTCGGATTACAGTGTGAGCACAGCATTAAAAATCCTACTTCTGAACGTCATTCCATCCGTATTTCAAGACTTTCCCGGACACAAACACAATCACACACAGGAAGACCACTTAAGAGGAAGGCTTTAGAAGTGGGAAATGAAGCTAAACCCTACAAGAAAATTTAACTTCATGTGGAACCAAGCACATCTACAGCCAGTGAAGAGAAGAGAATGACCCTCCACCTGTACTTATCAGTGAACCATTATATAAACCCACAGCCACACAGTGCTCTATTAAACATAAACTATACTGCACTAAATTATGTTTGAAACTGCAAAGAATAGCCAGGAAATGTAGGAAACAAAGATCACTTATAGCAAAGCAGAAACATATTATTACAACTTTAAAACTTTAAAAGAAAGGGTACCGTGATGATGGGCTACTTGGACCTTTAAGGTGTTACTTGGACCCACATGAAAAAAGTTTTCATCTTCTCAAGCCCGTTATACAATGTGATATCCAAATATTTTGCTGTTCCTTCCATTAGGTGGCATCACAATGTAGGACTATGCACGTTCGAACTAGTTTTGCAGTAATCCACTAAGCAGCAGTGTGGTCCATACAGTGGTTTGACTAAAGCGACGCGATTTGTTCACTGCAAACTTTTATCTGTCTACTGTATTTTCATGGAAGCGAGAACATTGGTAGGTAAACTTGTAAGGAATTACATATAGGGCAATAACATGCTGTAGGATTCTTTCTCAGATGTAGCAAGGTTTAAATTTGTGATATATAGAGTGAGTACACACAACCACGAGAACCGGGCTACTTGGACCCACGTCTAGACGTAGTCTGCAACATTTAATTCATCTTATAGAATGTAATAACTGGCCTGTTTCTATATTTTACAGACTTTAAAATGTAACTTTGTTCTCTGTTCTTCAGAGGTCTGAGCATTATGGTGTACAAATACAAAAAACTGCCTGGAAGTCGAAAATATGCAGATTATACTGACCAACAGCCTGAAGAATGTTTAGCAGTGATTTAGTCAGGGCAAATGTCGCAAAGGCAAGCTGAATAAGTCGTTAAAATAAGTCGATCAACCATCAAGAGAAGATTAAAATATAAAATCCAGTCAGAAACCGGGTAATCCTAAAGTGTTTACTGAACAAGAAGAGCCACTTAACAAAGTGTGTGATTTTTTATTTCTCTTAGTTAATTGTAATGAATTAGTGACATTTGAACAGACAAACTAACACAGAGGTATTAAAATTTTGTTATAAAAATATCTTGTTCAAAACTAAAATAAGTTGTCTAGTGCCTATCATCTGGTGGTTATTAAAATGTTTGCTGTATGTTTTTCAGTGTATGCGAATGGTGTTATTAAAGAACGTAAGTCCTACTTGGACCCAGTGCTACGTACAATGGTTTTATAATGGAAAAACATGACATGGGTTCAAGTAGGCCAAACATAAGTGTTACTTGGACCCAATTTTCAAAAAGCTCCCCTGTACTTTGTGTTCAATACATACAATTAAAACTACTCCCGAACTTTGAAATAACACCAACAGTTATATAAAATAAAAGTTATTAGATCCATTTTACATTTTTATTTCACTAATAAAGCAAAAAAGTGGAAAAGAACTTGAAAACTGGGTCCAAGTAACCCGTGTTGACGGTACATCAACTCAAAAATAAAAAAATAAACTAAATAAAATTACAGGACTAGATTCAGGCTTTTTGTAAACAAAAGTGTAAATTCAGAGAGAACACTATAAAGGTCGGCATTTTACTGTCCAACAGGTCATCTACAGGCTAATTTAACGAACGTTTTCAAAAGTGCTTACAAATGATTCGATCCTTAACGCAGCAGTGATAATTACTTTTTCTGTTTTCAGAATCTGTAGTTACTCTGTCATCAATTTCACTGGCGATGACAGCTGGATATTGATACATGTAGCAGAAGAAGAAACTAGCCGTGACAGTTGTCTACAGGTAATATCCTTACCTGCAACTGATAGTCCTGCAGTATGCTTAATCCATTTTCAAGACAGGGGAGGGTTAAGGTACCCTACGCTTTCTTTAGGGCTATGATACAAATGTGTTACGATTTCGTTACTGAAGTAGTACACTATCTCCAAAGAAAACACTATCTACCGATCTGTACCCACTACCTGAAAAACAGGTTTTTAAGGGAACTCACGTGCAGGACCTACAATAACGAAACATAGCCACTATTGTTGCTGCAGAAATCACTCAAGCCTTTGTTGGACAATACTGCAAGGAATGTTTCATCAAAGTGCCAAAATATCCCGTATCTGGACCGAAAATCTTTGAACAGAAGAGTGTTAAAGTTAAGTTAGGCTAGGCAGTGATGGTGACTCTGAACTGGAAACCCCTTACAAATACTACAATTTAAGTAACAGCTTTTACGTGAGTATCAACTGACGATATATTTCCCAAACACTTTAAAACACCTTTGTAAATATGTATAAATTAATGTTGATTGTGGGTCCAAATACGACTCATAACCTCAGGATACTGATGTAAATAATTTGCCAACAGGACATGTTAATATCATATTGACGGGATTACTTGCACTACAACAAAGATGGATCACGAGCAACATTCAAAACACGTGGTTCTCCGTAAGTATCATAATTGGCTGTATATTAGCGAATTTCCACGGGCACTTGTCACAAATTCCATGCTGAACATAGGAAGACATTTAAAACTTCTGTCCTAGAAAGGCGATCCTAGCGGGAGAACTGGAAACTAAATTCAGTCACCCCACTTCTCATGGCTCATTTCCCAGCCTTGTATAATAGCGAAAGCAATGTGTTACACAGTGCATTTCATCTGAGCACAATTATTTTAGTGCAGAAAGACCCAGAAAACAAATAAAATTTTTAAATAATTGAATTGAAATAATTGAAATAAAAAATAAGCAAACTGCAGCTTTGAAGAAAGAGAATGCTAGGAGTAAACAACAATGTGACAGGCATAGAATATAAATCAGTGACCTTAAAAACTTAACCAAGGAACTAAAAGATCAGAACTTAATGAACATACTCTTCAAATTATATACACTAACTTTTCTGAGGTAATGTTTGAGATAATTAAGAGATCTGGTGGGGCAAACACTAGTGAATATTCAGACACACTTAAGAAATTTGCTCTTACCCTTCACTTTTATTCTCCTGCTTATGCACATGTGAAGCCGAGTTTCAATATGAGTTTGCCTGATATAAATACATTAAGAAAGTGGGGAAAGTCATTATCTGGAGATCAAGGTTTCACTCCAGAAACTTTCCTTGTTTTAGAAGAGCAAGTATCGCTTTCCCAGCATCCAGTCTTTGTCAGTCTAACATTTGATGAGATGTCATTCAAGGGATGTACTGACTGGGATTGTGGAGGCTTCACAGAGTATGTCGATATGGGGGAAGTGATCTGTGTAAGTGAAATGGAAGAGGCTAAAGAGGCACTGGTACTGATGGTTGTTGCAATAAATACATCATGGAAAAATGCCCGTAGGATATTTTTTGATCAATGGCTTAAATGCTGATGTTACGATGAACATAATTTCAGAGTGCAAGAGCCGCCTTCAGGATTCCAAAGTAACCGGTGTTTCAGTGGTGAGTGATGGACTAGGCAGTAACATAATAATGGGGAGCAAGCTAGGCTGTAATTTCCAAGGTGACAAGATAGATACTAGTATTAAGTGCTTTTGTTGGTAATGTATTGCAGTTTTTATGTAATGACTTGAAATTAAAAGAATTTCAGGGTGCAGAGGCAACTGGAAAGTTATCTCTGTCTCTGCATTGACAGGTTATACGACTTCATGAACTAAAAAAATCCACTTGCTACAGGTCGGAAGTGTGTTTTAAGTTCTAACAGTAAGGAGTTAACTTTTGCTTTACTTCAATGATATAAGCAGCAAAATTACTGGCAACTGTGTTCAAGAAAATGCAAAAATAAAATTGTTGGTATGGGATGGAAAGAAGAAGACTAACATTATGAGCAGCAGTGAAGACCGGTATCAAAAGAGTTATGAACATCGAAGAAGATTTGATAAATTAGACCCTCCACCACCATTTGATAGATAGAGCCCCATCTTCTTTTCCTCCTCAGCTGTGTCTGAACATTCAGAAAGTGTCATTGTGTACATTGCTGGTTTTATAGTGAGGCAAATTAGTGACAGTGCTTATTGTGATAAATGCAATGAGGCACTTTATGGTGATTAAACAGTGTACCTGGCCTTTTTACTTACAAAACATAATGGGGTCTTGTAATACCATCGACAGATATCCTTAAGATATGTCTCCTTTGTGAGGTAGCAATTCGACAAGTGTGGAAAGATGGTGGTGGTGATGATGATGATGCTTGTTCAAAGGAGCCTAACATCGAAGTCATCGGCCTCTAATGCTACGAAGTGAGACGAAATGGAATGACATTAAAAGTCCAAAAACCTCCACTGACCAGAATTCAAAACGTGAGGACGAAGAATAAATGGATGGATATGAATTTAAAACAATCAATGGATAAGATCGGCAATGTCTCGCATTCACAGATACTAACGGGAAACAATAGTATGATGATGATGCTTGTTGTTTTAAGGGGCCTAACATCGAAGGTCATCGCCCCCTAATGGAACGAGATAAACGACATGAGAGATGAAGTTAAAATTTTAAAAAACATATCCACTGACTAGAGTTTAAAAAAAATGGTGATGGAGAAAAATGAGGGTGAGATTAAAACAATCAGTGGATCTAATACGCAATGCCTTATTATCTAATAAAATAAGAGAATATACAGGAAAACTAAGGAATAAGGAATTGCCTGGTAGTACATAATTTAGGTGAGACGTTAAAATAACACATTAAAATGCGCAATGAGATAAAAGCGCAACTGACATAAACAACACTAGGACAAAGGACACCATCACACACGATAAAACAGACCGCTATCCCTCATAAAGAGGATGACCAGTTCTGCTGACTCCTCCTCATCACGCAAGATAAGGGAGATAGTACTCGCAAGGTTAAGACCACGGCGCAGATCGACCAGGTCCACACACTCCGTAAGGATGTGTACCACGGTAAGACGGTCGCCGCACGTACACACCGGAGGGGGTTCTCCTTTCAGTAGATGGGCCTGCGTCAAGATACCGTGGCCGATCCGAAGGCGACATAATACCACGGCTTCCCTCCGCGCAGCCCGAAGGGAAGTCCTCCATACCTTCGTTGTTCCTTTTATCGCTCTCAGCTTATTGGGAAGTGGAATGGCCTGCCACTCCTCTCCCAATGAGACATGATCAGATGTCTCAGCTGAGAGCCAATATCACTTGCTGGAACCTTGAAAGGCAACGAGGGCAGTGTAACTGCCTCCTTGGCAGCCTGATCCGTTAACTCGTTTCCCTCTATGCCCATGTGTCTCGGGAGCCACACTAACGTGATTCTGGTGCCGGCATCCGAACACCCGGCCAGCAGGTCCTGGATCCGCTGCACCAGAGGGTGCCGAGGGAAACAGGTAGCAATAGAGAGAAGCGAGCTCAAGGAGTCAGTACACGCAAGAAAGTGTCGGCGCTCATTGTACAGTGCGTACCGCAGAGCTTCACAGATAGCATAGAGCTCTGCTGTGTACACACTACAGGTTTCCGGGAAAGCAGAAAGAAACCGATCATTTCCAACAACGAACGCACAGCGCAACTTCGTATCTGTCCTTGAACCATCCGTGTAGAGGACGACTGAACCTGGATAGCGGCCAACAACGGACTGGTAGAGCCTCCGATAAATCGAAGGGTGCGTGTCTCCTTTCGGGCCAGTGTGCAAATCCAGGATGATTTCAGGTCGTCGTACAACCCACGGAGGTACCCCACTTAGTTGTCTGACAAGGCAAGGAATCGAAGGTACGTCAAACAATTCATAACAGCTATCCAAGCGTATCCCAACTGGCCGCGTCGCACGAGGACAGGCAGCGTACAACAAACAGTTGCCATTGTTGAACACGCAGGGATAGCTTGGATGAAGTGGCATCTGTCGCAAATTTGCAGTATACGTAAGTAGAAGTTGTTGGCGCCTCAGGTGTAAAGGCGGCACAACAAACTCAGCGAGCAGGCTAGCGATGGGGCTTGTTCTTACAGCTCCCGTCGCCAACCTAACCCCGCTGTGGTGGATACTGTTCAGCTTCGCAACAACGCTTGGTCTTGCGGAGCCATATGCTGCACTACCGTAGTCTAACCGGGATAAAATGTGTGCCCGATAGAATCGCAGGAGCACCGTGCGATCCGCTCCCCAATTAGTGCTGCTAAGAAACTTCAAGAGATTAAGCCTCTTGGTGCATTGCACTTTAAGCTGCCGCACGTGTGGCTCCCACGATAATTTACTACCGAAAAGGAGCCCAAGAAATCGGTAAGTGTCAACAACGGGGGGAACAACATTTCCTAAATGAAGCTCCGGATGAGGGTGAAGAGTACGTTGACGACAAAAGTGGACAACAGAGGTCTTTGCGGCAGAAAACCGAAAGCCATGTTCTAAGGTCCACTGTTCCACCCTCCTAATAGCTTGTTGTAGTTGTCGCTCTGCGACAGCCATATTGATGATGATGATGATGCTTGTTGTTTTAAGGGGCCTAACATCGAAATTCATCGGCCCCTAATGGTACGAAATGAAAGAACAAAAATTTCAAACGCATCCACTGACCAAAATAAAAATAAAATATGGCATGAAGAATGAATGGATGGACAGGAACTCAACAAAACACAAAACAAACAAACAAAAGCCAGTGGATCGGACACAATACAGATAGAAAATAACATTATTACAGACCAAGGAACCACTTATAAAGCATTATGATGCTGGGTGTCTAAAGGGGGTGCAAAATCCACGTCTAAGACCCCACAAAATGGTACATGTCGCGAGTAAAATAGAACCATGGTATGTGTCATGTTGGGGTATTAATCAGAAGTAGCGAAGACTCACGGTGTTCCACAAAAGATGGCACTACTCACAAGTATTGCAATACGTACAAGTAACGCAGACCTATGGTGTGTCTCACACACTGGCGCAACTCATAGCCAACGCAAACCGAGAAGGTTCCCCACCTAGGTGTACTAAACACGGGCGCCGGTGTTCCCGTGGTGTTCCTCACATAGTGGGTACCAGTCACAGGCAACGCAGACCCACAGTGTCGCTCATATAGTGGTACAACTCACAGGCTACGCCCAGAACCGCGGTGTTGCCCACATTGGTACAACGCACGGGTACTGGAATCCACCAGGCCAGGCTTTTACTGCTACTAATCACAAACCTATTTCGTACCGAATTTGGTGGTACTACTCGCAAGTACAGGCAACCTATGGTGATCCCCGCGTGATGGTACGATTCAAAATTAGTTTCATGGTTCTAATTCAGTCAGCCCTTGGTCGCCCCTTTTAGTCGCCTCTTACGACAGGCAGGGGATACCGCGGGTGTATTCTACATGTGCGTCCCCCACCCGCAGTGGGTAGTGTGTTTGGTCCGCGAGAGGTATTTTATTTCCCTCAAGTCCGCCGGCAAGTCGGTTAGGTGATGATGATGATGCTTGTTGTTTTAAGGGGCCTAACATCGAAGGTCATCGGCCCCTAATGGAACGAAATGAAGGACATGAGATATGAAGTTAAAATTTTAAAAAGTATCCACTGACTAGAGTTAAAAAAGAATGGTAATGAAGAAAAATGAGGGTGAGATTAAAACAGTCAGTGGATCTAATACGCAATGCCTTATGTTCTATTAAAATAAGAGAAAGTACAGGAAATCGAAGGAATAAGGCATCGCCCAGTAATACAGATATTAACACATAATGTACGTTACACGTTAAAATAACACATTAAAATGCGCAACACAAACTAAAATGGAGTCAATGAGATAAAAGCGCAACTGACATAAACAACACTAGGACAAAGGACATGATCACACACGATAAAACAGACCGTTATCCCTCATAAAGCGGATGACGAGGTCTGCTGACTGCTCGTCATCGCGCAAGATAAGGGAGATAGTACTCGGAAGGTTAATACTACGGCGCAGATCGACCAGGTCCACGCACTCCGTAAGGATGTGTACCACGGTAAGATGGTCGCCGCAGGTACACACCGGAGGGGGTTCTCCTTTCAGTAGATGGGAGTGCGTCAAGATACCGTGGCCGATCCGAAGGCGACATAATACCACGGCTTCCCTCCGCGAAGCCCGAAGGGAAGTCCTCCATACCTTCGTTGTTCCTTTTATCGCTCGCAGCTTATTGGGAAGTGGGATGGCCTGCCACTCCATCTCCCAATGAGACATAACCAGATGTCTCAGCTGAGAGCGAATATCACTTGCTGGAACCTTGAAAGGCAACGGGGGCAGTGTAACTGCCTCCTTGGCAGCCTGATCCGCTAACTCGTTTCCCTCTATGCCCATGTGGCTGGGGAGCCACACGAACGTAATTCTGGTGCCGGCATCCGAACACCCGGCCAGCAGGTCCTGGATCCGCTGCACCAGAGGGTGTCGAGGGAAACAGGTATCAATAGACTGAAGCGAACTCAAGGAGTCAGTACACACGAGAAAGTGTCGGCGTACATTGTCTAGTGCGTACCGCAGAGCCTCACAGATAGCATAGAGCTCTGCCGTGTACACACTACAGGTGTCCGGGAGAGCAAAAAGAAAGCGATCATTGTCGACAACGAACGCACAGCCCACCTTCGTATCTGTCCTTGAACCATCCGTGTAAACGACGACCGAACCTGGATAGCGGCCAAGAACGGACAGGTAGATCCTCCGATAAATCGAAGGGTCCGTGTCTCCTTTCGGGCCAGTGTGCAAATCCAGGATGATTTCAGGTCGTCGTACAAACCACGGAGGTACCCCACTTGGTTGTCTGACAAGGCAAGGAATCGAAGGTACGTCAAACAATTCATAACTGCTATCCAAGCGTATCCCAACCGGCCGCGTCACACGAGGATGAGCAACGTACAACAAACGGTTGCCATTGTTGAATACGCAGGGATAGCTCGGATGAAGTGGCATCTGTCGCAAATTTGCAGCATACGTAAGTAGTAGTTGCTGGCGCCTCAGGTGTAAAGGCGGCACACCAGACTCAGCGAGCAGGCTAGCGATGGGGCTAGTACGTAAAGCTCCCGTCGCCAACCTAACCCCGCTGTGGTGGATACTGTTCAGCTTCGCAAGAACGCTTGGCCTTGCGGAGCCATATGCTGCACTGCCGTAGTCTAACCGAGATAAAATGTGTGCCCGATAGAATCGCAGGAGCACCACGCGGTCAGCTCCCCAATTAGTGCTGCTAAGAAACTTCAAGAGGTTAAGCCTCTTGGTGCATTGCACTTTTAGCTCCCGCACGTGTGGCTCCCACGATAATTTACTGTCAAAAAGGAGCCCAAGAAATCGGTAGGTGTCAACAACTGGAAGAACGACATTACCTAGATAAAGCTCAGGATGAGGGTGAAGTGTACGTTGACGACAAAAGTGGACAACGGAGGTCTTTGCGGCAGAAAACCGAAAGCCATGTTCTAAGGTCCACTTCTCCACCCTCCTAATAGCTTGCTGTAACTGTCGCTCTGCGACTGCCATACTGCACGAGCTATAGTGCAGAGCAAAATCATCCACATATAGGGACGGTATTACGGCTGGACCAGCAGCAGCGACAATACCGTTTATGGCAATCGCGAACAGAGTGACACTAAGAACCGATCCCTGTGGGACTCCATTTTCTTGAACGTGGTATTGCGAATATGTCCTACCTACTCGGACACGGAATAGACGGAGGGACAAAAAATTCGCAATAAATACCGGCAAGTTACCTCGGAATCTCCATTGATGCAGGACTGAAAGGATGCCATATCGCCAGGTGGTGTCGTAGGCCTTCTCCAAGTCAAAGAAGACAGCTACCAAGTGCTGTTTTCGGAGAAACGCATCCTGGATAGAGCTCTCCAGGCGTACCAAGTGGTCTGTGGTGGATCGAGCGGCTCGAAATCCACATTGGTACTCGGACAAGAGTCCTTGTTTCTCCAGACACCACACGAGTCTGCGATTTACCATCCTCTCAAATAGCTTACACAGGCAATTTGTAAGACAAATCGGTCTGTAACTTCCTGCATACTTAGGATCTTTGTCAGGCTTGAGGACAGGGATGACTATGCCCTCTCGCCACTGAGACGGAAAATCACCCTCTGTCCAGATTCGGTTGAACACACGAAGGAGATATAGTAAACTATCATCACTAAGGTGTTTCAACATCTGGTTATGGATATTGTCCGGTCCAGGAGACGTGTCCTTGCAAAGCGCCAAGGCGCTGCGGAGTTCCCACTCCGTAAAGGGCACGTTGTAGTCCTCTGAAGCTTGGGTGGCAAAACTCAGGTGATGACGTTCTGCCTCCCGCTTCAGAGGGAGGAAATCAGGATGGTAATTCCCGGAGCCAGAGACATCCGCGAAATGACTAGCGAGATGGTTAGCAATCGCGAGGGGATCAGTGGCGACACTGCCTGCAATGGAAATTCCCGGTACAGCAGATGATCCTTGAATACCCGAAATTCGTCGAAGTTTCGTCCACACTTGAGATGATGGAGTATGTGACGTCATGGACGACACATATCTCTCCCATGAAGCCTTCTTACTTTGTCGAATAAGAACTCGCGCCTTAGCGCGGAATTTCTTAAATGTTACCAAGTTGGCCACAGTAGGCTGTCTACGGTAACGCTTATGAGCGCGACGGCGTTCTTTGATGGCTGCTGCTATTTCATCGTTCCACCAAGGAACGAGTTTTCGGCGAGGAGTCCCCGAGAAAAACGGAATGGACTCCTCAGCAGCAGCAAGAATAACTTGGGTGATGTAAGTTATTTCCTCGCCGACGGTCCGCCTGACATCTTCGCTAAAGACAGCTAGTGATGTGTACTTTGGCCAATCAGCATGTTGAAGAATCCATCGAGGGGGAGCCTCGACGGGTTTGTGATTCAACAAAGTAAGAACGATGGGAAAATGGTCACTGTCACAGAGATCATCGTGTGCATTCCACCGAAACAGTGGAACCAACGTTCGGCTGCATAGACTAACGTCTATGCGAGAATATGTGCCGTAACGTACACTAAAGTGAGTTGGTTCCCCTGTGTTCAAAATACATAAATCCAGATCTGATAGGAGTGTTTCCAGCTCTCTTCCTCGGGGGCAAGACGTCTCAGAGCCCCATATGGGGTGATGGGCGTTAAAATCGCCCAATAAGAGGAAGGGTGGTGGAAGCTGATCTATAAGATCAGCGACATCAGTGATGTTCAGATGCTGGCCTGGTGGAAGATAAACATTACACACTGTGGCTATGATAGGCAGCGAGACGCGAACAGCTACAGCCTCAAGAGGGGTTCTTAAAGGAACCTCTTCGCTGTAGCTATCAGAACGTACAAAAATGCCAACGCCTCCGGAAGCCCGGTGAGCATAGTATCGTTCTGTCGAGTATAGTTTGAAATTCCTCAAGACCGTGTGATGACCAGGTCGGAAATTGGTCTCCTGAATACAGACTATACTCGCTGCGTACTCACTAATAAGCTGACGTAACTCAGCAAGATGCCTGTCATAACCGTTACAATTCCACTGTAACAGTGCCATAGTGTGGACTATAAAAGGAGTGTTAGGTTATGAGCGACAAAATGCTCGTAAGCCTAAACACTATCTAGTTCTACATCCGTAGATGTAGAGGACAACGCGACATCCATCCCGTCATCAAAAGATGGCAGGGGTGCCGCCCAGAACTTCGACGCTTTTCGGGCGCGAGGGGGTCCCCTACGAGGAGAGCGCGCAGGTTTGGGGGCAGGAGTGCCTCCCGGCGCAGACTCATATCCCCCGGATGGAGGGCATGACTTCTCCTTCGCAGGGGAAGTCCGAGAGCGCTCAGGAAGGGCGCTCTTCTTCCCCTTTTTCTTTTCAAGTTTAGACGGGCTGGGAGATGGTTTCCCAGCCCTGGTCAACGAAGCCGCCTCCGCCGGCTGGGGCACGACTTTCGTCGACCTCCTAGGGGGGGGAGACAGTCTTCCCCCCTTGCTGTGCCGGCTGGCAGTTCCCAGCCGGCACAGACTTCTGGTTGGTCGAAGGTGGGGTGGTCCCCCCCTTCGAGCTTTGACTATTTGCGACGTTGCTGGGAGCAGCAACAGTCGCCTTGAGCGCAGCGGTCTGGACAGGTGTCTTGGTCGTAAATGACGAACCTGGAAGACTCTGAGCTATCAAGCTATAGTCGAGTGTACGGGCAGGTGTATTCATAGAATGAAACTTACGGCGCGCTTCCTGGTAGGAAAGACCATCCAGGGTCTTGATCTCCTGGATCTTCTTCTCACTCAGGTATGTCGGACAATTCCGATCCCGAGGAGAATGAAAACCGGAGCAGTTAGTGCACTTGTATGGAGTTGTGCACTCCTCCGCGCTGTGAGCTACTCGTCCACATGTACCACATACAGCCTGATTCGAACAGCGAGATACCATATGTCCGAATCGCTGGCATTGATAGCATCGCATAGGAGGCGGGATGTACGGCCTCACATCGCAACGATAAGTTGTTACCTTGACTTTCTCTGGTAACACTGACAACTTGAAAGAGACAATGAAGGCACCAGTGGCAACGTCTTCACCGTTGACCTTGCGCGTAATGCGCCGGACGTGTGTCACGCCACGGTTCTTCATGTCTTCCATCAACTCGTCGTCAGTGTTCAAAATAAGGTCGCGGTGAAAGATGACTCCGCGAACCAGGTTCAAGGACTTATGCTCCTCCACTTTGACGGGGATTTCGCCAAAGTGCTCGCACTTAAGCAACTGATCAGCTTGCAGTGCTGTACGAGTCTTTAGAAGCAAACTACCGTTGCGCATTTTCTTAAGTTCCTCCAGTTCGCCATAGACGCCTTCGATGTGTCTACTAAACAGGATCGACTTCACCAGCTTAAAATCCTGCCCATCGGTTCTGGTAGCGACCAGAAACCTAGGGAAGCTGGATCCCATTCCTTCACGCTGCGCATGTTCCCAGGGAGTTGAACCTCTCAGGGAAGCAAAAGTTAAAGACTTAGGTGGGCGACCACCTTGTGAGAGCCGACTTCGTTTGGAAGCCATGCCCGATAGCATCCTCCCCGAATGCCACCCACTCCGATCAGGGGTCTCTGTAGCCGAACCAAGCAGCCAAGGTAATACCCACCTGGTCGTAGCAGGTATTGCCCGGGGTCCGATGTTGAACGATGCCTAATACGGGATGACTGAGGCAATGAGCACTAGGACTCCCTTCCTCCGGTCACCCGCAATAGCATGTACCCCATAGCGTGTACAGAGCACTAACAATAGAAAAAATAAATAAAAATAATTAATAATAATATGTCCTTCTGGCATTCGGCTGTGCGGGGACCTGCGTTGTCAGGCGGATACCACTGCCCGGGTACATGATACTCCCACCCGCCGCGTCCTGGGTGGTTGCTGGCACGGGCTTTCGAGCGTAGTCGCACACATAGGAGCTCCATCGCCGGGCAGCACGCACATCAAATTTTGAATGGTCTACATCTGACCCTCAGAAAAATAATAAAAAATAAAGAGGGGACCATGGCCACATGACCCTTTAAGTCGCCTTCTACGACAGGCAGGGATTACCTATGGATGTATTCAGCCTCTCCCATCCACAGGAGGTCCATCACATTATACCAACCGCAATCCATGTCCGCGCCAAGGTCGCCCCTTTTTGTCGCCTCTTACGACAGGCAGGGGATACCGCGGGTGTATTCTGCATGTGTGTCCCCCACCCGCAGGGGGTAGTGTGTTTGGTCCGCGAGAGGTATTTTATTTCCCTCAAGTCCGCCGGCAAGCCGGTTAGGAACCCCCTATCCGCCACCTGGGACGCGCCACGTTGGAGTATCACCTCTCCCCCTGCTACGCCTGCGTAGCAGGTTCGTGGCGACTGCCATATTACGCGAGCTATAGTGCAGAGCAAAATCATCCACATATAGCGACGGCATAACTGCTGGACCAGCAGCACCAACAATACCGTTGATGGCAATCGCGAACAGAGTGACACTATGGACCGATCGCTGTGGTACTCTATTTTCTTGCACGTGGTATTGCGAATATGTCCTCCCTACTCGGACACGGAATAGACGGAGGGACAAGAAATTCGCAATAAACGCCGGCAAGTTACCTCGGAATCTCCATTGATGCAGGACTGAAAGGATACCATATCGCCATGTGGTGTATAGGCCTTCTGTGAGACAAAGAAAACAGCTACCAAGTGCTGTTTGCGGAGAAAAGCATCCTGGATAAAACTCTCCAGGCGTACCAAGTGGTCAAGGGTGGATCGAGCGGCTCGTATTCCACATTGGTATTCGGACAAGAGTCCTTGTTTCGCCGGACACCACATGAGTCGGCGATTTACCACCCTCTCAAACAGCTTACACAGGCAGTTTGTAAGACAAATCGGTCTGTAACTTCCTGCATACTTAGGATCTTTGCCAGGCTTGAGGACAGGAATGACTATGCCCTCTCGCCACTGAGACGAAAAAACACCCTCTGTCCAGATTCGGTTGAACACACGAAGGAGATATAGAAGACTATGATCACTAAGGTGTTTCAACATCTGGTTATGGATGTTGTCTGGTCCAGGAGACGTGTCCTTGCAAAGCGCTAGGGCGCTGCGGAGTTCCCACTCCGCAAAGGGCACGTTGTAGTCCTCTGAATCTTGAGAGGCAAAACTAAGGTGATGACGTTCCGCCTCCCGCTTCAGAGCTGATGATGATGATGATGCTTGTTGTTTTAAGGGGCCTAACATCGAAGGTCATCGGCCCCTAATGGAACGAAATGAAGGACATGAGATATGAAGTTAAAATTTTAAAAAGTATCCACTGACTAGAGTTAAAAAAGAATGGTAATGAAGAAAAATGAGGGTGAGATTAAAACAGTCAGTGGATCTAATACGCAATGCCTTATGTTCTATTAAAATAAGAGAAAGTACAGGAAATCGAAGGAATAAGGCATCGCCTAGTAATACAGATATTAACACATAATGTACGTTAGACGTTAAAATAACACATTAAAATGCGCAACACGAACTAAAATGGAGTCAATGAGATAAAAGCGCAACTGACATAAACAACACTAGGACAAAGGACATCATCACACACGATAAAACAGACCGCTATCCCTCATAAAGCGGATGACGAGGTCTGCTGACTGCTCGGTATCGCGCAAGATAAGGGAGATAGTACTCGGAAGGTTAATACTACGGCGCAGATCGACCAGGTCCACGCACTCCGTAAGGATGTGTACCACGGTAAGATGGTCGCCGCAGGTACACACCGGAGGGGGTTCTCCTTTCAGTAGATTGGAGTGCGTCAAGATACCGTGGCCGATCCGAAGGCGACATAATACCACGGCTTCCCTCCGCGAAGCCCGAAGGGAAGTCCTCCATACCTTCGTTGTTCCTTTTATCGCTCGCAGCTTATTGGGAAGTGGGATGGCCTGCCACTCCATCTCCCAATGAGACATAACCAGATGTCTCAGCTGAGAGCGAATATCACTTGCTGGAACCTTGAAAGGCAACGGGGGCAGTAACTGCCTCCTTGGCAGCCCGATCTACTAACTCGCCTCCCTCTATGCCCATGTGGCTGGGGAGCCAAACGAACGTAATTCTGGTGCCGGCATCCGAACACCCGGCCAGCAGGTCCTGGATCCGCTGCACCAGAGGGTGCCGAGGGAAACAGGTATCAATAGACCGAAGCGAACTCAAGGAGTCAGTACACACGAGAAAGTGCCGGCGTACATTGTCTAGTGCGTACCGCAGAGCCTCACAGATAGCATAGAGCTCTGCCGTGTACACACTACAGGTGTCCGGGAGAGCAAAAAGAAACCGATCATTGTCGACAACGAACGCACAGCCCACCTTCGTATCTGTCCTTGAACCATCCGTGTAAACGACGACCGAACCTGGATAGCGGCCAAGAACGGACAGGTAGATCCTCCGATAAATCGAAGGGTCCGTGTCTCCTTTCGGGCCAGTGTGCAAATCCAAGATGATTTCAGGTCGTCGTACAACCCACGGAGGTACCCCACTTGGTTGTCTGACAAGGCAAGGAATCGAAGGTACGTCAAAAAATTCATAACTGCTATGCAAGCGTATCCCAACCGGCCGCGTCGCAGGAGGATGAGCAACGTACAACAAACGGTTGCCATTGTTGAATACGCAGGGATAGCTCGGATGAAGTGGCATCTGTCGCAAATTTGCAGCATACGTAAGTAGTAGTTGCTGGCGCATCAGGTGTAAAGGCGGCACACCAGACTCAGCGAGCAGGCTAGCGATGGGGCTAGTACGAAAGGCACCCGTCGCCAACCTAACCCCGCTGTGGTGGATACTGTTCAGCTTCGCAAGAACGCTTGGCCTTGCGGAGCCATATGCTGCACTGCCGTAGTCTAACCGAGATAAAATGTGTGCCCGAAAGAATCGCAGGAGCACCACGCGGTCAGCTCCCCAATTAGTGCTGCTAAGAAACTTCAAGAGGTTAAGCCTCTTGGTGCATTGCACTTTTAGCTCCCGCACGTGTGGCTCCCACGATAATTTACTGTCAAAAAGGAGCCCAAGAAATCGGTAGGTGTCAACAACTGGAAGAACGACATTACCTAGATAAAGCTCAGGATGAGGGTGAAGTGTACGTTGACGACAAAAGTGGACAACGGAGGTCTTTGCGGCAGAAAACCGAAAGCCACGTTCTAAGGTCCACTTCTCCACCCTCATAATAGCTTGCTGTAACTGTCGCTCTGCGACTGCCATACTGCACGAGCTATACTGCAGAGCAAAATCATCCACATATAGGGACGGTATTACGGCTGGACCAGCAGCAGCGACAATACCGTTTATGGCAATCGCGAACAGAGTGACACTAAGAACCGATCCCTGTGGGACTCCATTTTCTTGAACGTGGTATTGCAAATATGTCCTACATACTCGGACACGGAATAGACGGAGGGACAAAAAATTCGCAATAAATACCGGCAAGTGACCTCGGAATCTCCATTGATGCAGGACTGAAAGGATGCCATATCGCCAGGTGGTGTCGTAGGCCTTCTCCAAGTCAAAGAAGACAGCTACCAAGTGCTGTTTTCGGAGAAACGCATCCTGGATAGAGCTCTCCAGGCGTACCAAGTGGTCTGTGGTGGATCGAGCGGCTCGAAATCCACATTGGTACTCGGACAAGAGTCCTTGTTTCTCCAGACACCACACGAGTCTGCGATTTACCATCCTTTCAAATAGCTTACACAGGCAATTTGTAAGACAAATCGGTCTGTAACTTCCTGCATACTTAGGATCTTTGTCAGGCTTGAGGACAGGGATGACTATGCCCTCTCGCCACTGAGACGGAAAATCACCCTCTGTCCAGATTCGGTTGAACACACGAAGGAGATATAGTAAACTATCATCACTAAGGTGTTTCAACATCTGGTTATGGATGTTGTCCGGTCCAGGAGACGTGTCCTTGCAAAGCGCTAAGGCGCTGCGGAGTTCCCACTCCGTAAAGGGCACGTTGTAGTCCTCTGAAGCTTGGGTGGCAAAACTCAGGTGATGACGTTCTTCCTCCCGCTTCAGAGCGAGGAAATCAGGATGGTAATTCCCGGAGCCAGATATATCCACGAAATGACTAGCGAGATGGTCAGCAATCAGGAGGGGTTCAGTGAAGATATTGCCTGCAATGGAAAATCCCGGTACAGAAGATGATCCTTGGATACCCGAAATCCGTCGAAGCTTAGTCCACACTTGGGATGATGGAGTATGTGACGTCATAGACGACACATATCTCTCCCATGAAGCCTTCTTACTTTGTCGAATAAGAACTCGCGCCTTATCGCGGAGTTTCTGAAATGTTACCAAGTTGGCCACAGTAGGCTGTCTACGGTAACGCTTATGAGCGCGACGGCGTTCTTTGATGGCTGCTGCTATTTCATCGTTCCACCAAGGAACTAGTTTTCGGCGAGGAGTCCCCGAGAAAAAAGGAATGGACTCCTCAGCAGCAGCAAGAATAACTTGGGTGACGTAAGTTATTTCCTCGCCGACGGTATAATAATATGTCGTTCTGGCATTCGGCTGTGCGGGGACTGCGTTGTCAGGCGGATACTACTGCCCGGGTACATGACACTCCCACCCGCCGCGTCCTGGGTGGTTGCTGGCACGGGCTTTCGAGCGTAGTCGCACACATAGGAGCTCCATCGCCGAGCAGCACGCACATCAAAATTTAGAATGGTCTACATCAGACATTCGGAAAAAAATTAAAATTAAAGAGGGGACCATGGCCACATGACCCTATAAGTAGCCTCCTACGACAGGCAGGGATTACCTGTGAATGTACTCGACCCCTCCCATCCACAGGTCCAACACATTATACCAAACAGCAATCCATGCCCGCGCCTAGGTCGCCCCTTTTAGTCGACTCATACGACAGCCAGGGGGGCACCGCGGGTGTATTCTACATGTGCGTCCACACCCGCAGGGGGTAGAGTGTTTGGTCCGCGAGGGGTATTTTATTTCCCTCAAGTCCGCCGGCAAGCCGGTTAGGACCCCCCTATCCGCCACCTGGGACGCGCCACGTGGGAGTATCACCTCTACCCCTGCTACGCCATCGTAGTAGGTTCGTGGAGAAATCATAGGGAAAACAGGATGTTTGTGACATACGCGGTCACGTACGCAAGATAAGGAGTATAAAAGAGGACCGGCCGAAAGGGAAAGGGACTCAGTCAGTTAGTTACTCATAAGGAGGCACAGTAGTTAGTCGGAGTTGCCGACAGTCGTCATAGGCAGTTATAGGCAGTCATGTAATTGACAGGGACTCTGCAGAGTAGCGCTCAGAAGAGGAGATTCAACCGTGAACCCGCAACACAGTATACGTAAGGCTGACCTATTCTTCCAATTTAATAAGACCATTAGTAAAGTTATAAGTTTTGGTCTTTGAGCATAGTGAAGTGTTAGATAGAACACAAGTAAAGGAACAGTAGCTCGTGATTTCCTGTGCCTAGAAGAGACAATTAACTTCAAGTGTAAATAGTTGTAAATACACGAAGTAAGAGATAATATATATATTGGACGGAAAAGAGGAACAGTTGTCTGTCAACTTAGTATTCACTGGGAAACCTATCCATCTGATCCTAAACAGTAGCCGACCACGAAAGCGCCATCCGCTCGGCCGCACGACAAAAAGTGGTGTCATCGGCGGGGTTTTTCCGGACAACGAATACCTCAGAGGACAACAGCCCAGCAGTCCGCCAAAGAAGAAAGAAGAAGAAGGCATCCGCAGGAGAAGAAGACATCAGGCAGCCAGCAGTCCAGCCAAAAAGACAGCAGTAACGGTGAGTCATACTCAGAGCCACGCTTAATTAAAGTAGTTGAAAGTAAAAGTACTGTAGTACAATGTGTCACACCCTTCTGAATACTCTAGTGAGAATGAAAGTGAAACAGTAACTGAAGGTACTAGTCAAAGAATTAGAATGGAAGCTTCTCAAAGTAATATTAATACCTATATGCCAGTGAGCTCTGCATGTAAATTAGTGGAATCAAATTTTGATGATAGAAACAAGGGACAGCTCAGGGAATGCTGTTCAGATGTAGATGCGGCATTTAAACTAATTAAGCCAGAAGAACACGGGTTCTTCTACCAGTATGTACTATCAAGGATTAAAGGAGAAGCTAGGCGCAAATTAATGGTTAGGCGCGATGTAAAAAAACTGGGTAACTGCGAAACCCGTTTTACAGGAATATTATGCAGAAAAGCGGACACTAGAGCATTATGTTAGCGAAATGTCAGAGGCACAGCAAAGGAAAACAGAAAAAGTACAAGAGTGGGCGACGCGGATAGAATCGTTATTTACGGCATTTCGAGATGCGGCATTAGAGATTGCTACTCCAGAGGAAGTAGATTGTATTAGAATGATTGCTGAACATTTAGGACGTGCATATTTTGTTAAGGGACTAAGCGACCCAGGCGTTAAATCAAATGTACGAGGGCAACACGCAACGGATTTTCAAAGTGCAGTGACGTACGCAATAGAGGAAGAAGCCTCTATTCTTGCCGAAACCAAGCGGTCAAACATATTAAGTACAAGATCGTGCAGTAATTGCGGTAAAACAGGTCACAATAGTACAGAGTGTTTTAAAGAAAAGACGCGAAGAGCGAAAGCAACCGAAAGTCCGCACAACTAAGAAAGGAGATAGGTCTGTAGAATGTTACAGATGTCATTAAACAGGACATACAGCAAAGAACTGTAGAGTTTCTAAGTGCGAAAAATGTAATAAACTAGGGCATGAAAGTAGGAACTGTAGAAGTAACCAAGAAAATTCGCGAGATACTACGCGAATAGGGCTCCTAAAAAGAGAAGTAAAATGTTTTCAATGTGGTAAAAGAGGCCATATGAAAAGAGAATGCTGGAATCGGACAGCAGAAAATCCGTCAAGACACAAGCGGTGTTACAATTGCAACCGGGCATCTCACTTAATAAGAGATTGTTGGTTCTTGTCTCAGGGAAGACGTGAACACTCTAGAAGACAGGTAAAATTAAAACAGGGAAACAAAGGGCCACAAGTTAGGCAAAACGAAAGAGAAATGAATACGGTAGTGTCAAAATAGAACGGCTTTGTACCGAAGGGGCCAGTACAAGCCGAAAATATGAAAATGCCCCCAGAGTAAAACGAAAGATGATGATGATGATGCTTGTTGTTTAAAGGGGCCTAACATCGAGGTCATCGGCCCCTAATGGTACGAAATGAAACGACAAAGTAAAAGTTCAAAATTATCCACTGACCAAAATAAAAAATGCCAAGAAGAATGAATGAACGAATGAATGAACATGAATTTAAAACAATCAGTGGATCCGACTCAAAAAACTATCATAGTTAATAGTATTACTGACCAAGGGACGACTTCCAAGGCAAATCGAGGATGCTTGGTGTCTAAATGGGTTCAAAATACAAGTCTAAGGCCCCTCAGAATGGTACTTATCGCTAGTAATGTAGAACCATGGTATCTGTCCTGTTGCGGTACTAATCAATGGTAGCAGAGACTTGCGGTATTCCACACATTATTGTACTACTCAAAGCTTATGAAATTCGACATTAATACAGACCTATGTTTTTCTCACTCTGCGGCGCCATTCACAAGCAACACAAACCTATGATGTTCATCACATAAGAGTACTAACCACAGGGACCTCTCCCTATCCCCTGGTGTTCCTCATATAGTGGGTACTAATCACAGGTAAGGCAGGTCCATGGTAGCTATCATCCCATGGTCCAGCTCATATGGTGGTACTAATCACAGGTACTGCAAAAGCCGACCGCGTGGTGCTCCTGTGTGCTACTAATCACAAACCTATTTCGTACCTAATATAGTGGTACTACGCACAAGTAAAAGCGACCCTTGGTGTTCTCCGCGTGGTGGTACTAATCACATGTAGTTGCATGGTTCGAATACAACCATCCCTTGGTCGCCCCTTTTAGTCGGCTCTCACGACAGGCAGGGGATACCGTGGGTGTATTATTCGTCTGCCTCCCCCACCCACAGGGGGTGTGTGTTTGGTCCGCGAGAGGTATTTTATTTCCCTCAAGTCCGCCGGCAAGCCGGTTAGGACCCCCCTATCCGCCACCTGGGACGCGCCACGTGGGAGTATCACCTCTCCCCCTGCTACGCCTGCCACCTTTAGTAAAACCCCTAGAGTAGAACGAAACAAAACCCCTAGAGTAGAACGAAAGGAAAGGATAGTAAGAGAGGATAGTAAACCATTTACTGTTCAAATGAGGACGTCAGAAAACGAACCACGAGATTTTTAATTGATACAGGTGCAGACGTATCATAAAATAAACCAGTCTTCCTGCTAATTGTAGAGTGAATACGAAAAAGATAATGAGAATCAAAGGGATTATGAAGGACTAGCGAATGTACCCGTGCTTCGCTACGGTATTCTACATTGTATTCGAATATCGAAGTAAATAGTGTACATGCAGTAAATAAGATAGTTTTAAAATTGCATGTCTCTTAGCGTTATCCGAGAAAGAGCATGGGGAGGTCCCCGTACGTTTCCAATGTAAAGTGTTTGTTACGGATTTGTGATATAACGGCAGGCTCACTTGCCTACTGGCATTCACAATCAGGTTGGGAAGTTTACATTATAATTGCAGGCCCCATTGCCTACTATGCGGACAGAATCGATTTGGGGAGTTTTCGTTAAAATGGCAGCCCCCCTTTCCTACCTCCAGACAGATTACAGTTTTTATTATAATGGCAGGCAATTACCCTACTATCACTCGAAATTGAGTTGTGCAGTTATCATTATAATGACAGGCCCCTTTTCCTACTGCCAGCCAGCGTACTGCCAGTCACACCAAGTTGGTGAGTTTCCATCAAAATAGCAGGCCACTATGCCTAATGCCAGTCACATTTTAGATGAGTACATTTCTTTATAATGGCGGGCACCCTTGCCTACTGCCAAACACAATCGGGTAGGAGAGTTTTAAACAAAACTGCATGCTCACTTACCTTCTGCAAGTCAAATCGAGAAGGGAACTATTCATTACAATTGTAGGCCTTCCTTACTAATGACAGTTACACAGGAGTTGGAGAAGGAACCCTTTCCTACTGCCAGTCAAAGTCGGTGTGGGGAGTACTGATTACAATAGCAGACCGACCCTTTCTCGATCGCTAAATCGACATCAGTGAATATATATAGATCGACATACGAAAGTATATGCGTGTTTACAATATTGAAGACCTTCATTTACAGATTAACTGCTACTAAACGTACGTCATATCGACAAAGGATTATACCATAAGACACGCCGGATTTAGTGGCCTAAATGGCTGGTCCAATGATATGTCATCTATTCTTGGGTCAGATTTAGAAACGTGGAACAGGGTAAAGGTTTTGTAAGATCATCTCACATTACATTACTTTTCGGATAATAATGTGACAGCTACATACGTAGCATTTGGCTCACATATGGCTACTGAGTGGGCCAATTTTCGTGAAGAGTTTGATCATTCTGTATTTCATATAAGTAATTGAAAGTATGAATAATGCATGTGAAAATTCCAAATTGACTTAACATCGATTAATAGAGAAAAATCAAACGTAAAAGGGATACAGATACGGCATAAAGTCATAAGACCAAGGTTGTAGATCATTCCAAATTGAACGGAGATTGTGCAATCCGTTACGTGATAGGAATTTCCGAAGGTCTGCACCATCATTAAAATTGCCTGCATATTTCGATATTCTTCGGGGATAAAAAATGAAAAATTTAATGATATAGGATTTTTCATTCGTTACAGGCTAAAACGTATAATTTTGTCAAATTTCAATTATCTTCTTATTCTTCTGGCAGATTATGCCACAATGTGGATTTTGGGCGAGGCGGGTAAAAATTAGGACTTTCAGGAAATCAAAAATTATGGAGATTGTTATTATTACCCCTTAAACGGAAAGCTGTACGAAAATTTCGCCAAAATAGTCAGTGTAGAGGTACACAGTCGTTACGATTTGATTTATATAGATAAGGAATCTGCTCCATGTAAAACACCTTTTGGGCTATGTCCGCTGGACTTAACCTGCAAAAGTGACCATTCATGATATCTCCCTTATTAATCCTCCTGACGAAAAAATGCACATGAAAAAAAAAGGTTTAGAGGTGGAATTCCATCAGGTTTGGTCGATTTCCAGTCAGGTTGGTCTTGTTCTGTATATATTGTGGAAGAGTAAAATCACCATTTCGGTTCCTTATAAACCGCCAGTCCATTCCGGAACATGAAATGTTATTTACGTTTAAAACCTACCTTTGGACAGGTGGATGCTAAATATAAATTTTGTTTCGAATGTCTTCAGTAGTTTTCAAGTTGTAAGGAATACGCTTTACACGCACCCGCTCGTGAGTTAAGTCCGATGGGACTTGTACAGAAAAACGGTCCTTTAATGATATCTCCCTTATTGATCCTCGTATCGAAATGATGCACATGAGAAAAAAAGGTTTAGACATTAATTTCTACCAAGGTAGGTAGACTTCCATAAACTTTTGTTGTGTATATTTTTTGGAAGTGCAAAATCACTGTTTCGGTTTCGTATAAACCCCCAGTTAGTTCAGGGATTTAGAAACAATATTTGCCCTGAAACCTATCAAGGACAGGTGTATTCTAAATACGAATCTTGGTGGAAATGCATCCAGTAGTTTCTAGCATTCACGTACATACGGCGTAATTAAGGAAGAAAATAATACAGTTAAGAATGTTGAAACTAATAGAAAATGGATTATAACTGAGGACAGCCGGATAACGACAAATAAATAAATGCCGTGAGTTATGGATATAATAAAGCGCTAACAGAGGAGAAATTTAGGTTCAGTGATTCTTAGGTAAACAAATATGAAGATGACTAACGGTGTTATTACTTAATCTATTCGAGGGCGGTTATAACCTCCAACGATATTCCGCCAATATCCCGCAGATGAGCCGATTGATGCCTCTCTTGCCATCTACCCAAGGAACAACCACGAATTTAAAAGCATGATGAGGAAAATGGCAATACGTTACTTCCCTACTGGCATGCAGTCAGAGACGTTGCCATGGTAACCTGTAGGTTCGTTCTCGGTCTGTCGGTCACTAAATGCAGAGCATGATACCAGCAGAAAATTGTAAATTTCTCCGTCATGTGAAGAGTAAGGTAAATTATGAACATAACGAAAGTTGTTTATAATGAAGAGACGTTTCACGTACGGTAAACGAAGTTTACAGAAAATCAATAGTATAAGAGAAAATAGAGGAAAACCACTGTGATTTTCCTATAAACACCCCGTCTATTCAAAGATTTTAAAATTATATGCATATCGGAACCTTTCCTGGGATGAGTATACTCTAAATATGAAGTTTGGCTGAGATCTATCCAGCCGTTTCGACGTGATGGTGGGAAAACCACTCTGGTTTTCCTATAAACCCCCCGTCTATTCAAGGATTTTAAAATGATATGCATATCTAAACCTTCCCCGGGATTAGTATACTCTAAATACAATGTTTGGTTGAGATCCATCCAGCCGTTTCGACGTGATGGTGGAAAAACCATTCTGATTTTCCTATAAACCCCCCATATATTCAAATATTTTAAAATGATATGCATATGGAAAACTTCCCCGCGATGAGTATCCTCTAAATATGAAGTTTGGTTGAGATCTATCCAGCCGTTTCGACGTGATGGTGGAAAAACCATTCTGGTTTTCCTATAAACCCCCTGTCTATTCAAGGATTTTAAAATGATATGCATATCAAAACCTTCTCCGGGATGAGTATACCCTAAATATGAAGTTTGGTTGAGATCTATCCAGCCGTTTCGACGTGATGGTGGAACAGACAAACAGACAGACAAACAGAAACAATTTTATTTATATAGATTTTTACACTCGTTCTTCACCCCCTTTCCATCCCCGCCCAAAGGAGTCCTACGAGTGCCTTACACAACAGTATATTTTTTCCCAGATATTAAGTCTTATTTGTACCTATTTTGGTTGACAGCTATGCCCAAACGTACATGCATAATCTCACTGCTCTAGAATCCTGGAGCTGACGTTGCCATGGTTACGGCAGTTCATTTCTTTATCCGATTCCTAGAGCAGGGGTAGTGTGGTGCCAATATCTCCGTAACGGTTGGTTTTAGGGCCTTAAAACATGGTTTTCGGGCCCGTAGGGCTTACCGAGTTTTGTTCTTTGCGTCAAGAGGATTAAATTGAGCTTTGTCTCGTCCTTATACGACAAATTCGATATTTTGCCTATAATAGTGTAAGAGAAAATGGAGGAAAACCGTTTTTCCTATAAAACCCCCGTCTTTTCAAAGGATTTTAAAATGATATGCATATCGAAACCTTCCCCGGGGTCAGTATACTCTAAATATGAAGTTTGGTTGAGATCTATCCAGCCGTTTCGACGTGATGGTGGAACAGACAAACAGACAGACAAACAGAAACAATTTTATTTATATAGATTCGTCAGAAACAAAAGGTGTAATAAGGTTGAAAATAGGAGATCGTGTTTTCAGATTTCATGTGGTAGGGCATGAGTTTGATATTTCACAAGATGGTATATTAGGACAAAATGTACTATGGAATACAGTAATAGATTGTGAACGGAAAATTTTACATATGGGAGAGCATAAATACCCATTTGGAGGCTCAGGTACTGTGGGAATAAAATTGAAACCTAGAGCAGAAACATTATAGTACGTTGAAGTAGACAAAGAGTATGGTGATGGGATAATTGTTAAACAAGAATTAAGCCCAGGAATAAGAGTATCAAGTTGTATAACCTATGCAAACAAGTATCAAGCAAGGGTTAGTATTCTGAATACTACAGAGGAAGAATTTCAGATGAATAGTCTGATATTTCATTTAAAAATATCACAGATGAGGATGTAGTCGACCAAG
The DNA here is from genome assembly GCF_040414725.1 of Anabrus simplex. Classification (NCBI taxonomy): domain Eukaryota; kingdom Metazoa; phylum Arthropoda; class Insecta; order Orthoptera; family Tettigoniidae; genus Anabrus; species Anabrus simplex. Next base: position 164,914,752 of record NC_090268.1, read on the forward strand.
AGATTGAACATACTGTTAAGGTAGACGGAAAATCAGACACGGAAGCACAATGTTGCGTTGTGAGTAATGCTGAGAAATCGCGAATACAGAGAGTAATTGAGCAAATCCGAACGGATCATATGGTAGCAAGGGATCGTGAAGAAATTTTAAGAATTTGTGCAAAATACAATGATATATTTTATCTTGAAGGAGACAAGTTGACGTGCACAGATGCACTTAAGCACACAATTCAGTTACAACAAGATACGGCTCCGATTAATGTCCGACCGTACAGATTACCTGAATCACAAAAGGAAGAGCTACAGAAGCAGATAGACAAGTTATTAGAGGATGATATTATAGAAAGCTCTATTTCTCCATGGAACGTTCCAATCTTATTAGTTCAGAAGAAGATGGATGCATCAGGCAAGCGAAAATTTCGCATGGTCGTGGACTATAGGCGTTTGAATGACGTCACAATATGATGATGATGATGATGCTTGTTGTTTTAAGGGGCCTAACATCGAAGGTCATCGGCCCCTAATGGAACGAAATGAATGACATGAGACATGAAGTTAAAATTTTAAAAAGTATCCACTGACTAGAGTTAAAAAAGAATGGTGATGAAGAAAAAAAAGGGTGAGATTAAAACAGTCAGTGGATCTAATACGCAATGCCTTATGTTCTATTAAAATAAGAGAAAGGACAGGAAATTGAAGGAATAAGGCATTGCCCAGTAATACAGATATTAACACATAATTTACGTTAGACGTTCAAATAACACATTAAAATGCGCAACACAAAATAAAATGAAGTCAATGAAATAAAAGCGCAACTGACATAAACAACACTAGGACAAAGGACAACATCACACACGATAAAACAGACCGCTATCCCTCATAAAGCGGATGACGAGGTCTGCTGACTGCTCGTCATCGCGCAAGATAAGGGAGATAGTACTCGGAAGGTTAATACTACGGCGCAGATCGACCAGGTCCACGCACTCCGTAAGGATGTGTACCACGGTAAGATGGTCGCCGCAGGTACACACCGGAGGGGGTTCTCCTTTCAGTAGATGGGAGTGCGTCAAGATACCGTGGCCGATCCGAAGGCGACATAATACCACGGCTTCCCTCCGCGAAGCCCGCAGGGAAGTCCTCCATACCTTCGTTGTTCCTTTTATCGCTCTCAGCTTATTGGGAAGTGGGATGGCCTGCCACTCCATCTCCCAATGAGACATAACCAGATGTCTCAGCTGAGAGCGAATATCACTTGCTGGAACCTTGAAAGGCAACGGGGGCAGTGTAACTGCCTCCTTGGCAGCCTGATCTGCTAACTCGTTTCCCTCTATGCCCATGTGGCTGGGGAGCCACACAAACGTAATTCTGGTGCCGGCATCCGAACACCCGGCAGGCAGGTCCTGGATCCGCTGCACCAGAGGGTGTCGAGGGAAACAGGTATCAATAGACTGAAGCGAACTCAAGGAGTCAGTACACACAAGAAAGTGTCGGCGCTCATTGTCTAGTGCGTACCGCAGAGCCTCACAGATAGCATAGAGCTCTGCCGTGTACACACTACAGGTATCCGGGAGAGCAAAAAGAAACCGATCATTGTCGACAACGAACGCACAGCCCACCTTCGTATCTGTCCGTGAACCATCCGTGTAAACGACGACTGAACCTGGATAGCGGCCAAGAACGGACAGGTAGATCCTCCGATAAATCGAAGGGTCCGTGTCTCCTTTCGGGCCAGTGTGCAAGTCCAGGATGATTTCAGGTCGTCGCACAACCCACGGAGGTACCCCACTTGGTTGTCTGACAAGGCAAGGAATCGAAGGTACGTCAAACAATTCATAACTGCTATCCAAGCGTATCCCAACCGGCCGCGTCGCACGTGGATGAGCAACGTACAACAAGCGGTTGCCATTGTTGAACACGCAGGGATAGCTCGGATGAAGTGGCATCTGTCGCAAATTTGCAGCATATGTAAGTAGTAGTTGCTGGCGCCTCAGGTGTAGAGGCGGCACACCAGACTCAGCGAGCAGGCTAGCGATGGGGCTAGTACGAAAAGCTCCCGTCGCCAACCTAACCCCGCTGTGGTGGATACTGTTCAGCTTCGCAAGAACGCTTGGTCTTGCGGAGCCATATGCTGCACTGCCGTAGTCTAACCGGGATAAAATGTGTGCCCGATAGAATCGCAGGAGCACCATGCGGTCAGCTCCCCAATTAGTGCTGCTAAGAAACTTCAAGAGGTTAAGCCTCTTGGTGCATTGCACTTTTAGCTCCCGCACGTGTGGCTCCCACGATAATTTACTGTCAAAAAGGAGCCCAAGAAATCGGTAGGCGTCAACAACTGGAAGAACGACATTTCCTAGATAAAGCTCAGGATGAGGGTGAAGAGTACGTTGACGACAAAAGTGGACAACGGAGGTCTTTGCGGCAGAAAACCGAAAGCCATGTTCTAAGGTCCACTTCTCCACCCTCCTAATAGCTTGCTGTAACTGTCGCTCTGCGACTGCCATACTGCACGAGCTATAGTGCAGAGCAAAATCATCCACATATAGGGACGGTATTATGGCTGGACCAGCAGCAGCGACAATACCGTTTATGGCAATCGCGAACAGAGTGACACTAAGAACCGATCCCTGTGGGACTCCGTTTTCTTGAACGTGGTATTGCGAATATGTCCTCCCTACTCGGACACGGAATAGACGGAGGGACAAAAAATTCGCAATAAATACCGGCAAGTTACCTCGGAATCTCCATTGATGCAGGACTGAAAGGATGCCATATCGCCAGGTGGTGTCGTAGGCCTTCTCCAAGTCAAAGAAGACAGCTACCAAGTGCTGTTTGCGGAGAAACGCATCCTGGATAGAGCTCTCCAGGCGTACCAAGTGGTCTGTAGTGGATCGAGCGGCTCGAAATCCACATTGGTATTCGGACAAAAGTCCTTGTTTCTCCAGACACCACACGAGTCTGCGATTTACCATCCTCTCAAATAGCTTACACAGGCAATTTGTAAGACAAATCGCTCTGTAACTTCCTGCATACTGAGGATCTTTGTCAGGCTTGAGGACAGGGATGACTATGCCCTCTCGCCACTCAGACGGAAAATCACCCTCTGTCCAGATTCGGTTGAACACACGAAGGAGATATAGTAAACTATCATCACTAAGGTGTTTCAACATCTGGTTATGGATGTTGTCCGGTCCAGGAGACGTGTCCTTGCAAAGCGCTAAGGCGCTGCGGAGTTCCCACTCCGTAAAGGGACGTTGTAGTCCTCTGAATCATGGGTGGCAAAACTAAGGTGATGACGTTCTGCCTCCCGCTTCAGAGGGAGGACATCAGGATTGTAATTCCCGGAGCCAGAGACATCCGCGAAATGACTAGCGAGATGATTAGCAATCGCGAGGGGATCAGTGGCGACACTGCCTGCAATGGAAATTCCCGGTACAGCAGATGATCCTTGAATACCCGAAATTCGTCGAAGTTTCGTCCACACTTGAGATGATGGAGTATGTGACGTCATGGACGACACATATCTCTCCCATGAAGCCTTCTTACTTTGTCGAATAAGAACTCGCGCCTTAGCGCGGAGTTTCTTAAATGTTACCAAGTTGGCCACAGTAGGCTGTCGACGGTAACGTTTATGAGCGCGACGGCGTTCTTTGATGGCTGCTGCTATTTCATCGCTCCACCAAGGAACGAGTTTTCGGCGAGGAGCCCCCGAGAAAAACGGAATGGACTCCTCAGCAGCAGCAAGAATAACTTGGGTGACGTAAGTTATTTCCTCGCCGACGGTCCGCCTAACATCATCGGTAAAGACAGCTAGTGATGTGTACTTTGGCCAATCAGCATGTTTAAGAATCCATCGAGGGGGAGCCTCGACGGGTTTATGTTTCAACAAAGTAAGAATGATGGGAAAATGGTCACTGTCACAGAGATCATCGTGTGCATTCCACCGAAACAGTGGAACCAACGTACGGCTGCATAGACTTACGTCTATGCGAGAGTATGTGCCGTAACGTACACTAAAGTGAGTTGGTTCCCCTGTGTTCAAAATACATAAATCCAGATCTGTTAGAAGTGTTCCCAGCTCTCTTCCTCGGGGGCAAGGTGTTTCAGAGCCCCATATGGGGTGATGGGCGTTAAAATCGCCCAATAAGAGGAAGGGTGGTGGAAGCTGATCTATAAGATCAGCGACATCATTGATGTTCAGATGCTGGCCAGGTGGAAGATAAACATTACACACTGTTGCTATGACAGGCAGCGAGACGCGAACAGCTACAGCCTCAAGAGGGGTTCTTAATGGAACCTCTTCGCTGTAGCTATCAGAACTTACAAAAATGCCAACGCCTCCGGAAGCCCGGTGAGCATAGTATCGTTCTGTCGAGTATAGTTTGAAATGCCTCAAGACCGAATGATGACCAGGTCTGAAATTGGTCTCCTGAAGACAGACTATACTCGCTGCGTACTCACTAATAAGCTGACGTAACTCAGCAAGATGCCTGTCATAACCGTTACAATTCCACTGTAACAGTGCCATAGTGTGGACTATAAAAGGAGTGTTAGGTTATGAGCGAAAAAATGCTCGTAAGCCTAAACACTATCTAGTTCTACATCCGTAGATGTAGAGGACAGTGCGACATCCATTCCGTCATCGAAAGATGGCAGGGGTGTCGCCCAGAACTTCGACGCTTTTCGGGCGCGAGGGGGTCCCCTACGAGGAGAGCGCGCCGGTTTTGGAGCAGGAGTGCCTCCTGGCGCAGACTCATATCCCCCAGATGGGGGGCATGACTTCTCCTTCGCAGGGGAAGTCCGAGAGCGCTCAGGACGGGCGCTCTTCTTCCCCTTCTTTTTTTCGAGTTTAGACGGGCTGGGAGATGGTTCCCCAGCCCTGGTCGACGATGCCGCCTCCGCCGGCTGGGGCACGACTTTCGTCGACCTCCTAGGGGGGGGAGACTTTGTCTTCCCCCCTTGCTGTGCCGGCTGGGAACTGCCAGCCGGCACAGAGTTCTGGTTGGTCGAAGGTGGGGTGGTCCCCCCCTTCGAGCTTTGACTATTCGCGACGTTGCTGGGAGCAGCAACAGTCGCCTTGGGCGCAGCGGTCTGGACAGGTGTCTTGGTCGTAAATGACGAACCTGGAAGACTCTGAGCTATCAAGCTATAGTCGAGTGTACGGGCAGGTGTATTCATAGAATTAAACTTACGGCGCGCTTCCTGGTAGGAAAGACCATCCAGGGTCTTGATCTCCTGGATCTTCTTCTCACTCAGGTATGTCGGACAATTCCGATCCCGAGGAGAATGAAAACCGGAGCAGTTAGTGCACTTGTATGGAGTTGTGCACTCCTCCGCGCCGTGAGCTACTCGTCCACATGTACCACATACAGCCTGATTCGAACAGCGAGATACCATATGTCCGAATCGCTGGCATTGATAGCATCGCATAGGAGGCGGGATGTACGGCCTCACATCGCAACGATAAGTTGTTACCTTGACTTTCTCTGGTAACACTGACAACTTGAAAGAGACAATGAAGGCACCAGTGGCAACGTCTTCACCGTTGACCTTGCGCGTAATGCGCCGGACGTGTGTCACGCCACGGTTCTTCATGTCTTCCATCAACTCGTCGTCAGTGTTCAAAATAAGGTCGCGGTGAAAGATGACTCCGCGAACCAGGTTCAAGGACTTATGCTCCTCCACTTTGACGGGGATTTCGCCAAAGTGCTCGCACTTAAGCAACTGATCAGCTTGCAGTGCTGTACGAGTCTTTAGAAGCAAACTACCGTTGCGCATTTTCTTCAGTTCCTCCAGTTCGCCATAGACGCCTTCGATGTGTCTACTAAACAGGATCGACTTCACCAGCTTAAAATCCTGCCCATCGGTTCTGGTAGCGACCAGAAACCTAGGGAAGCTGGATCCCATTCCTTCACGCTGCGCATGTTCCCAGGGAGTTGAACCTCTCAGGGAAGCAAAAGTTAAAGACTTAGGTGGGCGACCACCTTGTGAGAGCCGACTTCGTTTGGAAGCCATGCCCGATAGCATCCTCCCCGAATGCCACCCACTCCGATCAGGGGTCTCTGTAGCCGAACCAAGCAGCCAAGGCAATACCCACCTGGTCGTAGCAGGTATTGCCCGGGGTCCGATGTTGAACGATGCCTAATACGGGATGACTGAGGCAATGAGCACTAGGACTCCCTTCCTCCGGTCACCCGCAATAGCATGTACCCCATAGCGTGTACAGAGCACTAACAATAGAAAAAATAAATAAAAATAATTAATAATAATATGTCCTTCTGGCATTCGGCTGTGCGGGGACCTGCGTTGTCAGGCGGATACCACTGCCCGGGTACATGATACTCCCACCCGCCGCGTCCTGGGTGGTTGCTGGCACGGGCTTTCGAGCGTAGTCGCACACATAGGAGCTCCATCGCCGGGCAGCACGCACATCAAATTTTGAATGGTCTACATCTGACCCTCGGAAAAATAATAAAAAATAAAGAGGGGACCATGGCCACATGACCCTTTAAGTCGCCTTCTACGACAGGCAGGGATTACCTATGGATGTATTCAGCCTCTCCCATCCACAGGAGGTCCATCACATTATTCCAAACCGCAATCCATGTCCACGCCAAGGTCGCCCCTTTTTGTCGCCTCTTACGACAGGCAGGGGATACCGCGGGTGTATTCTACATGTGCGTCCCCCACCCGCAGGGGGTAACGACGTCACAATAGGTGACGCTCATCCATTACCTAATATTACTGATATCCTAGATCAATTATGAAAAGCCAAATACTTTAGCACCATTGACTTAGCCAGTGGGTATTACCAAGTTCAGTTAGATGAAAAGGATCGTGACAAGACAGCTTTCAGTGCGTTAGATCGGCACTTCCAGTTCAAAAGAATGCCGATGGGGTTGAAAAATTCGCCAGCTACATTTATGAGACTGATGCAGTCCGTGCTGAGTGGATTAAATGGATTAAAATGCATGGTCTATTTGGACGACATTGTAATCTATGGCGATTCATTTGAAACACATAATAAGAGATTAAGGGAAGTCTTCGAAAGATTAAGACAAAATAATTTTAAGATTCACCCAGACAAATGTCAATATCTTAGAGCTGAAACGCAATTTCTAGGACATGTAATTTCAGATAAGGGATTTGAACCCGACCCTAGGAAGGTAGAAGCGGTTAAGAATTTCCCTCAACCACAGACAACTAAGCAACTAAAGAGTTTCTTAGGACTTTAAAGATATTATAGGAGGTTTATACCAAATTATAGCAAGATAGGTAAACCATTGTATGAACTATTAAAGAAGGGTGTAAAATATGAATGGGGATATGACCAAGAGGAAGCTTTCAAAACATTAAAAGAAAAGCCAATAACATCACCTATTTTGCAATATCCTGACTTTTCAAAACCTTTCAATATTACTACAGATGCGAGTGATTATGCGATAGGATGCGTGCTATCTCAAGGACCAGTAGGTAAAGATCTTCCAATAGCATATTCATCACGAACTCTAAACAAAGTAGAAAGGAATTACAGCGTTATAGAAAAAGAACTATGTGCAATAATTTTTGCGGTTAAATATTTTAGGCCGTATGTGTATGGTCTCAAATTTGTAATAACGGACCACAAACCGTTGAAGTGGATCTTTTCTGTACAAGATCCGAGTTCTAGTCTTTTGAGATGGAGATTAAAACTAGAGGAATATGATTATGAAATTCAATATAAGAAAGGGAAACTTAATAGCAATGCCGATGCATTAAGTCGTATAGATACAGGTATAGAAGTACTTCCAGTAGTAAGTGAAGTAGTAGAAGAAATTAAACCTAGCTGTAGTGATACACAGACATGTGAGATGGAAACCGTAGAAAAATGTGAAGAGACGAAGATAGAGAAAGTAGAAGAAAATGATAAGATACTAGAGGAAGAGAGAGCCATAATTAAAGAGTTCCATGAATCTCTAGTCGGAGGACATCAAGGAACGCATCGTACGTTAGAGAGGATAAGGCAATATGCAAATTGGCCTGGAATAAGACGAGATGTCGAGGATTATATTCGAAAGTCAAATGAATAAGGTAACACAACCTCATAATCGGATGAGTATGAAAATAACGGATACACCTCATGATGTAATGGAAAAAATGGCATTGGATATAGTAGGACCTTTAACAGAGACAGAGAACAGAAATCAGTACATTTTAACATGTCAAGTTTTACTATCGAAGTATTTAGTATCACTAGCCATACCAAACCAGGAGGCGGAAACAGTAGCAAAAGCGTTAATGGATAATCTTATTTTGATATATGGTATACCAAATACGATTCTTACAGATCAAGGAGCTAACTTTATGAGTGAAGTCATGAAGAAACTATGTAGATTTCTTCATATCAATAAGGTACATACGACAGCGTATAGACCGGAATCTAATGGATCAGTTGAAAGATCGCATGCCAGTATTACTGAGTACTTGAGGCATTATGTAAGTCAAGATCAGAGTAATTGGGATTTATTTTTGGCATCAGCAGTGTTTGTATATAACACAACGCCAAGCACAAGCACGAAATACACTCCATTTGAAGTTAATGTTTGGAAGAAGAGCAAACATACCAGGTATATTACAGAGGTTGATGATGATGATGATGATGCTTGTTTTAAGGGGCCTAACATCGAGGACATCGGCCCCTAATGGTACGAAATGAAATTACAACCAAAAGTTCAAAATCATCCACTGACCAAAATAAGTAAAACGTCATGAAGAATGAAAGGATGGGCATGAAACAAAAAACCAAAAAACAAAAAACAAACAAAAACAGATATTACAGAGGAAACCCTGACATGGTAATGTCATTGTTTTTCCTTCCCCTCCTCTCTACGCTTTGGATGTGGCCTAAAGACGGTCTAGAGATTGTGTCAAACCTACCATATCTTGGTGGTACCTTCGTCTATTCTGTTCCTTCGTAATTCAAAGATTTATCTTTCACTGCTTCTCTGAGTCGGCGCTCTAATCTAGGTGCTGTAAGTAGGCTCCTTGTACGCACTGACATCTGCGCAGCGTGTTCGAACTTCATAGCTCAGCCTCTTGACCAATAGGAGCTCGCTCCGAGAAAGTAAGCTAATCGCCGATTATTACGCTGGGCGAGAGCGGAGTGCCGAGCGGAAAGTAGACTGAGATGGACCCACGCTTGTCGTTCCTCTGCAGCGAGTGCATTTTACTAGGCAACATGGACATAACTTGAAGAAAAGTGTAAGGGGGCCTTCTCCCTTGCCCCCGTAATAATTTTAAAGCTATAATCAACGTGGGAACTGCTCTAAGTTGTATGTTTACTATAATTGATGGCTTGGCTTCTTCAACCAGCATGTGAGTACTGAATTTAATATGGCGTTTGTGGCGTCACTTCAAGCCTGCGAAGATTTCGGCATTTCTTTTAAGAAACTTATCCTCTTCTGGTTCGACTTGGTTGAGTATCCGTTATGTGTTTGAGAACTCTAAATTTCTGACAAAACTAGATCTCGGCTTTTTAAAAGGTTTATTAAAAACATTACTATTATTATTATTACCGACATCTTATATTGTAACTTTTATGTTGTTTAAAGAAATTTATTATATTTAATAATGTATTGGGGTGAAGTTTGAATGTTTTATGCTTTGTGGAAATTTTGTTAGTGCCCCTTGTAAAGTTAAATTGTTCTAGCTTATCTGAACACCCCATGTGAGTCAATTTTAAATCACTTGAGTTCGAACCAAGGGGATAGTTACTTATTTATCTTTCCCTGTATTGTTTTAATTTTTCTTCCTTTGTTTTTTGTCCTCGGGTTATATTTTCGTTTCCCTTTTTGGACGGGCCTTGCTCCCGTGGTTTCATGCTGCCATGCTTGATACATGGCGTCTGTGTGTCACCATGACAACTTTTGTTTTGTGATTGTTAACGTGTTGATTTTCTTCTCCCGTCCGTGGATATTGTTTGTTGATTTGTGGACTGCTTCCGTCCTTTGGGATGAATTTAATTTCTAATTGATTTTTCTTAATTTTTTGAAAACCTTGCACTCCTGTTTGAGATATTAATTTTTTTTTAATTGTCCTGTTATTTTTCCCTTTGTGCATGGGCATGTCGTTCGTTGTGCTTCTTGTATCTCCCCATCATCTAATCCCTTGGTGAGAACTCGTTGATTCGGAAAGGCTCTTAGATGCGTTCATGGCGAACTGAAATTAGTTTTAATCTTCATTTTCATTTGTGTGTTGAAGCCTAAGTTGGTTATGAAATTTAATTTTAATTTTTCCTCTGGTCGACCAGTATAAACTTTAATTTTGGTTTTACTTAATATGTTTATTCAGGTTAATTTTATCTTGTTAAGTTTCCCTACGTTGTTGATTTCTTCCGTGATATTTTAAAGATTTTCATTATTATTAGTTACTGAATAAACCTAATTGATTTAAATTTCCCTCTGAATTTGTTGTTCTTTCTTAAACTAATTGGTACCAGGTAAATTTATTCTTGTTGGGATTTCCTGCCCCTTCCACATTTCTGGTAAGACTTTTCCTTATCCTTATTTGATGTTTCGGTGAACGTATGTTACGCTTCCTGTTTGTGTTGCTTTATCTGGCTCATTTGAGTACCTGCTAATTTTACCTTTTCCTTGTCTAATTACTGCCGTGGACGTAGAGAATTGTGTATGATCTACGTCGCGGGATAACCTGAATCAATAAATTATAGTGAAGAAGAGAGTATGTTGGAGAAGTGAAAGAACACTCTCCAAGAAAGCCATGAAATAGCCAGAAAGACGCTTATTCAATCAAAAGAGAAAACCAAAGAAGCGTATGATAAGAAAATACATGAAGTTACATTTAGAGTAGGAGACAAAGTTTTGGTGCATGATGAATCAGTAAGGAGAGGGCGATCAAAGAAACTATCAGCCCAATGGATAGGACCATATACGATTATAAAGACTGAAGGGGTAAATTGCATTCTTCAAAGGAGAGGAAATAAGACTATGAAAGTACATATGAACAGGTTAAAGTTTGATGATGATGATGCTTGTTGTTTTAAGGGGCCTAACATCGAAGGTCATCGGCCCCTAATGGAACGAAATGAAGGACATGAGATATGAAGTTAAAATTTTAAAAAAGTATCCACTGACTAGAGTTAAAAAAGAATGGTAATGAAGAAAAATGAGGGTGAGATTAAAACAGTCAGTGGATCTAATACGCAATGCCTTATGTTCTATTAAAATAAGAGAAAGTACAGGAAATCGAAGGAACAAGGCATCGCCCAGGAATACAGATATTAACACATAATATACGTTAGACGTTAAAATAACACATTAAAATGCGCAACACACACTAAAATGGAGTCAATGAGATAAAAGCGCAACTGACATAAACAACACTAGGACAAAGGACATCATCACACACGATAAAACAGACCGCTATCCCTCATAAAGCGGATGACGAGGTCTGCTGACTGCTCGTCATCGCGCAAGATAAGGGAGATAGTACTCGGAAGGTTAAGACTACGGCGCAGATCAACCAGGTCCACGCACTCCGTAAGGATGTGTACCACGGTAAGATGGTCGCCGCAGGTACACTCCGGAGGGGGTTCTCCTTTCAGTAGATGGGAGTGCGTCAAGATACCGTGGCCGATCCGAAGGCGACATAATACCACGGCTTCCCTCCGCGAAGCCCGAAGGGAAGTCCTCCATACCTTCGTTGTTCCTTTTATCGCTCTCAGCTTATTGGGAAGTGGGATGGCCTGCCACTCCATTTCCCAATGAGACATAACCAGATGTCTCAGCTGAGAGCGAATAGCACTTGCTGGAACCTTGAAAGGCAACGGGGGCAGTGTAACTGCCTCCTTGGCAGCCTGATCCGCTAACTCGTTTCCCTCTATGCCCATGTGGCTGGGGAGCCACACGAACGTAATAATGGTGCCGGCATCTGAACACCCGGCCAGCAGGTCCTGGATCCACTGCACCAGAGGGTGTCGAGGGAAACAGGTATCAATGGACTGAAGCGAACTCAAGGAGTCAGTACACACGAGAAAGTGTCGGCGCACATTGTCTAGTGCGTACCGCAGAACCTCACAGATAGCATAGAGCTCTGCCGTGTACACACTACAGGTGTCAGGGAGAGCAAAAAGAAACCGATCATTGTCGACAACGAACGCACAGCCCACCTTCGTATCTGTCCTTGAACCATCCGTGTAAACGACGACTGAACCTGGATAGCGGCCAAGAACGGACAGGTAGAGCCTCCGATAAATCGAAGGGTCCGTGACTCCTTTCGGGCCAGTGCGCAAATCCAGGATGATTTCAGGTCGTCGTACAACCCATGGAGGTACCCCACTTGGTTGTCTGACAAGGCAAGGAATCGAAGGTACGTCAAACAATTCATAACTGCTATAAAAGCGTATCCCAACCGGCCGCGTCGCACGAGGATGAGCAACGTACAACAAACGGCTGCCATTGTTGAATACGCAGGGATAGCTCGGATGAAGTGGCATCTGTCGCAAATTTGCAGCATACGTAAGTAGTAGTTACTGGCGCCTCAGGTGTAAAGGCGGCACACCAGACTCAGCGAGCAGGCTAGCGATGGGGCTAGTACGAAAAGCTCCCGTCGCCAACCTAACCCCGCTGTGGTGGATACTGTTCAGCTTCGCAAGAACGCTTGGCCTTGCGGAGCCATATGCTGCACTGCCGTAGTCTAACCGAGATAAAATGTGTGCCCGATAGAATCGCAGGAGCACCACGCGGTCAGCTCCCCAATTAGTGCTGCTAAGAAACTTCAAGAGGTTAAGCCTCTTGGTGCATTGCACTTTTAGCTCCCGCACGTGTGGCTCCCACGATAATTTACTGTCAAAAAGGAGCCCAAGAAATCGGTAGGTGTCAACAACTGGAAGAACGACATTACCCAGATAAAGCTCAGGATGAGGGTGAAGAGTACGTTGACGACAAAAGTGGACAACGGAGGTCTTTGCGGCAGAAAACCGAAAGCCATGTTCTAAGGTCCACTTCTCCACCCTCCTAATAGCTTCCTGTAACTGTCGTTCTGCGACTGCCATACTGCACGAGCTATAGTGCGGAGCAAAATCATCCACATATAGGGACGGTATTACGGCTGGACCAGCAGCAGCGACAATACCGTTTATGGCAATCGCGAACAGAGTGACACTAAGAACCGATCCCTGTGGGACTCCATTTTCTTGAACGTGGTATTGCAAATATGTCCTACCTACTCGGACACGGAATAGACGGAGGGACAAAAAATTCGCAATAAATAACGGCAAGTTACCTCGGAATCTCCATTGATGCAAGACTGAAAGGATGCCATATCGCCAGGTAGTGTCGTAGGCCTTCTCCAAGTCAAAGAAGACGGCTACCAAGTGCTGTTTGCGGAGAAACGCATCCTGGATAGAGCTCTCCAGGCGTACCAAGTGGTCTGTGGTGGATCGAGCGGCTCGAAATCCACATTGGTACTCGGACAAGAGTCCTTGTTTCTCCAGACACCACACGAGTCTGCGATTTACCATCCTCTCAAATAGCTTACACAGGCAATTTGTAAGACAAATAGGTCTGTAACTTCCTGCATACTTAGGATCTTTGTCAGGCTTGAGGACAGGGATGACTATGCCCTCTCGCCACTGACACGGAAAATCACCCTCTGTCCAGATTCGGTTGAACACACGAAGGAGATATAGTAAACTATCATCACTAAGGTGTTTCAACATCTGGTTATGGATGTTGTCCGGTCCAGGAGACGTGTCCTTGCAAAGCGCTAAGGCGCTGCGGAGTTCCCACTCCGTAAAGGGCACGTTGTAGTCCTCTGAAGCTTGGGTGGCAAAACTAAGGTGTTGACGTTCTGCCTCCCGCTTCAGAGGGAGGAAATCAGGACTGTAATTCCCGGAGCCAGAGACATCCGCGAAATGACTAGCGAGATGGTTAGCAATCGCGAGGGGATCAGTGGCGACACTACCTGCAATGGAAAATCCCGGTACAGCAGATGATCCTTGTGGAAGTTTCGTCCACACTTGAGATGATGGAGTATGTGACGTCATGGACGACACATATATCTCCCATGAAGCCTTCTTACTTTGTCGAATAAGAACTCGCGCCTTAGCGCGGATTTTCTTAAATGTTACCAAGTTGGCCACAGTTGGCTGTCTACGGTAACGCTTATGAGCGCGACGGCGTTCTTTGATGGCTGCTGCTATTTCATCGTTCCACCAAGGAACGAGTTTTCGGCGAGAAAAACGGAATGGACTCCTCAGCAGCAGCAAGAATAACTTGGGTGATGTAAGTTATTTCCTCGCCGACGGTCCGCCTGACATCATCGCTAAAGACAGCTAGTGATGTGTACTTTGGCCAATCAGCATGTTTAAGAATCCATCGAGAGGGAGCCTCGACGGGTTTATGATTCAACAAAGTAAGAACGATGGGAAAATGGTCACTGTCACAGAGATCATCGTGTGCATTCCACCGAAACAGTGGAACCAACGTTCGGCTGCATAGACTAACGTCTATGCGAGAATATGTGCCGTAACGTACACTAAAGAAAGTTGGTTCCCCTGTGTTCAAAATACATAAATCCAGATCTGATAGGAGTGCTTCCAGCTCTCTTCCTCGGGGGCAAGCCGTCTCAGAGCCCCATATGGGGTAATGGGCGTTAAAATCGCCCAATAAGAGGAAGGGTGGTGGAAGTTGATCCATAAGATCAGCGACATCATTGATGTTCAGATGCTGGCCTGGTGGAAGATAAACATTACACACTGTTGCTATGACAGGCAGCGAGACGCGAACAGCTACAGCCTCAAGAGGGGTTCTTAATGGAACCTCTTCCCTGTAGCTATCAGAACGTACAAAAATGCCAACGCCTCCGGAAGCCCGGTGAGCATAGTATCGTTCTGTCGAGTATAGTTTGAAATTCCTCAAGACCGTGTGATGACCAGGTCGGAAATTGGTCTCCTGAATACAGACTATACTCTCTGCGTACTCACTAATAAGCTGACGTAACTCAGCAAGATGCCTGTCATAACCGTTACAATTCCACTGTAACAGTGCCATAGTGTGGACTATAAAAGAAGTGTTAGGTTATGAGCGACAAAATGCTCGTAAGCCTAAACACTATCTAGTTCTACATCCGTAGATGTAGAGGACAGCACGACATCCATCCCGTCATCAAAAGATGGCAGGGGTGCCGCCCAGAACTTCGACGCTTTTCGGGTGCGAGGGGGTACCCTACGAGGAGAGCGCGCAGGTTTGGGAGCAGGAGTGCCTCCCGGCGCAGACTCATATCCCCCAGATGGAGGGCATGACTTCTCCTTCGCAGGGGAAGTCCGAGAGCGCTCAGGAAGGGCGCTCTTCTTCCCCTTATTCTTTTCAAGTTTAGACGGGCTGGGAGATGGTTCCCCAGCCCTGGTCAACGAAGCCGCCTCCGCCGGCTGGGGCACGACTTTCGTCGACCTCCTAGGGGGGGGAGACTTAGTCTTCCCCCCTTGCTGTGCCGGCTGGCAGTTCCGAGCCGGCAAAGACTTCTGGTTGGTCGAAGGTGGGGTGGTCCCCCCTTCGAGCTTTGACTATTTGCGACGTTGCTGTGAACAGCAACAGTCGCCTTGGGCGCAGCGGTCTGGACAGGTGTCTTGGTCGTAAATGACGAACCTGGAAGACTCTGAGCTATCAAGCTATAGTCGAGTGTACGGGCAGGTGTATTCATAGAATGAAACTTACGGCGCGCTTCCTGGTAGGAAAGACCATCCAGGGTCCTGATCTCCTGGATCTTCTTCTCACTCAGGTATGTCGGACAATTCCGATCCCGAGGAGAATGAAAACCGGAGCAGTTAGTGCACTTGTATGGAGTTGTGCACTCCTCCGCGCCGTGAGCTACTCGTCCACATGTACCACATACAGCCTGATTCGAACAGCGAGATACCATATGTCCGAATCGCTGGCATTGATAGCATCACACAGGAGGCGGGATGTACGGCCTCACAACGCAAAGATAAGTTGTTACCTTGGCTTTCTCTGGTAACACTGACAACTTGAAAGAGACAATGAAGGCACCAGTGGCAACGTCTTCACCGTTGACCTTGCGCGTAATGCGCCGGACGTGTGTCACGCCACGGTTCTTCATGTCTTCCATCAACTCGTCGTCAGTGTTCAAAACAAGGTCGCGGTGAAAGATGACTCCGCGAACCAGGTTCAAGGACTTATGCTCCTCCACTTTGACGGGGATCTCGCCAAAGTGCTCGCACTTAAGCAAGTCTTCATAAGCTAACTACCGTTGCGCATTTTCTTAAGTTCCTCCAGTTCGCCATAGACGCCTTCGATGTGCCGACTAAAAAGGATCGACTTCAACAGCTTAAAATCATTCCCATCGGTTCTGGTAGCGACCAGAAACCTAGGGAAGCTGGATCCCATTCCTTCACGCTGCGCATGTTCCCAGGGAGTTGAAACTCTCAGGGAAGCAAAAGTTAAAGACTTAGGTGGGGGACCACCTTGAGAGAGCAGACTTCGTTTGGAAGCCATGCCCGATAGCATCCTCCCCGAATGCCACCCACTCCGATCAGGGGTCTCTGTAGCCGAACCAAGCAGCCAAGGCAATACCCACCTGGTCATAGCAGGTACTGCCCGGGGTCCGATGTTGAACGATGCCTAAGACGGCATGACTGAGGCAATGAGCACTAAGACTCCCTTCCTCGAGTCACCCGCAATAGCATGTACCCCATAGCGTTTACAGAGCATTAAATATAGAGAAAAAAATAAAAATAATTAATAATAATATGTCCTTCTGGCATTCGGCTGTGCGGGGACCTGTGTTGTCAGGCGGATACCACTGCCAAGGTACATGGCGCTCCCACCACGCAATGGTCCTGGGTGTACAGTTGCGGGCTTTTGGGCGTAATCGCACACGTAAGAGGCCCATCTCCGGGCAGCACGCACATCAAAATTTAGAATGGTCTACATCTGACCCTCGGAAAAATAATAATAAAATAAAGAGGGGACCATGGCCACATGACCCTTTAAGTCGCCTTCTACGACAGGCAGGGATTACCTGTGAATGTACTCGACGCCTCCCATCCGCAGGAGGTCCAACACGTTATACCAAACCGCAATCCATGTCCGCGCCTAGGTCACCCCTTTTAGTCGACTCATACGACAGGCAGGGGGTACCGCGGGTGTATTCTACATGTGCGTCCCCCACCCGCAGGGGGTAGTGTGTTTGGTCCGCGAGAGGTATTTTATTTCCCTCAAGTCCGCCGGCAAGCCGGTTAGAACCCCCCTATCCGCCACCTGGGACGCGCCACGTGGGAGTATCACCTCTCCCCCTGCTACGCCTTCGTAGCAGGTTCGTGGAGGTTAAAGTTTTTCTTATAGAAACTGTATTAAGTGTAATTAAGAGAGAATTATGAATAAATTAGCAAACAGGTACCTATGCAAGATAAAATGTTCATTTTCAGAGAAATGAAGATGATGAGGGCGACCATCACACTAATGACGTGGACAGTGATATGTTGTATCAGAGGAAGCTGAACGCTTGACTACCAAATAAGAGAATATATTATGATCATATGGGATCAGTACAACTTTACAGTACGACGTGGAAGTTAGTAACACATCTAAATATTAGTAGATTGAATGATGTATTTAGAGTAATACAGATTTCAGCCCAGAAAACACAGCAAATGTGTAAGGAATTACATGATGAGGAAAGACATGCGTGTGTAAGAGATATACAAATGATTAAAAATAGGTTAGAGTCATGATGATGATGATGTTTGTTGTTTTAAGGGGCCTAACATCGTGGTCATCGGCCCCTAATGGTACGAAATGAGACGAAATGCAATGAGAAAATAAAAATACACACAAAATCCTCCACTGACCAGAATTCAAAACGTGAGGACGAAAAAATGAACGTATGGATATGAAGTTAAAACAATCAGTGGAGCCGACCCGCAATGCCTCAGTCTCAGAAACTGACGGAAAACAATAGTAATACTGACCAAGGGGCTGCTTCTAGAGCTCAATACTAAATCGATGATGCTTGCAAGCTAAAGGGGTCCAAAATATAGTTCATCGCACTCTCATAATAGTACTTATCGCTTGGAAAGTAGAACCATGGTGGTTGACATGGTGCGGTACTAATCACCAGCATCGTAGACTCGCGGTATTCCACACATTATGGTACTACTCACAGGTAATGAAATTCGCACAGGTAATACAGACCTATGGTGTTTCACACATAGCGGCGCCATTAACAGGCCACGCAAACCTATGGTTTTCATCACATATGTGTACTAACCACAGGGACTCGTACTATCCCGTGGTGTTCCTTACATAGTGGGTACTAATCATACGCAAGCCAGAACCCTGGTGTCGCTCAGATAGTGCTACTAATCACAGGTACCGTAAAAGCCTGACCGCACGGTGCTCCTGATTGCTACTAATCACAAACATACTTGGTACCTAACATAGTGTACTACGCACAAGTAATAACGACCCATGGTGTTCCCCGCGTGGTGGTACTAATCACAAGTAGTTTCATGGTTCTAATCCAATCATCCCTTAGTCGCCCCTTTTAGTCGCTTCTCACAACAGGCAGGGGATACCGTGGGTGTATTATTCGTCTGCCTCCCCCACCCACAGGGAGTGTGTGTTTGGTCCGCAAGAGGTATTTTATTTCCCTGAAGTCCACCGGCAAGCCGGTTAGGACACCCCTATCCGCCACCTTGGACGCGCCACGTGGGAGTATCACCTCTCCCCCTGCTACGCGTAGCAGGTTCGTGGAGTTAAGGAATAATATGGTATTTTGCTGAGAGCGGTAACAAATGCGCAGAATGGTGTAATTCAACCTGAAATTATCAGCCCTTCTGGCTTAATAAGATCTTTTGATGATGATGACGCTAACATCGAGGTCATCGGCCCCAAATGGTACGAAATGAAATGACAACAAACAATTCAAAAAATCCACTGACCAAAATAAATAAAAATGTCATGAAAGCTGAATGGTTGGACATGAACCCAAAAAATAACAAAAACAAACCAAAGAACAGCGAATCCGACTCAAAAACGGTCATAAATAATAGTATTACTGACCAAGGGACCACTTATAAAGCACAGTCCTGAATCGATTATGCTTGATGTCTAAAGGGGTCCAAAAACCAGGTCTACGGGCCCTCAGTATGGTACAAGTCGCGAGTACAGTAGAACCATGATATTTCTCGAGCTGCGGTACTAATCAAAGGTAGCGTAAACTCACGGTGTTCCAAGCATTAAGGTACTAATCACAAGTATTGTACTGTACCGGTTACGACCTGTACATAAGTATTTTTTGAGCATAAGTTTCGTTTATTTACCACGCGTAATGTTCCGAGCGCGTCTGGTTTGTTTTCCAGCAGCGAGGACCAGCTAGCGAAGTGTATGACGACTGTGAGCTGTGACGTAGCCACAGGGGCTAGCTAGGCAGCCCGCTCGTCTCAACACGTGTTGCCAGCCTTGACTGGTATTTTCTGGATTCCACGTCACTTGTTCTAGTGAGTTCGATAGAGAAAATTTGGAAATTTCTATAATAATTGTGCTAGCGAGTCGAGCGATATGTCATCTTGTTTGAGATCAGCTAAACGTCCCAGTGCTCGAGTTTCAAGCAAATCCATAGAGGGATTCGGGAGATATTCAATCAAACCACATTATGACGTAGACATCCCGGATTGAATAAAAAGGGGACCTACTGTAGCCTATTCACAGTCTCAGCTGAGTAGTCAGCGAGGACACTCTTGCTGCTACTATCATCGTGGAACTCTGTCATTATACAAGTGTGGGAAGACGATTCTTTCAAGTTTTATAAATTGGACTCATAAGACTTCGAGTGTGGTAGAAATTTTTCTAAGTCTTCGTAATTGAACTTGGAATTTTTCTAAGTGTTATCTAAATGGACTTGTATTATTTCCATGGGTTCGAGACCCGAATTCTTCTAAGTGTTCACTGAACATTATTTACGTGTCATAGAAAAATTCCAACTTCGAAGTGTTAACTGAAGGGACTTGTGTTATTTACGCGTCTTCGAAGCTGGAATTTTCTAAGTGTTAACTGAATGGACTTGCATTATTCTCATGTGTCTTCGAAGCTGGAATTTTCTAAGTGTTCACTGAATGGACTTGCATTATTCTCATGTGTCTTCGAAGCTGGAATTTTCTAAGTGTTCACTGAATGGACTTATATTATTTACACGTAAACGAGATTTAAACTTTTCTAAGTGTTCGTAAAATGGACTTGTGTTTCTTACGTGGAATATTTACAACTGTTGAGGAACTCATTCTTCTAATAGACAGTAATTGATTAACATTGCCAGTGATGAACTTTAACTTTCCAACGTCTTTGAACAAAGTTAGGATTTCACTTGCATTTACTCAAAGACTTGTACATTTGCCAGTGTCGGTTTAAAAGACTTATAAATTTCGTCAGTGAATTTATTTATGTGAATGGACTTGTGTTTTCGTCAGTGGTCATTCAAAGACTTTATGAATTTCACCAGTGAATAACTTTAAATATATTCAGACTTCCAAGTGAATGGACTTGTGTTTTTTCGTTCGAGTTTAGGCAAAGACTTGCACCTTCGCCAGTAATGAACTTCGAGTTTAACTATAATTTCGCAAGAAGGAACTTGTATTTTTCGTTGCCAAACGTTATTCAGAGACGAAGATTGTCATAGTGATGAACTCTAAAATTATTAATACCACTCATATCATTTTAGGAGCGTTGGAAGTCTTGATGTACAATTATCAAGATCTCTGCTTATAAGTTGATCATCCAAGGTGTTCAGGGACTCAGTGCTACTAGTGACCTTGGGAACATCAATCCTCTCAGTCTCATTGGGCTGAGGTAGTACGTGACTATCTACAACATCGCCTGGATCATCGGGGTTCAACCCGGGCCTCAGAGTTCGAGACATCTCTATTTGCCGTTAATCCAGACAGTCCAGCTGCCTCTGTCTGGAGTATCTGGAGTTCCTGGAATCCCTGGAGTCTTCTGGAACGTGCTTCAACCAGCTTGGCTTGGTGAGCTGGAGAACCCAAGCCATACTATTGGAATACGAGGAAGACAGTCCGATTCTACTTAGAGGTGATGTGCAAACTCGTAACATATTTGAATAAACTCTTATACAATCAGAGTCAAAGTTTTTCTGTAGATAGGACCCTACCTCCTGCACCGAGCCCTAGCTACAATTAATCCAGTTTTGCCCTGAGATTTCTATTTCATGCCCCTATCAAATTTAATCTGAGAGTCGGGCTCTTTTACTGGTACAGTACGTCGTAAAGGTAACGCAGACCTAAGGTGTTTCTCACACAATGGCGCCACTCAGAGCCAACGCAAACCGATGAGGTTCCTCACCTAGGTGTACTAAGCACGGGCGCCGGCATTCCCGCGGTGTTCCTCACATAATGGGTACTACTCACTGGCAACGCAGACCCACGGTGTCGCTCATATAGTGGTACAACTCACAGGCTACGCCCAGACGCGTGGTGTCGCTCACACGGGTACAACACACAGGCAACGCCCAGACCTGTGGTGTTGCACACACGGGCACGACTCACGGGTACTGGAAACCCACACTGAACCCCTCTCGAATGCTA
This sequence comes from Anabrus simplex, assembly GCF_040414725.1. Lineage (NCBI taxonomy): Eukaryota > Metazoa > Arthropoda > Insecta > Orthoptera > Tettigoniidae > Anabrus > Anabrus simplex. Next base: position 164,936,361 of record NC_090268.1, read on the forward strand.
CGAATCACAAAAATATGGAGTACCTAACAGTGTGGTACTACACGCAAGTAAAAGCGACCGATGGTGTTCCACGCGTGATGGTACAAATCAAAAGGAGTTTCATGGTTCTAATCCAAGCATCCCTTGGTCGCCCCTTTTAGTCGCCTCTCACGACAGGCAGGGGATACCGTGGGTGTATTATTCGTCTACCTCCCCCACCCACAGGGTTTGGTCCGCGAGAGGTATTTTATTAACCTCAAGTCCGCCGGCAAGCCGGTTAGGACCCCCCTATTCGCCACCTGGGACGCGCCACGTGGGAGTATCACCTCACCCCTGCTATGCTTGCGTAACATGATCATGATGATGCTTGTTGTTTAAAGGGGCCTAACATCGAAGGTCATCGGCCCCTAATGGAACGAGATAAACGACATGAGAGATGAAGTTCAAATTTTAAATAACATATCCCCTGACTAGAGTTTAAAAAGATGGTGATGGAGAAAATTAGGGTGAGATTAAGACAATCAGTGGATCTAATACGCAATGCCTTATTTTCTAATAAAATAAGAGAATATACAGGAAAACTAAGGAATAAGGCATGGCCTGGTAGTACATAATTTACGTGAGACGTTAAAATAACACATTAAAATACGCAACACAAACTAAAATGAAGTCAATGGCATAAAAGCGCGAGTGATACAAAACTCACTAGGACAAAGAACAGCATCACACACGGTAAAACAGTCCACTATCTCTCATAAAGCGGACGACGAAGTCTGCTGACTGCTCGTCATCTCGCAAGATAAGGGAGATAGTACTCGGAAGGTTAAGACTACGGCGCAGATCGACCAGGTCCACACACTCCGTTAAGGATGTGCACCACTGTAAGACGGTCGCCGCAGGTACACACCGGAGGGGGTTCTCCTTTCAGTGGATGGGATTGCGTCAAGATATCGTGGCCGATCCGAAGGCGACATAATACCATGCCTTCCCTCCGCGAAGCCCGAAGGGAAGTCCTCCATACCTTCGTTGTTCCTTTTATCGCTCTCAGCTTATTGGGAAGTGGAATGGCCTGCCACTCCATCTCCCAATGAGACATGACCAGATGTCTCAGCTGAGAGCGAATATCACTTGCTGGAACCTTGCAAGGCAACGGGGGCAGTGTAACTGCCTCCTTGGCAGCCTGTTCCGCTAACTCGTTTCCCTCTATGCCCATGTTGCTCGGGAGCCACACAAACGTGATTCTGGTGCCGGCATCCGAACACCCGGCCAGCAGGTCCTGGATCCGCTGCACCAGAGGGTGCCGAGGGAAACAGGTAGCAATAGACAGAAGCGAGCTCAGGGAGTCAGTACACACAAGAAAGTGTCGGCGCTCAATGTACAGTGCGTACCGCAGAGCTTCACAGATAGCATAAAGGTCTGCTGTGTACACACTACAGGTTTCCGGGAGAGCAAAAATAAACCGATCATTTCCGACAACGAACGCACAGCCCACCTTCGTATCTGTCCTTGAACCATCCGTGTAGACGACGACTGAACCTGGATAGCGGCCAACAACGGACTGGTAGAGCCTCCGATAAATCGAAGGGTCCGTGTCTCCTTTCGGGCCAGTGTGCAAATCCAGGATGATTTCAGGTCGACGTACAACCCACGGAGGTACCCAACTTGGTTGTCTGACAAGGCAAGGAATCGAAGGTACGTCAAACAATTCATAACAGCTATCCAAGCGTATCCCAACCGGCCGCGTCGCACGAGGGCAAGCAGCGTACAACAAAGGGTTGCCATTGTTGAACACGCAGGGATAGCTTGGATGAAGTGGCATCTGTCGCGAATTTGCAGCATGCGTGAAGTAGAAGTTGCTGGTGCCTCAGGTGTAAAGGCGGCACACATGACTCAGCGAGCAGGCTAGCGATGGGGCTTGTTCGAAAAGCTCCCGTCGCCAACCTAACCCCGCTGTGGTGGATACTGTTCAGCTTCGCAAGAACGCTTGGTCTTGCGGAACCATATGCTGCACTACCGCAGTCTAACCGGGATAAAATGTGTGCCCGATAGAATCGCAGGAGCACCGTGCGATCCGCTCCCCAATTAGTGCTGCTTAGAAACTTCAAGAGATTAAGCCTCTTGGTGCATTGCATTTTAAGCTGCTGCACGTGTGGCCCCCACGATAATTTACTATCGAAAAGGAGCCCAAGAAATCGGTAACTGTCAACAACGGGGAGAACGACATTTCCTAAATAAAGCTCCGGATGAGGGTGAAGAGTACGTTGACGACAAAAGTGGACAACAGAGGTCTTTGCGGCAGAAAAAAGAAAGCCATGTTTTAAGGTCCACTGCTCCACCCTCCTAATAGCTTGTTGTAATTGTCGCTCTGCGACTGCCATATTACGCCAGCTATAGTGCAGAGCAAAATCATCCAAATATAGCGACGGTATAACTGCTGACCAGCAGCAGCAACAATACCGTTGATGGCAATCGCGAACAGTGACACTAAGGACCGATCCCTGTGGTACTCCATTTTCTTGAACATGGTATTGCGAATATGTCCTCCCTACTCGGACACGGAATAGACGGAGGGACAAGAAATTCGCAATAAACGCCGGCAAGTTACCTCGGAATCTCCATTGATGCAGGACTGAATGGATACCATATCGCCATGTGGTGCCATAGGCCTTCTCCAAGTCAAAGAAAACAGCTACCAAGTGCTGTTTGCAGAGAAACGCAACATGGATATAACTCCCCAGGCGTACCAAGTGGTCAGGGGTGAATCGAGCGGCTCGAAATCCACATTGGTACTCGGACAAGAGTCCTTGTTTCACCATACACCACACGAGCCGGCGATTTACAATCCTCTCAAACAGCTTACACAGGCAGTTTGTAAGGCAAATCGGTCTGTAACTTCCTGCATACTTAGGATCTTTGTCAGGCTTGAGCACAGGAATGACTATGCCCTCTCGCCACTGAGACGGAAAAACACCCTCTGTCCAGATTCGGTTGAACACACGAAGGAGATACAGTAGACTATCATCACTAAGGTGTTTCAACATCTGGTTATGAATGTTGTCTGGTCCAGGAGAGGTGTCCTTGCAAAGCGCTAGGGCGCTGCGGAGTTCCCACTCCGTAAAGGGCACGTTGTAGTCCTCTGAAGCTTGAGAGGCAAAACAAAGGTGATGACGTTCCGCCTCCCGCTTCAGAGCGAGGAAATCAGGATAGTAATTCCCGGAGCCAGATACATCCACGAAATGACTAGCGAGATGGTCAGCAATCAGGAGGGGTTCAGTGACGATATTGCCTGCAATGGAAATTCCCGGTACAGAAGATGATCCTTGGATACCCGAAATCCGTCGAAGCTTAGTCCACACTTGGGATGATGGAGTATGTGACGTCAGAAACGACACATATCTCTCCCATGAAACCTTCTTACTTTGTCGAATAAGAACTCGCGCCTTAGCGCGGAGTTTCTTAAATATTACCAAGTTGGCCACAGTAGGCTGTCTACGGTAACGCTTATGAGCGCGACGGCGTTCTATGATGGCTGCTGCTATTTCATCGTTCCACCAAGGAACGAGTTTTCGGCGAGGAGTCCCCGAGAAAAACGGAATGGACTCCTCAGCAGCAGCAAGAATAACTTGGGTGACATAAGTTACTTCCTCGCTGACAGTTCACCTGATATCATCGTTAAAGACAGCTAGTGATGTGTACTTTGGCCAAACAGCATGTTTAAGAATCCATCGAGGGGGAGCCTCGACAGATTTATGTTTCAACAAAGTAAGGATGATGGGAAAATGGTCACTGTCACAGAGATCATCGTGTGCATTCCACCGAAACAGTGGAACCAACGTTCGGCTGCATAGACTTACGTCTATGCGAGAATATGTGCCGTAGCGTACACTAAAGTGAGTTGGGTCCCCTGTGTTCAAAATACATAAATCCAGATCTGCGATAGGCGTTAAAATCGCCCAATAAGAGGAAGAGTGGTGGAAGCTGAGCTATAAGATCAGCGACATCATTTATGTTCAGATGTTGGCCTGGTGGAAGATAAACATTACACACTGTTGCTATGACAGGCAATGGAACGCGAACAGCGACAGCCTCAAGTGGGGTTCTTAATGGAAACTCTTCGCTGTAGGTGTCAGAACGTACAAAAATGGCAACACTACCGGAAGCCCGGTGAGCATAGTACCGTTCTGTCGAGTATAATCTGAAATTTCTCAAGACCGTATGATCATCAGGTCTGAAGTTGGTCTCCTGAATACAGACTGTACTCGCTGCGTACTCACTAATGAGCTGACGTAACTCAGCAAAATGCCTGCAATAGCCGTTACAATTCCACTGTAACAGTGCCTTAGTGTGGACTATACAAGGAGTGTTAGGTTACGATATGAGCGACAAAATGCTCGTAAGCCTAAACACTATCTACTTCTACTTCCGTAGATGTAGAGGACAGCGCGACATCCATCCCGTCATCAAAAGATGGCAGGGGTGCCGCCCAGAACTTCGACGTTTTTCGGGGGCGAGCTGATCCCCTACGAGGAGAGCGCGCAGGTTTGGGAGCAGGAGTGCCTCCCCGCGCAGACTCATACCCCGCAGATTAGGGGCCTGACTTCTCCTTCGCAGGGGAAGTCCGAGAGCGCTCAGGATGATGATGATGATGATTGTTGTTTTAAGGGGCCTAACATCGAAGGTCATCGGCCCCTAATGGTACGAAATGAAAGAACAAAAATTACAAAGGCATCCACTGACCAAAATAAAAATAAAAAATGTCATGAAGAATGAATGGATGGACAGGAACCCAACAAAACACAAAACAAACAAACAAAAACAAAAACCAGTGGATCGGATTCAATAGAGAACGAAAAGAACATTATTACCGACCAAGGAACCACTTATAAAGCACAAAGATGCTTTGTGTCTAAAGGGGGTGCAAAATCCATGTCTAAGGCCCCACAGAATGGTACATGTCGCAAGTAAAATAGAACCATGGTATGTGTCACGTTGGGGTATTAATCAGAAGTGATGATGATGATGCTTGTTGTTTTAAGGGGCCTAACATCGAAGGTCATCGGCCCCTAATGGTACGAAATGAAAGAACAAAAAATTCAAAGGCATCCACTGACCAAAATAAAAATAAAATGTCATGAAGAATGAATGAATGGATGGACAGGAACCCAACAAAACACAAAATAAACAAACAAAAACCAGTGGAGCGGACTCAATGCAAATAGAAAATAACATTAATTCCGACCAAGGCACCACTTACAAAGCACAATGATGCTTGGTGTCTAAAGGGGGTGCAAAATCCACGTCTAAGGCCCCACAGAATGGTACATGTCGCGAGTAAAATAGAACCATGGTATGTGTCATGTTGGGGTAGTAATCAGAAGTAGCGAAGACTCACGATGTTCCACAAAAGATGGTACTACTCACAAGTATTGCAATACGTACAAGTAACGCAGACCTATGGTGTTTCGCACACAATGGCGCCACTTACAGCCAACGCAAACCGATGAGTTTCCTCACCTAGGGTACTAGTCACGGGTGCCGGTCCCAAGGGCCCCGTGGTGTTCCGCACATAGTGAGTACTAATCACAGGCAACGCAGACCCACGGTGTCGCTCATATAGTGGTACAACTCACAGGCTACGCCCAGACCCGCGGTGTTGCCCACATGGGTACAACGCACGGGTACTGGAATCCACCAGGCCAGGCTTTTTACTTCAAACGAATCTAAAACATATTTCGTACAATGTTAGTGATACTACTCGCAAGTGCATGCAACCCATGGTGTTCCCCGCATGATGGTACGAATCAAGAGTAGTTTCATGGTTCTAATTCATTCATCCCTTGGTCGCCCCTTTTAGTCGCCTCGCACGACAGGCAGGGGATACCGTGGGTGTATTATTCGTCAGCCTCCCCCACCCACAGGGGGTGTGTGTTTGGTCCGCGAGAGGTATTTTATTTCCCTCAAGTCCGCCGGCAAGCCGGTTAGGACCCCCCTATCCGCCACCTGGGACGTGCCACGTGGGAGTATCACCTCTCCCCCTGCTACGCCTGCATTCCTTCTGGCATTCGGCTGTGCGGAGACCTGTGTTGTCAGGCGGATACCACTGCCAAGGTACATGGCGCTCCCACCACGCAATGGTCCTGGGTGGACAGTTGCGGGCTTTTGGGCGTAATCGCACACGTAAGAGGCCCATCTTCGGGCAGCACGCACATCAAAATTTAGAATGGTCTACATCTGACCCTCGGAAAAATAATAATAAAATAAAGAGGGGACCATGGCCACATGACCCTTTAAGTCGCCTTCTACGACAGGCAGGGATTACCTGTGAATGTACTCGACCCCTCCCATCCACAGGAGGTCCAACACGTTATACCAAACCGCAATCCATGTCCGCGCCTAGGTCACCCCTTTTAGTCGACTCATACGACAGGCAGGGGGTACCGCGGGTGTATTCTACATGTGCGTCCCCCACCCGCAGGGGGTAGTGTGTTTGGTCCGCGAGAGGTATTTTATTTACATCAAGTCCGCCGGCAAGCCGGTTAGGACCCCCCTATCCGCCACCTGGGACGCGCCACGTGGGAGTATCACATCTCCCCCTGCTACGCCTTCGTAGCAGGTTCGTGGCAAGCCGGTTAGGACCCCCTTATCCGCCACCTGGGACGCGCCACGTGGGAGTATCACCTCTCCCCCTGCTACGCCATCGTAGTAGGTTCGTGGTCAGTTAAACAAAAAATTTCATGAAACCCTTCTACCAGAAAAGTTAATTCAAAACTGTTCATGTCGTGAAGAAAGCCTCTGGCAAGTAGAATACATCTGTCACCGGAATCTTCACTGGTAACTATATTTTCGAAAACTCCTTTCAGCTTTTCCCAGTCATCCACAATTACACTCAATAATTTTGAGTTCGAGCTCCAGCGGACAGGAATCACGGTTGGAATGCGTGGCCCCGATACAGCAGAAATGGCGTAAGTTCTCTTCGCCGAATGATGGAAAAAAGGATGGTATTCCAGAAATTGATGAAATAATTATACGACACTTTCGTATTGTTTTACAACTCTGTTGCAAGACCAAATTTAATCGGTGCGCCGAACAGTGTACAAATACTGCAAAAGGAGCTTTCTCTTTCATCTTTCTCTGGAGTCCATTTAAATGGCCAGACATCACGCTAGCTCCATCGTAACACTGTCTTACTAATTTGTGCTCGTAATCGAATGGTCCCAAAATGTTGTCCAATAAAGCAAAGAAAGCATCTGAGGATCTGTCAGCGCTTACATCATGGAAACCTAAGAAACATTCCACTATAGCCCCGTCAGCATTAACAAACCTCACAATTACAGAGCACTGAGACACCTGTGTGATATCTGTCGTATCGTCCACCTAAACAGAAAAAGAAATCAGTACTCGTCAATTCTGTTTTTACGAAATCATCGATGTATTCTGAAATGCACTCGATTAACTCATTTTGAAACGCTTTGATTCGCCATTAAACACACTTTTTATCTTAGAATACTGGTTTTGTATTTCTGCAGGGCTCCTTGATACCAGCAATGTTAACAATTCCTTAAAATTACCACGATTTATTGAATTTAATGTTTCGTCATAACCACGAAAAGCTAGTTCTTGCTTACTTAAATAGAGCACTGCATCAATTACCAACTGAAGGAAAAGCCTATTTAAACGCACATTTTCATTAAAGTGTACAATATACGGTCTAGTATTTTCCTTCAGGGCATCAGAGATAGTATTTTGGTTTCTTTCCAAAGTCCTCAAATCTAGCTGGCATTTTATATGTTCTGCAGAGTCTGAGTGCTTATGTAAAGAACGTGTTATGTTCAAAAGGGCTGAAAATCCTTCTTTATTCCAAACGTTATTTTTATTGCTAAAAAGCAAGCAGGTCCAACAAAACCACTTCTGTAGAGCTGGAGAGGAGCACAACCATGGAAATTGCTTAAACCACGATCGTTTGATACTAAGATTGTAAGATTTACGGGAATGTTTCACTTCTTTTGTAGCACAAATTCGCAGTGATTCAGTAGGGCGACCAAAACGTAGAACTTCATTTGATCTTCGTTTCTCCAAAGTGAAAATGGTGTTTCTAATAAAATACACACTATGTCATAAACAGGATACATGTTTAAATAAAATAGCACAACACTACGAATGAACCACGATGTGTAAGTACTCGTACTTCACACAGGATGACGCAGGGAAGACAAAACATTCCGATCTTCCCGCAACTTCACTTTTACATTTCGCACTGAGTTAAGTACGCGGATGACGTCACGGTTGTCATGGCAACGGCCAATGCCAAGCGGCACTTGGCAGGTAAAGCCAGCTGCTGAATCTCTCGTCTTCACTCAAGCTCACGCGCCGTACTGTGGGTGGCCAACAACCGGCGCTTTCGTGAGTTCCCTGGTTCTCATCAAGTAATGCAAACTCTTGGTGCTCCAAACGCCGTACAAAGAAGATTTTCTTTCCGTAAAACCAACAAATCTCATAAGAAAAGTAAATCTAAAAAAAACATTCCAATAAAAATAAATGGTGAAGTGGCACTTCGCCCACTTCACCTGAAAAGCCGCCCCTGAATTGTAGGCTAGCGTCCACAGCTCTGGAAGGTTCCAACTAAATTAATATAAGTTTAGGACAAAGTGGGCGGAACCCACTTACCTACACCTCCCTCTTAAGCCTTTAAGGGGTCCCACTCCTGGGGAGGGAGAACGTTGGGTCACTTCCAGTAGCTTTCACATTCACTCAACGACGAGGCACGATACTGCCTCTGCCTGAATGAGTGCAATGAACGAATGTGAGATCGAAAGAGAAGCACGCCTAGTTCTGGGTGTTCAACCCGCATATTCACTTTCTCCTTATTGCATCACTGTAAACGAGCCACATGAACAAGGACTCTTAAAACACTTCTCTATGTACAAAACCATCAACTTGTGAACTTACCCATTCTTTAAACACGTTTGAAATGTAAATATTTAATATTGTAATTAAAAACTTTAATCTGTTCTTATCAGCTTAATTTTCCCACTGGAATACCAGTTTTTGCTTTTGATATCCCTAAGCTGGGAAGTTCAGTGGCTCGCTTTGGTCGCTGAAGGTACGTGAATGCGATCAAGTGGGGCTCGCCTGCTACTGGGAGCGTGCCTATAATCTGACCACTGCGGGTCTAAAGACATTTAGGCCCGCGCTTATCACGGTCCAGTGAGGCGGCCAAGGCTCCCAGTAGTACAGGGTTTCACCCTAGGACGCCAGCGGGGTTTAGTTGAGTGTATGTGAGTGAGTGCGAGTGCAGGAGCGGGAGTGAAGGGAAGTGCGGGTCTGAGTGTGTGAGAGGCCCCAGGCCGCCCGTACGGCTTAGTGGTGCTGGATCACTGAATGAAGAATCTACACTGAGCGAGCCCCACCGACCAACGACGACAGTACCAACGACACCTACGGCGGCACTCGTTGAGGACATCTGCGAGCACAAAGACGACTGACATCCCCAACGCCTCGCCACGACAAGCGAAGCCTGGCAACACACTCCAACGCCCATTACCTTCTTCTCCGCCGCCAGTCCCTCCAACCCACAATCCTGCCCTGACTTTCCCAACTTCAACCTCACATCTACGCCCAGGCACGGAACATCCATCTGCCTCCAGCCAAGACGATGCACCTCAAGCCGGGCAACACCACCTTAGACCTTGTTTGTTAGAATGGCTGGAGAAATTTCGCGAAACCAACCACTGGGAGTGTTTTGAGAAAGCTTGCGGTGACCTCACCGAAACCGTTCGTGGCATCACTATGAAACAACCAACTGCCACAAACGAGCCGAGGCATTGACGGTGGCCAGCAGCGGAATCGAGACCCTTCGTTTAACCGACGTCACCGCAGAGGGGTGCCACAATTCGTCGCTGAAGAAGATGGCAGAATCCAACGTTTATACCGAATGGACCGGAGGAAAGCAATGAGGCAAATCCTCAAGCAGGAATCCCTCTTTTGCACCGCCACCCATGAAGAGCTGGAGGAGCACTTCGTTGGAGTCCACCGAACCAGGGATGGCTGCAGTACGGAACCACCCCAGGCAACTGCAAGACTACCGAAGTTGGAGGATCCCTACACCATCGACGACATCCTCCCTGAAGAGGTTGCCCGAAAACTCTCAAGAGCACAGAAGATCGCGCCTGGACCTGACTCCCTGACTTATTCCAATTGGAGTCAGGTCGATAAGAACGGGATCCAACTAGCGACGATTTTCAACGTCTGCCTGAGGTTTTTGAAAGTGCCCGTATCGTGGAAAGAGAGCCACACCGTCTTGATCTTCAAGAAAGCTAACAGAAGTGACCTCTACAACTGGCGTCCCATCGCGCTCTTCAACACTATTGGCAAGTTGCACTGCGCTATCCTGGCCTCGCGTCTCGGCTCACTTGCAGCGCAGATCATCTCCCCACCAAAGAAAGGGTTCATACCGTTCGAAGGTTACTTCGAGCATAAATTCATCCTTCAAGAAATCCTGGTAGATGCTAGGACAGGGAAAGAAGCCGCCATCGTATGGCTTGATCTAGCGAGTGCCATTGGTTCAGTGCCCCACGCTACCTTATTCAGCGCACTGCAAGACATCAACGCAGGTTCCCACATCAACATCATCATCAGGGACCTGTACACCAACAGCACTACCAGGATCCCGTCCACATCGGGGGAATCTAGGACCATCCCATTCAACGCTGAAGTACTGCAAGAATGCCCCCTCTCGCCCATACACTTTAACATCGTGACGGAGTTCCTCATCCGCACCATTACCGCCACCAGCGACACCAACGGATACGTCATTAGGGGTCATACAGCGGCTGTACTGGCTTTCGCGGACGACATTGCACTCTTGGTTTAGTCGGTTGCGCAAATGAAGACTATGCTGAACAACATTGCGCAAACTGCGCGCTTGCTCGGACTAACCCTCAAACCGCCGAAATGCGCATCATTCCGCCTTAGGAAGAGAGCCGCTCTCCCAACCCAGTTCTCCATCGCCGGAGGAATGATGACCGTCCTACGTAATGGGGAACCCTACCAACACCTTGGGGTCCCTATAGGTCTGAGAATCGACCAGACTCCGAGTGATGCCATCAAGCGAGTCGAAGAAGAGGTCGATGCCATCCTTGACAGCCTTCTTGCGCCCTGGCAGAGGTTGGATGCTCTGCGTACTTTTATAGTACCTCAGCTCGAATACACGCTAAGGTCCGCCCGCGTCAGGAAGACTCTCCTGGAAAACTTGGATAAGAAGATCAAGGCCGGCGCGAAGTCTCTGATGAACCTTCCTCAGGGAGCCAGTCCAGAAGTAGTATTCCTACCGACGCGTCAGGATGGCGATGGTCTACCACCTTTAGCCGACATCGTCGACTTAGCAGCAATCAATCATGTCTTTAGGCTGCTAAGTTCCTCGGATTACGTAATTGCTAATCTGGCACTGAGCGGACTCCAAACAGCGGTGAAGAAGAAGATCCTGTGAGAGCTATCACCGAGGGACATTGCCACATACCTCTCGAGTTCCATTGATGAAAACTTTAACCGTAACGCGGGAGACGTGCGTACACTTTGGTTCCACTCACGATCAGCCACGCACCGACTTCAAGACAGGATACCTAGCCTCCGCTGGGGATGGACCGAAACCTTCAAGAGATGGGAGCTCCATCTCCCCACCCAGTCGACGCAACGAGTACCGCCCAAGAAGAATCGCGTCGTCGGATGGCAGGACTCCTCCGCAGCTGTTTGACGGAACACTACAGAGAGAAACTATCAAGGAAACCGGACCAAGGGAAGGTAATGCGAACTTCGTCCAACAATATGCCGTCCAAGCACTTCCTATAGACGGGAAGGTACAAGAGGGTCGCAGAATGGCGGTTTTTCATCGTGCGGGCCTTGGAGTCCCCCCCCCTACCACCCGCACTTCACGACGGTGCAGAGACGCCACAACGCGATTCTTAAGACTTGCCAAGGCCGACCCTGCCAGATCTGGTACCTGCAGGAGGTGATGATGATGATGCATGTTGTTTAAAGGGGCCTAACATCGAGGTCATCGGCCCCTAATGGTACGAAATGAAACGACAAAGTAAAAGTTGAAAATTATCCACTGACCAAAATAAAAAATGCCATGAAGAATGAATGAACGAACGAATGAATGAATGAATGAATGAACATGAATCAGTGGATCCGACTCAAAAAACTATCATAGTTAATAGTATTACTGACCAAGGAACCACTTCCAAGGCAAATCGAGGATGCTTGGTGTCTAAATGGGTCCAAAATACAAGTCAAAGGCCCTTCAGAATGGTACTTATCGCTAGTAATGTAGAACCATGGTATCTGTCCTGTTGCGGTACTAATCAATGGTAGCAGAGACTTGCGGTATTCCACACATTATTGTACTACTCAAAGCTTATGAAATTCGACATTAATACAGACCTATGTTTTTCTCACTCTGCGGCGCCATTCACAGGCAACGCAAACCTATGATGTTCATCACATAAGAGTACTAACCACAGGGACCTCTCCCTATCCCGTGGTGTTCCTCATATAGTGGGTACTAATCACAGGTAAGGCAGGCCCATGGTAGCTATCATCCCATGGTCCCGCTCATATGGTGGTACTAATCACAGGTACTGCAAAAGCCGACCGGGCGGTGCTCCTGTGTGCTACTAATCACAAACCTATTTCGTACCTAATATAGTGGTACTACGCACAAGTAAAAGCGACCCTTGGTGTTCTCCGCGTGGTGGTACTAATCACATGTAGTTGCATGGTTCGAATACAACCATCCCTTGGTCGCCCCTTTTAGTCGGCTCTCACGACAGGCAGGAGATACCGTGGGTGTATTATTCGTCTGCCTCCCCCACCCACAGGGGGTGTGTGTTTGGTCCGCGAGAGGTATTTTATTTTCCTCAAGTCCGCCGGCAAGCCGGTTAGGACCCCCCTATCCGCCACCTGCGACGCGCCACGTGGGAGTATCACCTCTCCCCCTGCTACGCCTGCGTAGCAGGTTCGTGGACCTGCAGGAGGAACCAGCAAGTCCCATACTAAGAGTTGGTCGGGCCAGAGTCTCCTAACATTTCCCAGGACATCCGATCTAGTCGTCATAAATCAAACATCCAAGTCAATAGTCATTGTCGACGTGACTGTCATATGAGATATCATCGATTAACCAAGGGGGCGTTACGTGATAGTACATATATCACACCCTCGTAGTACTATATGTAGAAGTGAGAGATATTATTGTCAGTATTCGATTTATTATTATTATTATTATTATTATTATTATTATTATTATTATTATTATTATTATTATTATTCCGAGGTATCTGTGGAACAGCAGAGGTAAAAGAAGGTGCGGGCTGGAATGGGTCTAAGTATAAGTCCGAAAGATGAATTTAAAATGTAAATAAAGGTTATATTTTCAACAGACAACAAAGTTTAACAATTTTCACAAGGTGAAATAACAAGAATATCAGGTACAATGTAATTTTACAAATTCTGGGCTACGAGCCCCAAAGTCTGAGCTCTCAGCTCATAACCACAAATTACCAAAGGGCAGAAAACCCTTAATTACATGGAGCATTAGCTCCGAACTTTACATCTCAAGCCTCTCTAAGGCACTTATACCACAACACCATAAAGAGCTGACCCGCTCTCGATCTTTCAAGCCTATAAAGGCAATAACAGACTTTTACACAAACTGCCATCAAGGCATAATAAAGAAACAGGGGTATCTCGTACCCAATCTACTGGGCCTTAGTGTGCAAAAACTAGGTCAAAAAGGATGGAGGCGTGAATTTGCACTCCTAAATCAACATTTTAAAACCTAGGCCGATACACAGCGGCTAATCCTAAGCTAGGGAGGTGATTCGTATGAGAAAACTTTAATACATTAAGGAAGAGAAGAAACGGTTATGAAAACGCAGTTACCTCAATTTCAAATGAAGGGGAGCTCGAAAGGGTAAGGCACTCTCTATCCCCGAATTAAAGTTTTAAAAAAACTGAAGTTTACCAGGAAAAGGGTTTACATGTTTAAAAGTTTACATACTAAAGGTTTCGAACCCGCCCCGAGAGTTAAACTGCTGAGATAGCAAGAAATAAAGATGTTAAAAGGCCATTACATTCTTGGAGATCTGTTGCCCGAAGAAAGAGGTGCTTCCCGCCCCCTGCTACATATCCACACACTAAGCTATATGTTACAGAAGTGGCCCGGAGACAAGAAAATCAGCAGTTTTTATACCCTCGCGGAAAATTCGAGACCTTTCAGAAATGAGTAGACACACCCACTCAATTTTTATTGGTTGACAAGGAGTTACACATGGAAATTCGAAGAATAAAGCTATGATTGGAGGAAAAATAATTACAGAAATTACTGATTGGCTAAATTCAAAACAGGCGGAAAGCAAGGATTAATGTTGCCAACCCACAAACCACAGAACAAAATTTAGTAAAGACAAAACTTATGAATACAACATTTCTCCAAGAAGGTTCATTCCTTTACACCAGAGTGCGTTATCATAGTTTTCGGTAGAGACATCTGCTAGAGAATGTCCACACTTCTTGGTCAATGAAAGACAAAAGCAAATCAAAAACACTCAGTGACATCTTCTGATAAACCGTAGTTAGTTCAGTTGTTAAAATTGGCGCAAGATTTGAACTTGCGTCGCGTAGAGGTGTACCGCCCGGTACAATTATTATTATTATTATTATTATTGTACCGGGCGGTGCACCTCTACTCTGTTTATTTAAAAGTTGCGCCAGTTGAAACTCCTCTTCTGGAGGAAGGTTGAACTTTATCTATTCTATTAATTCTCTACTTTCTCAGAAGATGTCACCACGTGGAAAATTTTGAGTTTTTGAACTGTGTCACTTTTGATGTGTTTTTGTTTCGCTTGAAGTAAGAAGTGTGAACTTTCTCTTCTAGAGGACACTACTGAAGATCAACAATAGTGCGACCTAGTGCGGAGTCAAAGAACTATTTTGTTGGAGAAATTTTTATTTCAAGAGTTTGTTCTTTGTTAAATTTCCTTCTGTCATTGTTTAAGTTGGCTGTATACCCCTCTTTTTCCCCTTAGTTTGGATCTAGCCAATCCCGAATTTCTTTAATTAATTTTCCACCAATAATGTGTTTCTTTTTCCTCTATGTAGGGGTTTCTTTTCCCGAACCAATAAAGATTTTGTGGGAGGGTGTTTTCTTTCCCCTAACGCCTAGAAACTTCCGCGAGAGTATATAAACTGCTGATTTTGGGGTCTCCGGGCCACTTCTGTTCCATCTTTCAGTGTATTAAGTACATAGCATGAGGCGGGAAGCGCCTCTTTCTTCTTCAGCCGTTCAACACCAGGTAATGGCCTATTAATAACTTCTTTTCTTGCTAGGTCGGCAGTTTAACACTCGCGGCGGGTTCGAAGCATTTCCATCATGTAACCTTTTCCTAATATGTAATTACTCTTTTCATCTTTTTCTTGTAAAGCTACATATTGGGATAGAGAGTGCTAACCCTCTCGAGCTCCCACTCACATTTGTTTTGAGGTGAACTTATTTTCTCAAACTATTCTTCGTTTATGTAATGTAAAGTGTTCTTCTCTAAGTCACCTCTGTAGTATGGGATTAGCCCTTGCGTTAGTGGCCCAGAGCCAGATTAGGTTTTAAAAACAAGGTGTATTAGGAGTGCAAGTTCGCCTCCTCTCAAATTGTTATTTTAGAGGTCATGTAATCAACCTTCTTTTCATGTAATAGACCTCCGTAGTTTGGGTATTTTACCCCTGTAAATACGTCCTTAGAGGACAGCTTGAAGGTAGAGTTTGGTGTGGCCTTGTGATAGGCTTACAATTTTGAGAGCGGATCGCGCTTTGAAATTTGTTTCTGTATGCCTCGTGCAGGCTTTATGTGTAATGTTTGGAGCCAGTGCTCCTGGGAATGAATGGGGTTTTCTGCCCCTTGGCTAAAATTTTTTTTGGAGTAAGGCGGGGCTGATTGCCCAAGAGTTATGAAGTAAGGGCACTGAGCCCGAACCCAGTAATATTGTACCTACATTTCTGCTACTCTGTACCTGTTATGATTGTTATCTCTTGTTTTTGAAAAGAAAATATAACCTAGTTAAATTTTAAATTAATTTTACCTTGCACGTTAATTTCGTAGCTTGAAACCCATTCACACCCGCACCTTCTTTCACCTCTACCTACCACGGATATATCCGTAACAATTATTATTATTATTATTATTATTATTATTATTATTATTATTATTATTATTATTATTATTATTATTAAGGGGTTACCCGTGGAACGCAGAGGTGAAAGAAGGAGCCGACGTGAATGGGTCTAACTACAATGTCAAGAAAGAATTTAAAACTGAAATGGAAGGTTATATTTTTGAAAAGCAACAAGTTAGCAAATTCTCACTTAGTAAGATAACAATAACAAAAATAGAAGATTACAGTAATTTAACTCTCTTGAGCTACAAGCCCGTAGTTTTACAATTTTTCGAGCTCCTAGCTCAGATTTTCCAAAACAAAATGTACACAAGGGCAGAAATCCCTCCGAACGTGGAGCGCTTGCTTCCCACTCACAATAACAAGCCTGTACAAATTCGAAACAAGAGGTATCTGGTATCCAACCTACTGGGGCGTTGGGGAAAAGAACAGGTTAAGTAAATGGCCCAAAACACAAATTGAATCGAGGCGAGTATTTGCACTCCTAAATATGCATTCTTAAAACCTAAGGGGCACTAGGCCGATGAAACAGGGGCTATTCCCAAACTACGGAGGTGACTCGTATAAGAGCGGAATTTACCACACTACAGAATGAAAAACAGCAATAAACGTAGTCACCTCAAACCAAGATGAAAGGGAGCTCGAGAGGGTACATCACTCTCTATCCCCGATTTACAGTTAAAGATTTATGAAATTTTAATATTAGCCGAAAGGAGATTTGCATTTCAGAGAAGTTGGTTACATAGTTAAAATTTCGAACCTATCCCTCGGGTTAAAAAGCGGAGCTAGCAAAAAAGTAAGATGTTCCATGGCCATTACCTTGCTGAAGAACTGCTGCCTGATGAAAGAGGCGCCTCCCGCTTGAGACATCCACTTATTTAGATAATTATCAAATGGCCAAGAGACGTAAAAATCCGCAGTTTATAAACCCTCGGGGAAAGTACGAGACCTTTCATGAATAAATCAGCCACACCCTCTCACTTTATTGGTTAAATTCAAAAGTAACACTCAGAATCGAGGAAGAAGCCTGTGATAGGCGGAAAATTAATTACAGAAAGGCTGGCGGAAAGAAAAGATAAATATTGCCAACCCAAAAATAAACTTCATTTAGTAAAAAAAACCTATGAATACAAAACTTCTTTAAATAAAAAGTTATTTCACTTCGCACCAAGGTGCACGATCATAGTTTTTAGCAGTGACATCTGTTGAAGAAAGTCCAAACTTCTTGATGAAGGGCAAACAAAACAAATAGAAATTCACACAGTACAGAAAACTTTACAATAACAAAATTTCATCAGATTTCTTTAGTGACAACTTCTGAGTAAATGTTTAAGTAGGTCTAATTTCAAGTTCACGGTTCCTCCAGTAGAAGAGTTCTTTTAGGCCCAAGATTTAAATGCGCGGAGTACCGGGAGGTACACCTCTACGCCGCGCATTCAAAATTAGCGCCTAAAAGAACTCCTCTATTGGTAAAACTGTGAAATTGAAACGATACCCACCTAGAACTTTACTCAGAAGATGTCACCACACAAATATGATTTAATTTTGTTATTGTGCATTTGCCTAAATTGAGTGAATTTCTCCTTGTTTTGTTTGCCATTCATCAAGAAATTTGGACATTCTTCCACAGAGGACAACACTAAAAACTATGTTCATGATGATGATGATGATGATGATGCTTGTTGTTTTAAGGGGCCTAACATCGAAGGTCATCGGCCCCTAATGGAAAGTGATGGACGACATGATACAAGATATTTAAAATTTTTAAACGTATCCACTAACCAAAGTTAAAAATATGGTGATGAAAAAATGAGTATGAGATTAAAACAGCAGTGGATCTAATTCGCAATGCCTTATTTCTAATAAAATAAGAGAAAATACAGAGAGAAAAGGAATAAGGCATTGCCTGGTGGTGCATATATAGATACTTCATTTACATTAGACGTTAAAATAACACATTAAAATACGCAACACAAACTAAAATGAAGTCAATAGGTTAAAAGCGTAATGGAAACAAAGACACGAAGACAAAGGACATCACTAGACACGGTAAAACAGACCACTATCCCTCATAAAGCGGATGACGAGGTCTGCTGACTGCTCGTCATCTCGCAAGATAAGGGAGATGGTACCCGGAAGGTTAAGACTCAGGCGGAGATCGACCAGGTCCACACACTCCGTAAGGATGTGTACCACGGTAAGATGGTCGCCGCAGGTACACACCGGAGGGGGTTCTCCTTTCAAAAGATGCGAGTGAGTTATGATACCGTGGCCGATCCGAAGAAGACATAATACCACGGCTTCCCTTCGCGAAGCCCGAAGGGAAGTCCTCCATACCTTCGTTGTTCCTTTTATCGCTCTCAGCTTATTGGGAAGTGGAATGGCCTGCCACTCCATCTCCCAATGAGACATGACCAGATGTCTCAGCTGAGAGCGAATATCTCTTGCTGGAACCTTGAGAGGCAACGGGGGCAGTGTAACTGCCTCCTTGCCAGCCCGATCTGCTAACTCGTTTCCCTCGATGCCCATGTGGCTTGGGAGCCACAGAAAAGTAATTCTGGTGCCGGAATTCGAACACCCGGCCAGCAGGTCCTGGATCCGCTGCACCAGAGGGTGCCGAGGGAAACAGGTATCAATAGACTGGAGTGAAATCAAGGAGTCAGTACACACAAGAAAGTGACGGCGTTCATTGTACAGAGCGTACCGCAAAGCTCTACAGAGAGCATAGAGCTCTGCTGTGTACACACTACAGGTTTCCGGGAGAGCAAAAAGAAACCTCTCATTGTCGACAACGAACGCACAGCCCACCCCCGTGTCCGTCCTTGAACCATCCGTGTAGACGACGACTGAGCCTGGAGAGCGGCCAACGACGGACAAGAAGAGCCTCCGATAAATCGAAGGGTCCGTGTTCTCCTTCGGGCCAGTGTGTAAGTCCAGAATTATTTCAGGTCGCCGTACTACCCACGGAGGTACCCCACTTGGTTGTCTGACAAGGCAAGGAACCGAAGGTACGTCAAACAATCTGTAACTGCTATCTAAACGTATTCCAACCGGCCGCGTTGCTCGGGGACGAGCGGCGTACAGCAAACGGTTGCCATTGTTGAAAACGCTAGAATAGCTTGGATGTAGTGGCATCTGTCGCAAATTAGCAGCATAGGTAAGAAGCAGTTGCTGTCACCTCAGGTGCAAAGGCGGCACACCAGACTCAGCGAGTAGGCTAGCTATGGGGCTCGTACGAAAGGCTCCCGTCGCCAACCGAACCCCGCTGTTTAGCTTCGCAAGAACGCTTGGTCTTGCTGAGCCATATGCTGCACTGCCGTAGTCTAGGCGAGATAAAATATGTGCCCTATAGAATCGTAGGAGCACCGCGCCGTCAGCCCCCCAAGAAGTGCTGCTAAGAAACTTCAAGATATTAAGCTTCTTAGCACATTGCACTTTCAACTGCCGCACATGTGGCTCCCACGATAATTTATTATCGAAAAGGAGCCCAAGGAATCGTAAGTGTCAACTACAGGTAGAGCTACATTTCCTAAATAAAGTTCAGGAGGAGGGTGAAGAGAACGTTGGCGACAAAAGTGGACAACACAGGTCTTTGTGGTGGAAAAACGAAAGCCACGCTCTAAGGTCCACTGCTCTACCCACCTAATAGCTTGCTGTAACTGTCGCTCTGCGACTGCCATACTGCACGAGCTATAGTGCAGAGCAAAATCATCCACATATAGGTACGGTATTACGGCTGCACCAGCAGCAGCGACAATACCGTTTATGGCAATCGCGAACAGAGTGACACTAAGAACAGATCCCTGTGGGACTCCATTTTCTTGAACGGGGTTGTGCAAATATGTCCTCCCTACTCGGACACGGAATAGACGGAGGGACAAAAAACCGGCAAGTTACCTCGGAATCTCCATTGATGCAGGACTGAAAGGATGCCATATCGCCAGGTGGTGTCCTAGGCTTTCTCCAAGTCAAAGAAGACAGCTACCAAGTGCTGTTTGCGGAGAAACGCATCCTGGATAGAGCTCTCCAGGCGTACCAAGTGGTCTGTGGTGGATCGAGCGGCTCGAAATCCACATTGGTACTCGGACAAGAGTCCTTGTTGAGAGCCCCTGGGGCCCTCTTAGTCGCCTCTTGCGACAGGCAGGGGATACCGTGGGTGTTAGCTAATGACCCACCCACAGGGGGAGTACGTTCGTGGTCTAAAAACTGCAAAAGCTTGCCATAACAAGGACTGTAAATCACGAAGTCGTCTCCGACGGGGAAAGTGTTATGTCTATTTCTGTTTATCAAAGGAGAAGAAATTCTTTCTACTCTTTCATGCGAGAGGGTAGGCACACTAAAATGTAAACGCATCGTGTTTTTCTAGTGTGTTTTGTGCTTAAGTTGGACCAGGTTTTCATTCAATTAAATTTCATCCACTTGTTTTATTGTGTCATATGTTTCAGTTGAACTACGCTTTTTAATTTTTTTCTTTGATTTACATTTCATTTATTAAAATCAGAGAGGTATTACGTACATAAGTTTCAGTCAGAGAATGGCGCCTTTGTTAGCATAAGCCTAACCTACACTAATATGTAGGTTCATTATTTTACTATGAAATACATGTTTTGATATCCTTCCGATCCTTTCAACCACTTAGTAATCTGAAATGGAAAAAGAATCACGTTTTTGAAAAAGCTCACCAGCACTAATAGGGGACCGGCTGTAAATTTCTGGGTCTGAGAGGGATAAAAACTTGACATCGAATATTTGGCATACATGAAGGTCTGTGGCCATAAAATTTGGTCCAGATGCTATATACAGACCCAGTATTAACCCTAGAACTGCGGACCGCCTTCCAGGAAGATGGTGTGCTGTTTGGTCAAATGCGGTCGTCTCCCTGGGGTGCCGGAAATAAGTTTAAGACCACCCCTAGAAATTAATGAATGTGCTTTCGGTCTTAAACTTGTTACTTTTTCACATTTCCTTTAATGTGGCATAAACTACGTTAAAAATAGAATATTTTGGTCCAATGGGATATACTGTGGCTGAAACGGTTCGAAAGTTACAATTTTTAGGTGTTATGAAATAACAAAAATTATCTATTTTGTCATGAAGAAAACTTCACAGTTCAAAATTGGAGTAAGACAGAGGTACGATTATTGTTGTCCAAAGAGAACATACTGTAGCTAGGCTACTTCAATGCAAGCCTTGGAAAAAAATACAAGAAAGATGCCATATAAAAATTCGAGGTATTGCCCCGCTGAATTTAGGACTAAACAGTGTCAATTTTTGCACTTTCCATTTACTGCAGTTTAAAATCCCCACCTTCCCTTTCTCATTCTGATATTCTGATATTATAGACTATGCAAGTCAGTTGGCACTCCTGCTTCGTAGTTCCCGCCATTTAGCTGTTGTTTTGTTTCAACATTTGGTGGTTAACTCTTGTGCTGGAGACAATATAGGGAAAAAGTCTGTCAGAATACACCAAGTGGCAAATTATTGGTTTAAATAATTAGGGAAAGTCACAGACAGAGATTGCTGAGATTCTGGAAGGGTCTAAGACGAGTTGGCAACAAATAATTCATCGATACACTGAGTTTGGAACAGTTGTTGACAGGCCAAGGCCAGGCTGCCCAAGGAAGACATCACCAAAGCAAAACCGGAAGTTACGAAAGTTACTGCAACTTTCTAAGAGGAACAGAAATGCCAGTTGTAGTGATCTTCTGAGAGATCTAATGAAATTGTGTGGGGATACTTCCATAACATACCGCACGGTAAGCAACAGATTAAATGAAGCAGGCCTAAGATCATTTTTTGCACTTTTGAACGAGTCACAAAAAGAAGCGACTTCTGTTTCGTAAGGAGCGTTTGGGATGGAGCAAGGAAGCTTGGGAGAGAGTAATGTTCTCGGATGAATGCCGTTTCGAGCTATTTCCACGATGCAAGATTCGAGTTCGTAGAACAAACACCGAAAAAATTTCTTCTAGCTTGTGTCGTGCCAGCAGTGCAACAAGGAGGCGATGCAATAATGATCTGAGGATGCATCACCTCAGAGAGTCCAGGAGAGTGTAAAATGGTGACAGGTTCCATGAAAAGTTCCAGATACTACGAGACTATGGAGGAAGCCATGATTCCGTCAGCACAGAGGCTAGTGTGAGAAAATTTCATCTATCAGCAGGACAACGCTCTATGCCACCGATCCAGCGAATCGACGGAATGGTTTGGAGCCAAAGACATTGACCTGCTTCCCTGGCCTCCTCCTAGTCCAGATCTCAACACCATAGAAAACTTACGGAACACAATGGGATAGCGGTTGGCAAAATACAAGCGCAAGAATGCAGAAAAATTGAGACTGGCAGTCCTCACGCTATGCCAACAAGTGTCACGCGAGGAGTGTAGGAAGCTGATCCACTCTATGCCTGACAGGATCAAGGTATGCTACAAGTCCAGAAAGGGTCCAATAAAGTATCAAACATTGGCATGTAACTTGTATTTTATGTATCTTGTTTTTAAGCGAATAGATGACTAAATAATAGGTTAATTATGAAAAATAACACGTTTTATTGGGTGGTCTTAAAATTTCCGGCACTGTACTACTGTTAGACAACAGATGACACTAATTTCAAGCCATGCTGGTTCCCGATTCTTTTATCTTTCGTAGCGAAAGCCTCTGGCAAAGAAATAACAATATGCAAGCTATTACTTGGCTGCAGAAGTGGAAGTACGTTCATGCTGACAATTGACGTTGCATTGAGCAAAACGGCAGCCAACTATGTTGACGATTCAGAAACTGAGCGCTTGATTTTTGATGATTCGTGTGACAGTACGGACGACGACAGTGATAATTGTGTGGATTCGTATGAAAATTAAGATGGTGAAAGTAGTGGCAGTGATACCGGCGAACAGGATGTCCCGCAAGTTATAGAAATCCCCCTCAATGCAAGTGATAGTGATCATGTTCCTACAGACAGTGTAAACATGCCTAATGTTAGCCGTGAAGGGATTAAGTGTGAACTGTACTGATTTACAACGCGATGAAAGTGACTTTCCAGGTCAGAATGTACCATTTGTCTTTCATCGTCCCGGCCCTGTGAACTTGCCTCCCCGTAATTCCGCACCGATTATGTACTTCAATCTGTTTCTCACACTGGGGTTTTGGAGACTTCTCGTTGAAGAGACTAACTGATATGCTGATGAATATCTGCATAAATTAGGTGTTCTGCAACGAAAGAGGTTTCGTTTGTGGCCTAAAGGTGGTTTGAATATTGCACAGCTGAAAAGTTTAATAGGACTTGTTCTCAGTATGAGTTCACAACTCAAGAAGAATATTTTCTGTTATTGGAGTACACAATATCCCAGTCAGGATACACCCTATTTTAGAAAAGTAATGCCTCGTGACATGTTCTTGCCCATAAATAGATTTTTCATTTAGCAGAAAACACCTGTAGCAAGAAACCAGGTGATCCATCCACTGCTCAAAACTAGGGATGCAATGGATCATTTCAATGCATGTCTCAAAAGACGCTACATTCCACCACATTCCTGGAAAAGTTCTAAGTATTGATGAAACATTAGTAGGTACAAAAGAATAGGTCTATATTAATACAATATTTACCTAACAAACATCACCATCAGCGGGGCAAAAAACTCTTCAAGGTATGTGAGCCTGGCTCGGATTACACTCTGCAGTTCAGTATATATTCGCCTGTCAAATCTGGGGGCCAAAATCGAGTGGAAAAGATCCAAGTTTTGATGTAATGAATTTACTGAATTCCTTAGGAAATATATTTTGGAAGGGGTATCATGTAATTGTTGACAACTGGTACACATATCTGGCTCTTTGGGAGAAGAAAACTCAACTCACAGTTACAGTTCGCAGCAACAGAAAAAAAAATTCTTCCTGGTACTGCAAAAGATTTAAAATTACAACCAGGACAGATTTTGTATAAAAGAAGTGGCCCTGTGTTGTTTTGTGCATGGAGAGAGAGAAAATCACAGAACAAACCCCTGACAGTAATTTCTACAGCATGTCCAGCGATAAATAATTTAGTGAAACGTCGTTCATCCTGTACCGGGAGGTACAACTCTAAGCCGCACATTTGAACGTAGTTATGTATTCGTAGACTAAGCGACAATTTGCTCATTTCAGGGTTTTCTTGCATTCTGGTGGCCAAGACTTCAAACTTCAACATAAAATTAAGAAATGCCAACTTTGTTCAATAAAACTTCCTGTAAATAAAAAAACATAAACCCCACACGATTTAAGTCCATTCCTGTGTTTTGCAGTTGAAGACCAAGTATCATCCTAAAAGGCAATAGTAGACTAACCGACAAAACATTCTGCAATTGTAGACCAAGGCTGTCACTTGGTCCATAAATGCTTTGGTTCTTAATGTTGAAGCTTAGTTCTGGCGAGCTTTTAGTTTAAAAATGAAGGTTGTTTTACTTAATACTGCATTCGGCATATGCATTGTTTAGCAGCTGCAGTACATTCTGGCGGGTTTGTGTATCTAAGAATGCGTATTTCCTTCTTTATAATCCCACTTCTGTATTGTTTAGCAACTGCTACAGTACTTATTGTTATGGAGTTACCCGTCGAAGGCAGAGGTGAAAGAAGGTGGGGACTGGAATGGGTCTAACTACAAGGCCGAACGATGAATTAAAATTTCAATAAAGGTTACATTTTCAATAGACGACAAGATTTAACAAATTTTCACTAGGTGAAATAACAATAAAAACATACATTGGTACAATGATAACTTTACAAACGAAACTACAAGTTCAGGGGGTCTTTCCAAATTCTGGGCTTCGAGCCCCAATTTCACAATCCTTGAGCAACTAGCCCAACTTTACCAAATAACACATTTGATCAAAGTGCAGAAAACCCCTTCATTCAAGGAGTATTAGCTCCAAAAACCATATCTGGCATCCTAGAGGCTCTTTAACACATCAGAAAGAGCTGACCGGCTCTCAACTTTCCAAGTTTATTAAAGGCAATGCCAGGCTTTTACACATGATTGCCATCAAGGCACAACTTACAATGAAACAGGGGTATCTAGTACCCAAACTACTGGGCCTTAATAGAAAAATAACAGGTTAACATTTATGGCCCAAAACGCAAATAGAATGGAGGCGTGTATCAGCACTCCCAAATACACATTTTAAAAGTTAAGAGGCAATAGGCCGATGACACAGGGGCTATTCCCAAACTAGCGAGGTGACTCGTAGAACAAAACTGTTAACACATTAAGGAAGAGTAGAAAATCGGTTACGAAAACGTAGTCACCTCCAATCAAAAAAGAAGGGGAGCTCGAGAGGGTAAAGCACGCCCAATCCCCGATTTACATAAGCCGGTACTAAGTTACATTTTTAGACAGGTAGGGTACCTTGAAAAGGTTTCGGACCTTCCCCGAGGGTTAAACTGCTGAGCTAGCAAGAAATAAAAATGATAAACGGCCATTACCATGTTGAAGAGCTGCTGCCCGAAGGAACATGCGCAACCCGCCCCCTTCTACACGTCCATACACTAAATTAGAGGTTAAAGAAATCGAGACGAGCCGTGAAAATCAGCAGTTTTTAAACACTCAGGGAAGATTCGAGACCTTTCATGAATAATTAAGACACACCCACTACATTTTATTGGACGCTGAAAGTTACACATCAAAATCGAAGAAACCTATAACTGGTTGGAAATTAATTGCAGAAATTACGTATTGGCTAAGTTCAAAACTGGCGGATGGAAAAGATTTATATTGCCAACCCACAAATGAAAGAACGAAATTTAGTTATAGGAAAACTCATGAGTACAAAATATTTTCAAGACAAGTTCCTTTACTTCGCACCAGGCTGCATGATCATAGTTTCAGACATCTATAAGAGAATGTCCACACTTCTTGATTAACGGAAAACAAAACAAGTTGAACTCCACGCACTACTGCAAGCTTTGTAAACACACAATTTATGGTAGTGCGATGATGATGATGCTTGTTTTAAGGGGCCTAACGTCGAATGTCATCGGCCCCTAATGCAACGGGATGAACGACATGAGGGATGAAGTTAAATTTTTAAAACGTATCCACCGACTAGATATAACAAACGTGATGAAGAAAAATGAGGATGAGATTAAAACAATCAGTGGATCTAATACGCAATGCCTTATTCTCTAATAAAATAAGAGAAAAGACAGGAAACAAAACAAATAAGCCACCGCCTGGTAGTACAGATATATACACATAATTTACGTTAGACGTTAAAATAAAACATTAAAATACGCAACACAAACTAAAATGAAGTGAATGGGATAAAAGCGCAATTGACACAAAAACACTACGACAAAGGACATAATCACACACGATGATGATGATGATGATGATGCTTGTTGTTTTAAGGGGCCTAACAGCGAAGGTCATCGGCCCCTAATGGTACGAAATGAAAGAACAAAAATTACAAAGGCATCCACTGACCAAAATAAAAATAAAAAATGTCATGAAGAATGAATGGATGGACAGGAACCCAACAAAACACAAAACAAACAAAAACCAGTGGATCGGATTCAATAGAGAACGAAAATAACAGTATTACCGACCAAGGTACCACTTATAAAGCACAATGATGCTTGGTGTCAAAAGGGGGTGCAAACTCCACGTCTAAGGCCCCACAGAATGGTACATGTCGCGAGTCATATAGTACCATGGTATGTGTCATGTTGGGGTATTAATCAGAAGTAGCGAAGACTCACGGTGTTCCACAAAAGATGGTACTACTCACAAGTATTGTACTTCGTACAGGTAACGCAGACCTATGGTGTTTCGCACACAATGGCGTCACTTACAGCCAACGCAAACCGATGAGTTTCCGCACGTAGGGTACTAGTCACGGGTGCCGGTCCCAAGGGCCCCGTGGTGCTCCGCACATAGTGAGTACTAATCACAGGCAACGCAGACCCACGGTGTCGCTCATATAGTGGTACAACTCACAGGCTACGCCCAGACCCGCGGTGTTGCCCACATGGGCACAACGCACGGGGACGGTAATCCACCAGGCCAGGCTTTTTACTGCAACGAATCACCAACATATTTCGTACCATATTAGTGATACTACTCGCAAGTACATGCAACCCATGGTGTTCCCCGCATGATGGTACGAATCAAAAGTAGTTGCATGGTTCTAATTCATTCATCCCTTGGTCGCCCCTTTTAGTCGCCTCGCACGACAGGCAGGGGATACCGTGGGTGTATTATTCGTCAGCCTCCCCCACCCACAGGGGGTTTGTGTTTGGTCCGCGAGAGGTATTTTATTTCCCTCAAGTCCGCCGGCAAGCCGGTTAGGACCCCCCTATCCGCCACCTGGGACGCGCCACGTGGGAGTATCACCTCTCCCCCTGCTACGCCAGTGTAGTAGGTTCGTGGTCATCACACACGATAAAAGTGACCACTATCCCTCATAAAGCGGAGGACGAGGTCTACAGACTGCTCGTCATCTCGCAAGATAAGGGAGATTGTACTCGGAAGGTTAAGACTACGACGCAGATCGGCCAGGTCCACACACTCCGTAAGGATGTGCACCACGGTAAGATGGTTGCCGCAGGTACACACCGCAGGGAGGTCTCCTTTCAAAAGATGCGAGTGGGTCAATATACCGTGGAGGATCCGAAGACGACATAATACCACGGCTTCCCTCCGCGAATCCCAAAGGGAAGTCCTCCATACCCTCGTTGTTCCCTTTATCGCTCTCAGCTTACTGGGAAGTGGATTGGCCTGCCACTCCATCTCCCAATGGGATATAACAAGATGTCGCAGCTGAGAGCGAATATCATTTGCTGGAACCTTGAAAGACAACGGGGGCAGTGTAACTACCTCCTTGGCAGCCTGATCTGCTAACTCGTTTCCCTCTAAACCCATGCGGCTTGGGAGCCACACAAACGTGATTCTGGTGCCGGCATCAGAACACCCGGCCAGCAGGTCCTGGATCCGCAGCACCAGAGGGTGCCGAGGCAAACAGGTATCAATAGACTGGAGCGAGCTCATGGAGTCAGTACACATGAGAAAGTGTCGGCGCTCACTGCACAGTGCGTACCGCAGAGCTCAAGAGATAGCATAAAGCTCTGCTGTGTACACACTACAGGTTTCCGCAAGAGCAAAAAGGAACCTACCATTTCCGGCAACGAACGCACAGCTTACCTTCGCACCTGTCCTTGAACCATCCGTGTAGACAACGAGTGAACCTGGATAGCGGCCTACAACGGACAGGTAGAGCCTCCGATAAATTGAAAGGTCCGTGTCTCTTTTCGGGCCAGTGTGCAGATCCAGGATGATTTCAAGTCGTACAACCCACGGAGGTACCCCACTTGGTTGTCTGGCAATGCAAGGAACCGAAGGTACGTCAAACAATTCATAACTGCTATCCAAGCGTATCCCAACCGGCCGCGTCGCTAGAGGACAAGCAGCGTACAGCAGACGAATGCCATTGTTGAACACGCAAGGATAGCTTCGATGATGATGATGCATGTTGTTTTAAGGGGCTTAACATCGAAGGTCATCGGCCCCTAAGGATAGCTTCGATGAAGTGGCATCTGTCGCAAATTTGCAGCATATGTAAGAAGCATTTACTGGCGCCTCAGGTGTAAGGGCGGCACACCAGACTCAGCGAGCAGGCTAGCTATGGGGCTTGTACGACAGACTCCCGTCGCCAACCAAACCCCGCTGTGTGGATCCTGTTTAGCTTCGCAAGAACGCTTGGTCTTGCTGAGCCATATGCTGCACTGCCGTAGTCTAGGCGAGATAAAATATGTGCCCTATAGAATCGTAGGAGCACCGTGCGGTCAGCCCCCCAAGAAGTGCTGCTAAGAAACTTCATGATATTAAGCTTCTTAGCACATTGCACTTTCAACTGCCGCACATGTGGCTCACACGATAATTACTATCGAAAAGGAGCCCAAGAAATCGGTAAGTGTCAACAACTGCCAGAACGACATTTCCTAAATAGAGCTCGGGTTGAGGGTGTAGAGTACGTTGACGACAAAAGTGGACAACAGAGGTCTTTGCGGCAGAAAATCGAAAGCCATGTTTCAAGGTCCACTGCTCAACCCTCCTAATAGCCTGCTGTAACTGTCGCTCTGCGACTGCCATACTGCACAAGCTGTAGTGCAGAGCGAAATCGTCCACATAATGGAACGGTATTACTGCTGGGCCAGCAGCAGAAACAATACCGTTTATGGCAATCGCGAACAGAGTGACATAAAGGACCGATCCCTGCGGGACTCTCCATTTTATTGAATGTGGTATTGCGAATATGTCCTCCCCACTCGGACACGGAATAGACGGAGAGACAAAATTCGCAATAAATACCGGCAAGTGACCCCGGAATCTCCATTGATGCAGGACTGAATAGATACCATATCGTCATGAGGTGTTGTAGGCCTTCCCCAAGTCAAAGAAAACACCTACGAAGTGCTGCTTGTGGAGAAATGCATCCCGGATAGAGCTCTCCAGGCGTACCAAGTGGTCAGTGGTGGATCGAGCGGCTCGAAAACCACATTGGTACTCGGAAAAGAGTCCTTGTTTATCCAGACACCACACGAGTCGGCGATTTACCATGCTCTCAAATAGCTTACACAGGCAGTTTGTAAGACAAATCGGTCTTAAACTTCCTGCATAGTTAGGATCTTTGGCAAGCTTGAGGACAGGAATAACTATGCCCTCTCGCCACTGAGACGGAAAATCACCCTCTATCCACATTCGGTTGAACACACGAAGGAGATATAGTAGGCTATCATCACAACATCTGGTTATGGATGTTGTCCGGTCCAGGAGACGTGTCCTTGCCCCCGCCCAGAGCGAAGAAATCAGGATGGTAATCCCCGAAGCCAGATACATCCGCGAAATACTAGCTAGATGGTGAGCAATCGCGAGAGGATCAGGGGCAAGACTCCCCGCAATGGAAATTCCCGGTACAGCAGATGGTCCTTGGATATCCGAAATCCGTCGAAGCTTGCTCCACACTTGGGATGATGGAGAATAGACGACAAATATATCTCCCATGAAGCCTTCTTACTTTGTCGAATAACAACTCGCGCCTTAGCGCGAAGTTTATTAAATGTTATCAAGTTGGCCACATTAGGCTGTCTACGGTAACGCTTATGAGCGCGACGGCGTTCTTTGATGGCTGCTGCTATTTCATCGTTCCACCAAGGAACGAGATTTCGGAGAGGAGTCCCCGAGAAAAACGGAATGGACTCCTCAGTAGCAGCAAGAATAACTTGGGTGACGTAAGTTATTACCTCGCCGACGCTCCGCCTAATATCATCGTTAAAGACAGCTAGTGATGTGTATTTTCGCCAATCAGCATGTTTAAGAATCCATCGAGGGGGAGCCTCGACGGATTTATGTCTCAACAAAGTAAGGATGATGGGAAAATGGTCACTGTCAGAGAGATCTTCGTGTGCATTCCACCGCCACAGTGGAACCAACATTCGGCTGCATAGACACGTCTATGCGAGTATATGTGCCGTAACGTAATCTAAAGTACTCGTAAGTTGGT
Organism: Anabrus simplex; assembly: GCF_040414725.1. NCBI lineage: Eukaryota > Metazoa > Arthropoda > Insecta > Orthoptera > Tettigoniidae > Anabrus > Anabrus simplex. The sequence continues at coordinate 164,967,077 of NC_090268.1, forward strand.
TCCCCTGTGTTCAAAATACATAAATCCAGCTCTGTTACTAATGTTTCCAGCTCTCTCCCCCGTGGGCAAGGCGTCTCAGAACCACATATGGGGTGATGGGCGTTAAAATCACGCAATAAGAGGAAGGGTGGTGGAAGCTGATCTATAAGATCAGCGACATCGTTTATGTTCAGATGCTGGCCTGGTGGAAGATAAACATTACACACTGTTGATATGACAGGCAGCGGAAAGCGAACAGCGACAGCCTCGAGTGGGGTTCTTAATGGAACCTCTTCGCTGTAGGTGTCAGAACGTACAAAAATGCCAACACCACCGGGAGCCCGGTGAGCATAGTACCGTTCTGTCGAGTATAGTCTGAAATTTCTCAAGACCGTATGATGACCAGGTCTGAAATTGGTCTCCTGAATACAGACTATACTCACTGCGTACTCACTAATGAGCTGATGTAACTCAGCAAGATGTCTGTCATAACCGTTACAATTCCACTGTTACAGTGCCATAATGTGGGCTCTAAAAGGAGTATTAGGTTATGAGCGAATAGCCTAAACACTATCAACATCTACATCCGTAGATGTAGAGGACAGCGCGACATCCATCCCGTCATCAAAAGATGGCAGGGGTGCCGCCCAGAACTTCGACGCATTTCGGAGACGAGTAGGTCCCCTACGATGAGAGCGCGCAGATTTTTGAGCAGGAGTGCCTCCTGGCGCAGACTCATACCCCCCAGATGGGGGGCATGATTTCTTCGCAGGGGAAGTCCGAGAGCGCTCAGCACGGCGCTCTTCATCGCCGCCTTTTTTTTCTAGCTTAGACGGGCTGGGAGATCGTTTCCCAGCCCTGGTCGACGATGCCGCCTCCGCCGGCTGTGGCACGACTTTCGCCGACCTCCTAGGGGCGGGGGCGGAGACTTAGTCTTCCCCCCCTTGCTGTGCCGCATGGGAACTGCCAACTTGCACAGACTTCTGATTCGTCCCCACCTTCGAGGTTTGACTATTTGCGACGTTGCTGGGAGCAGCAACAGTCGCCTTGGGCGCAGCGGTCTGGACAGGTGTCGATGTTGTAAATGACGAACCTGGAAGACTCTGAGCTAACGAGCTATAGTCGAGTGTACGGGCGGGTGTATTCGTAAAATTAAACTTACGGCGCGCTTCCTGGTAGGATAGACCATCCATGGTCTTGATCTTCTGGATCTTCTTCTCACTCAGATATGTCGGACAATTCCGATCCCGAGGAGAATGAAAACCGGAGCACTTACTGCACTTGTATGGTGATGGACTCCTCCGCACCGTGACCGACTCGTCCACATGTACCACATACAGCCTGATTAGAACAGCGAGATAACATATGTCCGAATCGCTGGCATTGATAGCATCGCATAGAAGGCGGGATGTACGGCCTCACATCGCAACGATAAGTTGTTACCTTGATTTTCTCTAGTAACACTGACAACTTGAAAGAGACAATGAAAGCCCCAGTGGCAACGTCTTCACCGTTGACTTTGCGCGTAATGCGCCGGACGTGTGTCACGCCACGGTTCTTCATGTCTTCCATGAACTCGTCGTCGGAGTTCAAAATAAGGTCGCGGTGAGAGATGACTTCGCGAACCAGGTTCGAGGACTTATGCTGCTCCACTTTGACGGGGATTTCGCCAAAGTGGTCGCACTTAACCCTTTCTGTACTAGTGGTTTCACAGTGAAAGCATGTTTGGATGTTCACTTGCCTGGCTTCCTGCTGGTTTTCATATGAAACCGGGTTGCCTCTCTGTTAACTGGAGCCATCTGCTGGCTGTTTCACGTATCTAAGGGAGCTGAATTTGTTTTGCAGTTGGCGCACAGCGTTTAGTTCATGGAGGTGTTCATGTAATGGCGTCTTGCCTACTTGCTCTTCATTACGATTATAAATAACTTGTGTGCTAGTGAACCGTAAGTATTTGTTCATTTTCTTATTATTAAAGTCCTAATTAATAAGTTTGTGGGTATTTCAGTTCATAATTATAGAAATATACGTGGTTTCAACCTGAAACCAGTGGGCCACTGCCAAGCTCGATGGACGTAACCACCAGGTCTACTTTGACAATTATTTCATCTCCGTAGCACTAATGCAAACTCTGCAAGGGAAAAGTGTTTGTGGTACGGTGAGGAAGGGCAGAGTATAAATGCCAAAAGATTTAGTAAACGGAAAACAACTGGAACGTGTTGCTTCTGATTTTAGATATACTAGTAGTGGCATTGTGACACTTATTTGGAAGGAAAAGGAATCCTTTTTCTTTCAAACTTTCATGACTCGTCCCAGCGAACTACCGTTTCACGAAAAATGAAAAATGGAACAACAGTTACTGTCAATTGTCCGGTAATAATTTCAGATTATAACTCGAACATGGGGTTTGTGGACAAGGCTGACATGCTGAAGTCGGTATATGAAGTAAACCGTAAAGGTAAGAGATGGTGGTTGCGCATATTCTGGCACTTCGTTGATGTATGAAATGTGAATGCTTACATTCTGTTCAAGGAGAGAAGTGAAGGTGGTGCCACACTAACTCCGAAAGATTTCCGAATGTCAGTGTATGCTCGAATGATTGGTGCCGAATCAACTCCAACTAGAGGCAAGGAAACCCCACGCGTGGAGAACAAAATCAAGAAGTACGTGGCACCAGAAATGCGATTTGACAAAGCTAACCACATGCCAACTAAATGTAAATCACGACGCTGTGCTCATTGCAGTACTACATCAAATCTCCACCGAACCAAATGGGCACGTTTTGTATGTGACGTAGTTTTGTGCCTGAACAATGAAAGAAACTGTTTTGGCATCACAAGAAGTGAAAAAGTGCACTATCTTCCCAGTGGTTTCCTGTTGAAACCACACCTGGTATGGACACCCTATATTTGTGACGAAAAAACTGAGTGTGCTATATGATTCTGTGTACCTATTGTATAGTCATCTTGTGAATAAAATAAATTTTCAACTTTAACATTTTTTCATGGGGCTCAAAGGGTTAAGCAACTGATCAGCTTGCAGTGCTGTACGAGTCTTTAGAAGCAAACTACCGTTGCGCATTTTCTTAAGTTCCTCCAGTTCCCCATAGACGCCATCGACGTGCCCACTTAACAGGATTGAATTCACCAGCTTAAAATCGTGCCCATCGGTCCTGGTAGCGACCAGAAACCTAGGAAAGCTGGATTCCATACCTTCACGCTGCGCGTGTTCCCAGGGAGTTCAACCTCTCAGGGAAGCAAAAGTTAAAGACTTAGGTGGGGGACCACCTTGAGAGAGCAGACTTCGTTTGGAAGCGATGCCCGATAGCTTCCCCCCCCCCACCCCGAATGCCACCCACCCCGATCAGGGGTCTCTGCAGCCGAACCAAGCAGCCGAGGCAATACCCACCTGGTCATAGCACGTACTGCCCGGGGTCCGATGTTGGACGATGCCTAATACGGGATGACTGAGGCAATGAGCACTAAGGCTCCCTTCCTCCAGTCACCCGCAATAGCATGTACCCCATACGTGCACAGAGCACTAAATATAGAGAAAAAAATAAAAATAATATGTCCTTCTGGCATTCGGCTGTGCGGGGACGTGCGTTGTCAGGAGGATACTACTACCCGGGTACATGAGACTCCCACCCGCCGTGTCCTGGGTGGTTGCTGGCACGGGCTTTCGAGCGTAGTCGCACACATAGGAGCTCCATCGCCGAGCAGCACGCACATCAATAATTTAGAATGGTCTACATCTAACCCTAAAAAACAATAATAAAATAAAGAGGGGACCATGGGAACATTACCCTTTAAGTCGCCTTCTACGACAGGCAGGGATTACCTAAGAATGTATTGTGCCTCTCCCATCCACAGGAGGTCCAACACATTATACCACACCGCAATCCATGTCCGCGCCAAGGTCGCCTCTTTTTGTCGCCTCTTACGACAGGCAGGGAAAACCGCGGGTGTATTCTACAGTTGCGTCTCCCACCCGCAGGGGGTAGTGCGTTTGGTCAGCGACAGGTATTTTATTTCCCTCAAGACCACCGGCAAGCCGGTTAGGAATCTCCTATCCGCCACCTGGGATGCGCCACGCCATCGAAGTAGGTTCGTGGCGGACACGGAATAGATGATGATGATGCTTGTTGTTTAAAAGGGCCTAACATCGAGGTCATCGGCCCCTAATGCTACGAAATGAAACGACAAAGTAAAAGTTCAAAATTATCCACTGACCAAAATAAAAAATGCCATGATGAATGAATGAACGAATGAATGAATGAATGAATGAATGAATGAACATGAATTTAAAACAATCAGTGGATCCGACTCAAAAAACTATCATAGTTAATAGTATTACTGACCAAGGGACCACTTCCAAGGCAAATCGAGGATGCTTGGTGTCTAAATGGGTCCAAAATACAAGTCAAAGGCCCCTCAGAATGGTACTTATCGCTAGTAATGTAGAACCATGGTATCTGTCCTGTTGCAGTACTAAGCAATGGTAGCAGAGACTTGCGGTATTCCACACATTATTGTACTACTCAAAGCTTATGAAATTCGACATTAATACAGACCTATGTTTTTCTCACTCTGCGGCGCCATTCACAGGCAACGCAAACCTATGATGTTCATCACATAAGAGTACTCACCACAGGGACCTCTCCCTATCCCGTGGTGTTCCCCATATAGTGGGTACTAATCACAGGTAAGGCAGGTCCATGGTAGCTATCATCCCATGGTCCCGCTCATATGGTGGTACTAATCATAGGTACTGCAAAAGCCGACCGCGCGGTGCTCCTGTGTGCTTATAATCACAAACCTATTTCGTACCTAATATAGTGGTACTACGCACAAATAAAAGCGACCCTTGGTGTTCTCCGCGTGGTGGTACTAATCACATGTAGTTGCATGGTTCGAATACAACCACCCCTTGGTCGCCCCTTTTAGTCGGCTCTCACGACAGGCAGGGGATACCGTGGGTATATTATTCGTCTGCCTCCCCCACCCACAGGGGGTGTGTGTTTGGTCCGCGAGAGGTATTTTATTTCCCTCAAGTCCGCCGGCAAGCCGGTTAGGACCCCCCTATCTGTCACCTGGGACGCGCCACGTGGGAGTATAACCTCTCCCCCTGCTACGCCTGCGTATCAGGTTCGTGGGGACACGGAATAGACGGAGGGGCAAAAAATTCGCAATAAATACCGGCAAGTCACCTCGGAATCTTCATTGATACAGGAATGAAAGGATACCATATCGCCAGGTAGTGTCGTAAGCATTCTCCAAGTCAAAGAAAACAGCTACCAAGTGCTGTTTGCGGAGAAACGCATCCTGGATAGAGCTCTCCAGGCGTACCAAGTGGTCAGTGGTGGATCGAGCGGCTCGAAAACCACATTGGTACTCGGAAGAGAGTCCTTGTTTCTCCAGACACCACACGAGTCGGCGATTTACCATCCTCTCAAATAGCTTACAAAGGCAGTTTGTAAGACAAATCGGTCTGTAACTTCCTGCATAGTTAGGATCTTCGGCAAGCTTGAGGACAGGAATAACTATGCCCTCTCGCAGGAGGAGGCGCACCGCCCGATCGGAGGGGTGGTGGGCTATGGAGGAGCGGTCTTCGTCGCCCCAACACTCGACCTGGGTCAGCCTCCCCCTGCAGCCAGATCTTCCAGCCACTCTGAAGGACTTCTGGCAACATTACAACCCAGACGAATCCGACTTGATTCAACAGGCTCCACCACTGCCTGCTAGTATCTACCCGGATCAGCTCGACATCTTTCGTGAGCGCTCAGCCCCATGGGACATCCTCGACGATGACACCCGTGACGACCCAGAGTCAGCGTCCGGCACCCCGGACGACACTGGGACCAGGCACGACACCCCCAGTGAGAGGGACGACGACTACGACAGCGACCCTCTGGACGACTACACCGACGCCAGCTTCATACGTCCGCCACCGCGCGTCCTCCAGACTGGAGACCCTCTACGTCCTACCGTTTTTGCACCTCGCCCATAGCCCCAGTCTTATGACTCGGTCGCAGTCCCTCTCCCTCACCCCGTCCCTTACATGGACACCCCCCTCGGCAATTATGCAACCCGCATAATCCGCTCAGGCGTGCACCTTCCTAAACCCCGTGACGCCCCACGCGTCTACCGCACAACTCGCCCTAGTACCCTTCTCGACACGGCCATCCAAGACCTAGTCCAAAACCGCATTAACCTGGATCCGCCCAAGATTGAATTTTTTGAGAATAAAATTGTAACTTTTAGCGTTGGATACAGTGCGCGCGGTTACAATAATAAGAGTCCAAGAAGACTGTGTAGTTTGCCGTGCCATATATGGCACGCTGGGCGGATTCAGGTTAATGAACCAGCTCAAGTCACTTCCACCTTCCCCTTGTTCTTAGTCCCTAAGGACAACGGGACAGCTCGTGTGATCTATGACCTGTCTCCATGGACAGCGTATATTGAGAAGCCACGCTTCCACCTTTAGGGTCCTGCAGAGGCCCTACACCGCATCCCGTCGCATCATCTGGCACTCAAAGTTGACTTACGCAGTGGCTTTGATGATGATGATGATGCTTGTTGTTTTAAGGGGCCTAACATCAAAGGTCATCGGCCCCTAATGGTACGAAATGAAAGAACAAAAATTGTAAAGGCATCCACTGACCAAAATAAAAATAAAATATGGCATGAAGGATGAATGGATGGACAGGAACCCAACAAAACACAAAACAAGCAAACAAAAACCAGTGGATCGGATTCAATAGAGAACGAAAATAACATTATTACCGACCAAGGAACCACTTATAAAGCACAATGATGCTTGGTGTCTAGAGGGGGTGCAAAATCCACGTCTAAGGCCCCACAGAATGGTACATGTCGCGAGTAAAATAGAACCATGGTATGTGTCATGTTGGGGTATTAATCAGAAATAGCGAAGACTCACGGTGTTCCACAAAAGATGGTACTACTCACAAGTACTGTACTTCGTACAGGTAACGCAGACCTATGGTGTTTCGCACACAATGGCGCCACTTACAGCCAACGCAAACCGATGAGTTTCCTCACCTAGGGTACTAGTCACGGGTGCCGGTCCCAAGGGCCCCGTGGTGTTCCGCACATAGTGAGTACTAATCACAGGCAACGCAGACCCACGGTGTCGCTCATATAGTGGTACAACTCACAGGCTACGCCCAGACCCACGGTGTTGCCCACATGGGTACAACGCACGGGTACTGGAATCCACCAGGCCAGGCTTTTTACTGCAACGAATCACAAACATATGTCGTACCATGTTAGTGATACTACTCGCAAGTACATGCAACCCATGGTGTTCCCCGCATGATGGTACGAATCAAGAGTGGTTTCATGGTTCTAATTCATTCATCCCTTGGTCGCCCCTTTTAGTCGCCTCGCACGACAGGCAGGGGATACCGTGGGTGTATTATTCGTCAGCCTCCCCCACCCACAGGGGGTGTGTGTTTGGTCCGCGAGAGGTATTTTATTTCCCTCAAGTCCGCCGGCAAGCCGGTTAGGACCCCCCTATCCGCCACCTGGGACGCGCCACGTGGGAGTATCACCTCTCCCCCTGCTACACCTGCGTAGCAGGTTCGTGGCGCAGTGGCTTTTACCAGATTCCCATCCACACGGACTCTCGCCACAATTACGGTATCCGCTACCGGGGTAACACATACCAATGGACCCGTCTTCCTATGGGCCATGCCCTTGCCACCTCTGTTATGCAGAGATGGGCATGTGCCGTCGCCGAGATCCTCGACCATTGCCGTCCAGACCATTGTATACCTCGACGATTGGCTAATCCATCGCCAGACCTCTCTGACGACACCGCCCAGCAGATCCGGCTATATCTGGAAGTGATTTTGGGGATATCGCTCAACCTCCGCAAGTCCATTCTCCACCCGGTGCCCATCCTGACCTATCTGGGGGTCACCGTGGACATACCGGCTCAAGAATTGACTCTCCACCACTCAACTCAACAACGCATCCTCTCCCTCATCGATCTGATCTCCACCACGGACGACCACGGCCGGGAACAGATCGCCGGTTACCTCAGTTGGGCAGCATGGGTCATGGGATGGCCTCGCTTCATACCCAAGCACGCTCTCTCCAACGAGCCATTCTGGATCCGCCGCCTGATTACGTCAGACATCGTCACCCTGCCTCGCCGGATGAACATCCCTGGGATATCCGTCGACGTCTACACCGACGCGACGCCGCGCTCCTTGGCGGCGGTCGCCCCGCAGTTCCACATGGGATGGGCACAGGCGTATGAACGCCCCACCACCATCAATACCGCTGAGACTGCGGCAGCCATCTCCGGGGCCTTATGGGCCATTCGAGACATTCCCTTGAACTTTACTACCTTAAATGTATATATTGATAACTCAGTTGCTTTGTACACCCTGCGCTCCGGCCGGGGTCCTGTCTTGCACGCTCATGTATATATGATTACTTTGTATACTAATCTAATAAAGGAAGAATAGAGAGGGACATTTCCCTCTCGTGGTGGCCTGTCGCCTCCGCAGCCAATCCCGCTGATGCCCCGTCCAGGGATGTGCTTTTATCCCTACACGCGCATCCCGACTTGTTATAAAAGGCGGGAGCGCCCCTGGCCGGGAGCTCAGTTGAATGGTGGCAGCGGAGGAGACAGGCCGACACATATTGTGAAGAGTTTAGTTGTGATGTCCTGTCTCCTCCGCTGCCACCATTCAACTTGAGCAAGGTGATCGCCTTGCAGTGATGTACGAGTCATGAGCAAACTTCCGTTGCGCATTTTCTTGAGATCCTCATGTTTTTCCGTAGACACCTTCGATGTGTCGACTAAAAACGATCGACTTCGCCAGCTTAAAATCATGCCCATCGGTTCTGGTAGCGACCAGAAACCTAGGGAAGCTGGATTCCATTCCTTCACGCTGCGCCTGTTCCCAGGGAGTTGAACCACTCAAGGAAGCAAAAGTAAAAGACTTAGGTGGGGGACCACCTTTAGAGAGCCGAATTCGTTTGGAAGCCATTCCCGAAAGCTTCCTCCCCGAATGCCACCCACTCCGATCAGGGGTCTCTGTAGCCGAACCAAGCAGCCAAGGCAATACCCACCTGGTCATAGCAGGTACTGCCCGGGGTCCGATGTTGAACGATGCCTAATACGGGATGACTGAGGCAATGAGCACTAAGGCTCCCTTCCTCCAGTCAGCCGCAATAGCATGTACCCCATACGTGTTTAGAGCACTAAATATAGAGAAAAAAATAAAAATAACATGTCCTTCTGGCATTCGGCTGTGCGGGGGACCTGCGTTGTCAGGCTGATACTACTGCCCGGGTACATGACACTCCCACCCGCCGCGTCCTGGGTGGTTGCTGGCACGGGCTTTCGAGCGTAGTCGCACACGTAGGAGCTCCATCGCCGAGCAGCACGCACATCAATAATTTAAAATGGTCTACATCCAGCCCTCAAAAAACAATAAAATAAAGAGGGGATCATGGCCACATGACCCTTTACGTCGCCTTCTACGACAGGCAGGGATTACCTATGGATATATTCAACCCCTCCCATCCACAGGAGGTACAACACATTTGACCAAACCGCAATCCATGTCCGCAGGGGGTAGTGTGTTTGGTCAGCGAGAGGTATTTTATTTCCCTCAAGTCCGCCGGCAAGCCGGTTAGGACCCCCCTATCCGCCACCTGGGACGCGCCACGTGGGAGTATCACCTCTCCCCCTGCTACGCCAGCGCAGCAGGTTCGTGGGGTTATGGTAGTGCCATCTTCTGAGAAAACTTGTAGGTTGATACAGATTTTAAATTTCAGAGTTTGATGATGCTTGTTGTTTTAAGGGGCCTAACATCGAAGGTCATCGGCCCCTAATGGAACGAAATGAAGGACATGAGATATGAAGTTAAAATTTTAAAAAGTATCCACTGACTAGAATTAAAAAAGAATGGTAATGAAGAAAAATGAGGGTGAGATTAAAACAGGCAGTGGATCTAATACGCAATGCCTTATGTTCTATTAAAATAAGAGAAACTACAGGAAATCGAAGGAATAAGGCATCGCCCAGTAATACAGATATTAACACATAATGTACGTTAGACGTTAAAATAACACATTAAAATGCGCAACACAAACTAAAATGGAGTCAATGAGATAAAAGCGCAACTGACATAAACAACACTAGGACAAAGGATATCATCACACACGATAAAACAGACCGCTATCCCTCATAAAGCGGATGACGAGGTCTGCTGACTGCTCGTCATCGCGCAAGATAAGGGAGATAATACTCGGAAGGTTAATACTACGGCGCAGATCGACCAGGTCCACGCACTCCGTAAGGATGTGTACCACGGTAAGATGGTCGCCGCAGGTACACACCGGAGGGGGTTCTCCTTTCAGTAGATGGGAGTGCGTCAAGATACCGTGGCCGATCCGAAGGCGACATAATACCACGGCTTCCCTCCGCGAAGCCCGAAGGGAAGTCCTCCATACCTTCGTTGTTCCTTTTATCGCTCGCAGCTTATTGGGAAGTGGGATGGCCTGCCACTCCATCTCCCAATGAGACATAACCAGATGTCTCAGCTGAGAGCGAATATCACTTGCTGGAACCTTGAAAGGCAACGGGGGCAGTGTAACTGCCTCCTTGGCAGCCCGATCTACTAACTCGCTTCCCTCTATGCCCATGTGGCTGGGGAGCCACACGAACGTAATTCTGGTGCCGGCATCCGAACACCCGGCCAGCAGGTCCTGGATCCGCTGCACCAGAGGGTGCCGAGGGAAACAGGTATCAATAGACCGAAGCGAACTCAAGGAGCCAGTACACACGAGAAAGTGTCGGCGTACATTGGCTAGTGCGTACCGCAGAGCCTCACAGATAGCATAGAGCTCTGCCGTGTACACACTACAGGTGTCCGGGAGAGCAAAAAGAAACCGATCATTGTCGACAACGAACGCACAGCCCACCTTCGTATCTGTCCTTGAACCATCCGTGTAAACGACGACCGAACCTGGATAGCGGCCAAGAACGGACAGGTAGATCCTCCGATAAATCGAAGGGTAAGTGTCTCCTTTCGGGCCAGTGTGCAAATCCAGGATGATTTCAGGTCGTCGTACAAACCACGGAGGTCTGACAAGGCAAGGAATCGAAGGTACGTCAAACAATTCATAACTGCTATAAAAGCGTATCCCAACCGGCCGCGTCGCACGAGGATGAGCTACGTACAACAAACGGTTGCCATTGTGGAATACGCAGGGATAGCTCGGATGAAGTGGCATCTGTCGCAAATTTGCAGCATACGTAAGTAGTAGTTGCTGGCGCCTCAGGTGTAAAGGCGGCACACCAGACTCAGCGAGCAGGCTAGCGATGGGGCTAGTACGAAAAGCTCCCGTCGCCAACCTAACCCCGCTGTGGTGGATACTGTTCAGCTTCGCAAGAACGCTTGGCCTTCCGGAGCCATATGCTGCACTGCCGTAGTCTAACCGAGATAAAATGTGTGCCCGATAGAATCGCAGGAGCACCACGCGGTCAGCTCCCCAATTAGTGCTGCTAAGAATCTTCAAGAGGTAAAGCCTCTTGGTGCATTGCACTTTTAGCTCCCGCACGTGTGCCTCCCACGATAATTTACTGTCAAAAAGGAGCTCAAGAAATCGGTAGGTGTCAACAACTGGAAGAACGACATTACCAAGATAAAGCTCATGATGAGGGTGAAGTGTACGTTGACGACAAAAGTGGACAACGGAGGTCTTTGCGGCAGAAAACCGAAAGCCATGTTCTAAGGTCCACTTCTCCACCCTCCTAATAGCTTGCTGTAACTGTCGCTCTGCGACTGCCATACTGCACGAGCTATAGTGCAGAGCAAAATCATCCACATAAAGAGACGGTATTACGGCTGGACCAGCAGCAGCGACAATACCGTTTATGGCAATCGCGAACAGAGTGACACTAAGAACCGATCCCTGTGGGACTCCATTTTCTTGAACGTGGTATTGCGAATATGTCCTACCTACTCGGACACGGAATAGACGGAGGGACAAAAAATTCGCAATAAATACCGGCAAGTTACCTCGGAATCTCCATTGATGCAGGACTGAAAGGATGCCATATCGCCAGGTGGTGTCGTAGGCCTTCTCCAAGTCAAAGAAGACAGCTACCAAGTGCTGTTTTCGGAGAAACGCATCCTGGATAGAGCTCTCCAGGCGTACCAAGTGGTCGGTGGTGGATCGAGCGGCTCGAAATCCACATTGGTACTCGGACAAGAGTCCTTGTTTCTCCAGACACCACACGAGTCTGCGATTTACCATTCTCTCAAATAGTTTACACAGGCAATTTGTAAGACAAATCGGTCTGTAACTTCCTGCATACTTAGGATCTTTGTCAGGCTTGAGGACAGGGATCACTATGCCCTCTCGCCACTGAGACGGAAAATCACCCTCTGTCCAGATTCGGTTGAACACACGAAGGAGATATAGTAAACTATCATCACTAAGGTGTTTCAACATCTGGTTATGGATGTTGTCCGGTCCAGGAGACGTGTCCTTGTAAAGCGCTAAGAAGCTGCGGAGTTCCCACTCCGTAAAGGGCACGTTGTAGTCCTCTGAAGCTTGGGTGGCAAAACTCAGGTGATGACATTCTGTATCCCGCTTCAGAGGGAGGAAATCAGGATTGTAATTCCCGGAGCCAGAGACATCCGCGAAATGACTAGCGAGATGGTTAGCAATCGCGAGGGGATCAGTGGCGACACTGCCTGCAATGGAAATTCCCGGTACAGCAGATGATCCTTGAATACCCGAAATACGTCGAAGTTTCGTCCACACTTGAGATGATGGAGTATGTGACGTCATGGACGACACATATCTCTCCCATGAAGCCTTCTTACTTTGTCGAATAAGAACTCGCGCCTTAGCGCGGAATTTCTTAAATGTTACCAAGTTGGCCACAGTAGGCTGTCGACGGTAACGCTTATGAGCGCGACGGCGTTCTTTGATGGCTGCTGCTATTTCATCGTTCCACCAAGGAACGAGTTTTCGGCGAGGAGTCCCCGAGAAAAACGGAATGGACTCCTCAGCAGCAGCAAGAATAACTTGGGTGATGTAAGTTATTTCCTCGCCGACGGTCCGCCTGACTTCATCGTTAAAGACAGCTAGTGATGTGTACTTTGGCCAATCAGCATGTTTAAGAATCCATCGAGGGGGAGCCTCGACGGGTTTATGTTTCAACAAAGTAAGAATTATGGGAAAATGGTCACTGTCACAGAGATCATCGTGTGCATTCCACCGAAACAGTGGAACCAACGTTCGGCTGCATAGACTAACGTCTATGCGAGAGTATGTGCCGTAACGTACACCAAAGTGAGTTGGTTCCCCTGTGTTCAAAATACATACATCCAGATCTGTTAGAAGTGTTTCCAGCTCTCTTCCTCGGGGGCAAGGCGACTCAGAGCCCCATATGGGGTGATGGGCGTTAAAATCGCGCAATAAGAGGAAGGGTGGTGGAAGCTGATCTATAAGATCAGCGACATCATTGATGTTCAGATGCTGGCCTGCTGGAAGATAAACATTACATACTGTTGCTATGACACGCAGCGAGACGCGAACAGCTACAGCCTCAAGAGGGGTTCTTAATGGAACCTCTTCGCTGTAGCTATCAGAACGTACAAAAATGATAACGCCTCCGGAAGCCCGGTGAGCATAGTATCGTTCTGTCGAGTATAGTCTGAAATTTCTCAAGACCGTATGATAACCAGGTCGGAAGTTGGTCTCCTGAATGCAGACTATACTCGCTGCGTACTCACTAATGAGCTGACGTAACTCAGCAAAATGAATGTCATAACCATTACAATTCCACTGTAACAGTGCCATAGTGTGGACTATAAAAGGAGTGTTAGGTTATGAGCGAAATTATGCTCGTTAGCCTAAACACTATCTAATTCTACATCCGTAGATGTAGAGGACAGTGCGACATCCATCCCGTCATCAAAAGATGGCAGGGGTGCCGCCCAGAACTTCGACACTTTTCGGGCGCGAGGGGGTCCCCTACGAGGAGAGCGCGCAGGTTTGGGAGCATGAGTGCCTCCCGGCGCAGACTCATACCCCCCAGATGGGGGGCATGACTTCTTCGCAGGGGAAGTCCGAGAGCGCTCAGAACGGGCGCTCTTCTTCCCCTTCTTTTTTTCAGGTTTAGACGGGCTGGGAGATGGTTTCCCAGCCCTGGTCGACGATGCCGCCTCCGCCGGCTGGGGCACGACTTTCGTCGACCTCCTAGGGGGGGGAGACTTAGTCTTCCCCCCTTGCTGTGCCGGCTGGCAACTGCCAGCCTGCACAGACTTCTGGTTGGTCGAAGGTGGGGTGGTCCCCCCCCCTTCGAGCTTTGACTATTTGCGACGTTGCTGGGAGCAGCAACAGTCGCCTTGGGCGCAGCGGTCTGGACAGGTGTCTTGGTCTTAAATGACGAACCTGGAAGACTCTGAGCTATCAAGCTATAGTCGAGTGGACGGGCAGGTGTATTCGTAGAATGAAACTTACGGCGCGCTTCCTGGTAGGAAAGACCATCCAGGGTCTTGATCTCCTGGATCTTCTTCTCACTCAGGTATGTCGGACAATTCCGATCCCGAGGAGAATGAAAACCGGAGCAGTTAGTGCACTTGTATGGAGTTGTGCACTCCTCCGCACCGTGAGCTATTCGTCCACATGTACCACATACAGCCTGATTCGAACAGCGAGATACCATATGTCCGAATCGCTGGCATTGATAGCATCGCATAGGAGGCGGGATGTACGGCCTCACATCGCAACGATAAGTTGTTACCTTGACTTTCTCTGGTAACACTGACAACTTGAAAGAGACAATGAAGGCACCAGTGGCAACGTCTTAACCCTTGACCTTGCGCGTAATGCGGCGGACGTGTGTCACGCCACGGTTCTTCATGTCTTCCATCAACTCGTCGTCAGTGTTCAAAATAAGGTCGCGGTGAAAGATGACTCCGCGAACCAGGTTCAAGGACTTATGCTCCTCCACTTTGACGGGGATTTCGCCAAAGTGCTCGCACTTAAGCAACTGATCAGCTTGCAGTGCTGTACGAGTCTTCATAAGCAAACTACCGTTGCGCATTTTCTGAAGTTCCTCCAGTTCGCCATAGACGCCTTCGATGTGCCGACTAAAAAGGATCGACTTCACCAGCTTAAAATCGTGCCCATCGGTTCTGGTAGCGACCAGAAACCTAGGGAAGCTGGATCCCATTCCTTCACGCTGCGCATGTTCCCAGGGAGTTGAACCTCTCAGGGAAGCAAAAGTTAAAGACTTAGGTGGGGACCACCTTGAGAGAGCAGACTTCGTTTGGAAGCCATGCCCGATAGCATCCTCCCCGAATGCCACCCACTCCGATCAGGGGTCTCTGTAGCCGAACCAAGCAGCCAAGGCAATACCCACCTGGTCATAGCAGGTACTGCCCGGGGTCCGATGTTGAACGATGCCTAATACGGCATGACTGAGGCAATGAGCACTAAGACTCCCTTCCTCCAGTCACCCGCAATAGCATGTACCCCATAGCGTTTACAGAGCACTAAATATAGAGAAAAAAATAAAAATAATTAATATAAATATGTCCTTGTGGCATTCGGCTGTGCGGGGACCTGTGTTGTCAGGCGGATACCACTGCCAATGTACATGGCGCTCCCACCACGCAATGGTCCTGGGTGGACAGTTGCGGGCTTTTGGGCGTAATCGCACACGTAAGAGGCCCATCTTCGGGCAGCACGCACATCAAAATTTCGAATGGTCTACATCTGACCCTCGGAAAAATAAGAAAATAAAGAGGAGACCATGGCCACATGACCCTTTAAGTCGCCTTCTACGACAGGCAGGGATTACCTGTGAATGTACTCGACCCCTCCCATCCACAGGAGGTCCAACACATTATACCAAACTGCAATCCATGTCCGCGCCAAGGTCGCCCCTTTTAGTCGACTCATACGACAGGCAGGGGGTACCGCGGGTGTATTCTACATATGCGTCCCCCACCCGCAGGGGGTAGTGTGTTTGGTCCGCGAGAGGTATTTTATTTCCCTCAAGTCCGCCGGCAAGCCGGTTAGGACCCCCCTATCCACCACCTGGGGTGCAAAATCCATGTGTAAGGCCCCACAGAATGGTACATGTCGCGAGTAAAGTAGAACCATGGTATTGGCATGTTGGGGTACTAATCAAAAGTAGCGAAACTCACGGTGTTCCACACAAGACGGTACTACTCACAAGTATTGTACTTCGTACGGGTAACGCAGACCTATGGTGTTTCTCACACAATGGCGCCACTTCACAGCCAACGCAAACCAATGAGTTTGCTCACCTAGGTGTACTAGGCACGTATGCCTGTCCCACGGGCCCCGTGGTGTTCCTCACAGAGTGGATACTAATCAAAGGCAACGCAGACCCACGGTGTCGCTCATATAGTGGTACAACTCACAGGCTACGCCCAGACCCGCGGTGGTGCTCACATAGGTACGACGCACGGGTACTGGAAACCCCCAGGCCACGCTCATGACTACTACTAAACACAAACCCATTTCGTACCGAACATAGTGGAACAACTCGCAAGTACAGGCAACCCATGGTGTTCCCCGCGTGATGGTACGAATCAAAAGTAGTTTCATGGTTCTAATTCAATCATCCCTTGGTCGCCCCTTTTAGTCGCCTCTCACGACAGGCAGAGGATACCGTGGGTGTATTATTCGTCAGCCTCCCCCACCCACAGGGGGTGTGTGTTTGGTCCGCGAGAGGTATTTTATTTCCCTCAAGTCTGCCGGCAAGCCGGTTAGGACCCCCCTATCCGCCACCTGGGACGCGCCGCGTGGGAGTATCACCTCTCCCCCCTGCTACGCCTGCGTAGCAGGTTCGTGGCAACCATCCTGTATATAACAATAATCAGAGGGGAAAATAGAAGGGATCCAACACTTCGAAAAATGAAGATATCGGTGAAAGAAAGACAAGGGCCACGAAGGGCGTGAAAATCAAAGACTCCCTAACCATCGCTAACCTAATAGCGTCGGGTTCGGAAAAGAACAAAAATTGACCAATGGAGGTCGGATAGGATAGATGAATGTGAGGAGCCTGGCACAAGTGGAAGCAATGCCAGGACTCAGCTAGGGGCCCCGTTGTCACTAACCCACCTGGTCGTAGCAGGTATTGCCCGGGGTCCGATGTTGAACGATGCCTAATACGGGATGACTGAGGCATTTAGCACTAGGACTCCCTTCCTCCGGTCACCCGCAATAGCATGTACCCTATAGCGTGTACAGAGCACTAACAATAGAAAAAATAAATAAAAATAATTAATAATAATATGTCCTTCTGGCATTCGGCTGTGCGGGGACCTGCGTTGTCAGGCGGATACCACTGCCCGGGTACATGACACTCCCACCCGCCGCGTCCTGGGTGGTTGCTGGCACGGGCTTTCGAGCGTAGTCGCACACATAGGAGCTCCATCGCCGGGCAGCACGCACATCAAATTTTGAATGGTCTACATCTGACCCTCAGAAAAATAATAAAAAATAAAGAGGTGACCATGGCCACATGACCCTTTAAGTCGCCTTCTACGACAGGCAGGGATTACCTATGGATGTATTCAGCCTCTCCCATCCGCAGGAGGTTCATCACATTATACCAACCGCAATCCATGTCCGCGCCAAAGTCGCCCCTTTTTGTCGCCTCTTACGACAGGCAGGGGATACCGCGGGTGTATTCTGCATGTGTGTCCCCCACCCGACAGAACAGCTCAGGAATCTGTTGAAATCGAAGTGTCCGACCCTGAGTTGCGTGCATTAATAGAAACAAAATTAGGGAATGTTGGGGAAATAAGCAACTCTGGCGAAGACGTACGTGTTTTAAACGAAGTGTTTTCTAAAGAAAAGCCTCAGAAAAACTCTGATGATATTCCACGCTTGTACTACAAGTGTTGAGATAACAGTATTCTGTCAAACAACATTTCTATTATAAATGAAAAACTTCCTAGCATATCCGAAAATATTTTATGGCAAGATGGTGACGAAATTCTGGAAACTGGCACCTGCAATAATTTTGCCCCACATGAAGATACTGGGACATCAGATGCGGAGATAGAATTGGACACTAGCGGTGCTATTTCAGATGGCCGGCCAAGAGAAGGAAGTAAGCGGAAATTTGAAGATCAAACGCGACAAATTAAGAAAATGAAGCTGAATACCAATCAAGATTGCATCAATACCAGGGGGATAGTCAAATTCAGTAAAGAATTTCGGGATAAGGAATGTAATTGCAGGCTCAAATGCCACGAATTAGTTACAGTGGAGGAGAGACGAGTGATATTTACTAATTTTCATAAAGCTGGCTCTTATGGAGCTAGATGCCAAATAATAGCAGGAAAGGTTGAAGAGGTCAGTATTAAGCGGAAGAGAGGAGTAGGATCTGAGGAGCGGAATGCGTCCAGAGAGTATTTTCTGTGAAATAGGAAAGTGTGTAAAGCAATATTTTTACAAACATTACGAGTGTCCAGTTGTGTTGTTGACAAAGCTTTAAAATAAATAAAGCGATGTGAAATCGTGGATGGGAGAGGGAGTGCTGGAAGACAATAAACTACCAGAAGCTAAAGTCCGTGAAGTATGTGAGCACATTTCAAAATTTCCGAAGTATAAATCACATTATTGTCGTTCACAAACAAAGGCACAGTATTTAAGTCCAGGTCTACTGTGAAAACTATGCTAATCCCGTTTCTTTAGCATTGTATAAAAAATATTTCTAACGAAGTTCAACCTTGTCAAACACTAAAGAAAGACACATGCAATACATGTGATGCTCTTACCATTAGGACAGAGAATTCATGAGAATTTGATTCTTCACTAGCAAAAGAGGAACATGAAAGTCATTTAGAGGAAGTAAACTTTGCAAGGTATCTCATGAAGCAGAATTTCATGCAAACTGAAAACGACACGTCGAGAGAAACTGAATGCATTTCGTTCGATTTGGAAAAGACATTGCCACTCCCAAGAATACCAACAAATATAGTGTTCTATATACGCCAACTTTGGTTGTATAACAATGGATTTTGTTACGTGTGGGTGAAGGGAGATGCTGGAAGAGGGAGCCCAAGAAATTGGATCGTGTTTAAGAAAACACATACTGGCTCATGTATCACCAGGCACAACACATTTGATTCTCTGGTCGGATTCATGTGGGGGCCAGAATCGAAATATAAAAATAGCTTTGTTGCTAAAAACTATTCTAGAAAAACATCCTAGCCTACTGACTTATCACACAACGCTTTCCAGTTCCTGGGCACAGTTTTCTGAAACATGACTCGGACTTTGGTGATATTGAGTCTGCATTAAAGTTCCAGCAACGTCTCAATGTGTCAGAAGAGATGATGATGCTGCTTGTTGTTTAAATGGGCCTAACATCGAGGTCATCGGCCCCTAATGGTGCGAAATGAAAGAACAGTGGTTCAGACTCACAAAGAAGGTAGTGAATTAGATTATTGACCAAGGGACCATTGATAAAGCACAATGATGCTTGATGTCTGAAGGGGTGCTAAATTCACGTCTAAGGCCCCACAGAATGGTACATATCGCGAGTAAAGTAGAACCATGGTATTCGTCATGTTGGGGTACTAATCAAAAGTAGCGAAGACTCACGGTGTTCTACACAAGATGGTACTACTCACAAGTATTGTACATCGTACAAGTTACGCAGACCTATGGTGTTCTTAACACAATGGCGCCACTCATAAGCAACGCAAACCGATAAAGTTCCTCACCGAGTGTACTAACCACAGGGACTCACACAATCCCGTGGTGTTCCTCAACATAGTGGGGACCAATCACAGGCAACGCTGACCCACGGCGCCGCTCAAAGCCAACGCAAACCGAGAAGGCTCCTCACCGAGTGTACTAACCACAGGGACGCGCCATATCCCGTGCTGTTCCTCAACATGGTGGGTAGTAATCACAAGCAACGCTGACCAACGGTGCCGCTCATATAGCGGTACAACTCACAGGCTACGCCCAGACCCGCGGTGTTGCGCACATGGACACGACGCACGGGTACTGGAAAACCACACTGAACCCCTTCTGTTGCTACTAATCACAAACCTATTGTGTACCGAATATAGTGGTACTACTCGCAAGTAAAGGCAACCAATGGTGTCCCCCACGTGTTGGTACGGATCAAAAGTAGTTTCATGATTCTAATTCAATCTTCCCTTGGTCGCTCCTTTCAGTCGCCTCGCACGACAGGCAGGGGATACCGTGGGTGTATTATTTGTCTGCGTCCTCCACCTACAGGAGGGAAAGAGAGAAAAAAACGAGAAAAAAGAAGGGATCCGTCAGTTCGAAAAATGAAGTACCGGACGAAGAAAGGCAAGGGCCACGAAGGGCGTGAAAATGAAAATCTCCCTAGGCCTCGAATGCTCTAATACCGCCGGGGTCGGAAAAGAACAAAAGTTGACCAAGGGAGGTCGGACAGGATAGACGAAAGTGAGGAGCCCGGCACAAGTAAGTGGAAGCAATGCCAGGACTCAGCTAAGGGCCCCGTGGTCGCCAATCCACACTCCCAAGTTGAGAGCCCCTTGGGCCCCTGTTAGTCGCATATTACGACAGGCAGGGGATACCGCGGGTGTATTCTACATGTGCGTACCCCACCCGCAGGGGGTGTGCCAGAAGAGAAATCTGTTACAAGTCTTCCAAATGGTAAAGGATGACTTTGTAGATACATCGGCAATAGAAAGCGCGATCACCAACAAGAAGAAAAGCGTTGAGGGAGAAAAGGTAAACTGGTTACTGTTCAAGGAAATCCAGCACAGGAAATCAGAGCCTCTGTCCGTTTTTGTGAAAAGTGATCTAAGGCAGGAAACCTACACGGAAATAAACATTGGAAAAAGAGCTGGTCGAAAATCTATCGGTGATAGCGTACATTTCGCAAGAAAACTGCTTAAACTGTGGCCAGAAGGAAAACCAATAAGCTCAGAAAAATTACGTGATCTGAAGTCCATGTTTCACTTGATCCCTAAAGACTGGAGTTTTATCAAATGTAAGTTAGTTCTGATGCTTGTTGTTTAAAGGGGCCTAACATCGAGGTCATCGGCCCCTAATTGTACGAAATGAAATAACAAAAAAATCAAATTCATCCACTGACCAAAATAAAATAAAAATGTCGTGAAGAAGGAATGGAAGGACATGAACCAAAAAACAAAAAAAAACGAGCAAACAAAAAACAGTGGATCCAACTGAAAAAAGATCATAATGTATGACTGGCCAAGGGACCACTCATAAAGCACAATCCTGACTCTAGGATGCTTGATGTCGATAGAGGTCCAAAATCCACGCTTAAGGCCCCCATAGAATGCTAGTTGTCATGTTGAGGTACTAATCAAAAGTAACGAAGACTCACGTTGTTCCACACATGATGGTACTACTCACAAGTATTGTACGCCGTACAGGTAACGCAGACCTACGGTGTTCTCACACAATGGCGCCACTCATAGCCAAAGCAAACCGATGGGGTTCCTCACCAAGGTGTACTAATCACGGGCGCCAGTATTCCCGTGGTGCTCCTCACATAGCGAGTACTAATCACAGGCAACGCAGACCCACGGTGTCGCTCATATAGTGGTACTAAGCACAGGCAACGCCCAGACCCGTGGTGTTGCTCACATGGGTACGACTCACGGGTACTGGAAACCCACAGTGACCCTCTCGCTGCTTCTACTAAGCACAAACCTATTGTGTGCCTAACATAGTGGTACTACTCGCAAGAAAAGGCGACCCATGGTTTTCCCCGCGTGATGGTACTAATCAAAAGTAGTTTCATGGTTCTAATTCCGTCATCCCCTTGTCGCCCCTTTTAGTCGCCTCTCACGACAGGCAGGGGATACCGCGGGTGTATTCTACATGTGCGTCCCCCACCCGCAGGGGGTAGTGTGTTTGGTCCGCGAGAGGTATTTTATTTCCCTCAAGTCCGCCGGCAAGCCGGTTAGGACCCCACTATCCGCCACCTGGGACGCGCCACGTGGGAGTATCACCTCTCCCCTGCTACGCCAGCGTAGCAGGTTCGTGGTAAGTTAGTTCTACCATAGATGATGATACAGAAGGTTTTTCAGGAAAACCTGATTTCGAAATAACTCGCGAAGTCGTTTGAGAAGGCGAACTTTCTTTTTCTTACGTTGATTTTTCTATTATCATTTGCATCATTTACTTGTGAAGTTCGTACACTATAATGAACATGCTAATGGGTAATAATAAGAGTTATTATTGACTATAGAATAAAAAATATTAACAGTGTTGTACTGTGATATTATGCTTGATAGTTCTTTCCTGTAGAAATGTTGTGCTAGTTTTGTATTATTCTGTTTCACGTTTGTCGACTGAACGCCACCCGGCGCTTGGACCCTGACTGCATTATACAATTTCTGAAATCACTTGTAGACTAAGTCGCTTTTTTATCAAAATAAAATACTCAAATAATGCTTTTGCTTATATTATTTTAGAAAAACAAAATTTGGTGCTATGTGAATATAATAAGATTTGATTTATAGAAAAATACACGAGGTAGATAGTTTTTCTGTAAATATTTACAAAAGACGCCTTTTTCTCGAAACATGAATTTTGTCGTTTGGTCTATCACTGCATAACACCATCCATTTAAATGATGCGCCTAATAGAACTCCTCTACTGGAGAAACAGTGAACTTGAAATTAAGACCTGCTTAAACCTTTACTCAGATGTCACTACAGTAACGTGACGTGCTTTTCTTATTGTGAAGTTTCATGTACTGTATGAAATTCTACGTGTTTTGTTTACCAGCCATCAAGAAGTTTGGACTTCTTCAACAGAGGTCACTGCTAAAAAAGTATGATCATGCACCCTGGTGCGAAGTGGAAGAACTTTGATTAAAATAAGTTTTGTATTAATAAGTTATTTTTTTATTAAATTATGTTCATTTTTGGGTTGCAACGTTGATCTTTTCTTCCCGCCAGTTTTGAATCCAACCAATCAAGAATTTCTGTAATTAATTTTCTACCAATCACCATCTTCTCCTTCGATTTTGAGTGTAACTTTTACATTTTCCAATAAAATTGAGAGGTTGGGGCTAGTTTATTCACGAAAGGTCTCCAACTTCCTCCGAGGGATTTTCACGTTTCTTGGCCATTTGATAAACATCTAACTATGAGTGTGTGTCAAGCAGGAGGGGCCTCTTTCATCAGGCAGCAGTTCTTCAGCACGGTAATGGCCTATTAACATCTTTATTTCTTGCTAGCTTTGCGGTTTAACCCGAGGGGGAGATCCGTAACCATAACTATGTGACCTACTTTTCAGAAAATGTAATTTCTGCCAGCTTATGTAATGTCTTCGTAAAATCTTCAACTGTAAATCGGGGATAGAGAGTGATGTACCCTCTCGAGCTCCCCTTCATATTGCTTTGAGGTGACTGGTAACTGGTTTTGATGATGATGATGCTTGTTGTTTTAAGGGGCCTAACATCAGAGGTCATCGGCCCCTGATGGTACGAAATGAAAGAACAAAAATTGCAAAGGCATCCACTGACCAAAATAAAAATAAAATATGGCATGAAGAATGAATGGATGGACAGGAACTCAACAAAACACAAAACAAACAAACAAAAACCAGTGAATCGGACTCAATACAGATCGAAAATAACATTATTACCGACCAAGGAACCACTTATAAAGCACAATGATGCTTGGTGTCTAAAGGGGGTGCAAAATCCACGTCTAAGACCCCACAGAATGGTACATGTCGCGAGTAAAATAGAACCATGGTATGTGTCATGTTGGGGTATTAATCAGAAGTAGCGAAGACTCACGGTGTTCCACAAAAGATGGTACTACTCACAAGTATTGCAATACGTACAAGTAACGCAGACCTATGGTGTGTCTCACACAATGGCCCAACTCAGAGTCTACGCAAACCGAGAAGGTTCCCCACCTAGGTGTACTAAACACGGGCGCCGGTATTCCCGTGGTGTTCCTCACATAGTGGGTGCTATCACAGGCAACGCAGACCCACGGTGCTGCTCATATAGTGGTACAACTCACAGGCTACGCCCAGACCCGCGGTGTTGCACACATGGGTACGACGCACGGGTACTAGAATCCACCAGGCCAGGCTTTTACTGCTACTAATCACAAACCTATTTCGTACCGAATTTAGTGGTACTACTCGCAAGTACAGGCAACCTATGGTGTTCCCCGCGTGATGGTACGATTCAAAATTAGTTTCATGGTTCTAATTCAGTCAGCCCTTGGTCGCCCCTTTTAGTCGCCTCTTACGACAGGCAGGGGATACCGCAGTTGTATTCTACATGTGCGTCCCCCACCCGCAGGGGGTGGTAACTGGTTTTCTTCCTTTCCGTAATGTCTTAATTTATTCTTATACGAGTCACCTCCATAATTTGGGAATAGCCCTGTTTCATCGGCCTAGTGCCGTTTAGGTTTTAAGAATGCATATTTAGGAGTGCAAGTACACGCCTCCATTCATTTCTGTTCGGGCCATTTATTTAACTGCTATTTCTTTTACACGAAGGCCCTACAGGTTGGGTACGAGATACCCCTGCATCAGTTTGTAAGCTGGGCCACGGAAGGCCAAAGGGTGTAAGATATTTTTGGTGTTGCCTTGAACAGGCGTGAAAACTGAGAGCCTGGTAGCTCTTTTTCAAAGTAAGATTGCTGAATGCCCTTTGAAGGCTTGATATTGAGTTGGGAGCCAGCGCTCCATGTATTGAGGGATTTCTGCCCTGATATAAATGTGTACTCTTTTGTAATTTTGAGCCGGGAACTCAAAAATTGTAAAAAGAGGGGCTTGTAGCCCAAGAACGTGAAAATTCTGAAATCTTGGACCTTACTAAGTCTTGCTTTTAAATTGCTGTCATTGTTACCTTACTAAGTGAGAATTTGTTAACTTGTTGCTTTTTAAAAATATAACCTTCTATTTCAGTTAAAATTCTTTCTTGACATAGCAGTTAGACCCATTCACCCCGGCACCTTTCACCTCTGCTGGTCCACGGGTAACCCCGTAACACACCCAAAGGGACTGAAATTTCTATGCCAGCAGTGGTCAGCGAATTCACAACAGGAATGACGGGAGTTGTATCTTATCAGAAGACTGATCATGTGTCTTCAGCGCGGTCTAGTCATAGGAACTGGTACAAACTTTTTTTCACTTGAAAGACATGGCAGTGTTGAATTCATATGTTTTGTACAGTAAAAACACCGATGACAATGTTCTTATGCCAAGGTATAATTTTATGGTGCACCTAATAGAAAAACTGTGTAGGGCTGAAAATGAAGAGGATGATATACAACTATACGCATTTGCGAATTCCCATACAATCGAAACGTTAGGAAATAAACGTCAGCGAAAGTGTACGTTGTGCAATAATGGATAGCAAAAAAGTAAAAAATAATCTAATTATGGATGTTTGAGTTGTAATGTTGGTATTTATGTAGAGTGTTACTAAGACTTTGATCATAATACAGGCAGAACGAAACTGACATAAGCAAAAGGCACAAGGTGCATTTCTCATTTATGTGCAAAATCGAGAAATGTCACATTTTAAAAATAATTTTCTATTTTAGTAAATAACACGAATAATTTAAAACTGGTTCTTGAAATAACAACAAAAAGCTGAACTTTTTATGTCTCTGACACACATTTAACTTGGCAGTATGGTTTTCTAGAGCAAAAAAGTATTTTTTATAATTTTTTCATAAAACATTTTTATCGTTATTTCAAACTGATGACTCTGAATGATTCACCTCTATCAAAATAATATAGAACAGTCTTTCATCTTTCTATTGATGTATGATAAGTTATATTTTATGATTACAGTCCGCTTACAGATACCGAATTCCTTTAGTGTGTGCTTTATGGGAATTTACTGCAGCACTTGACATGTAAACCTGCAGCAGTTCCAGGGTTAATAAGGAATGCAGAGATATAGCAGCTTATGTTAGGACCAGCCGTATCCTTCAGAATGAATCATTTCTTGATGATAATGTGAACGTGGATCTGATGATCAGATTGTGAAGTTTGAAAAAGGTATGAGAACAGAGGAAAATATCTCGTGTCAACAAAATATGCTGTTCAAGATGAGTGCAGGAGGTGGTTAAAAAAAATTGCACATAACGACAAGAAGGCCAGATGCTTGCTTGCCGATGCTTATGGGCTGTGTCTACGACATTTCACCCAGTCAATACTCGCTTACTCATGTAAAAACACTAGTATAAATGAAAAACTTCAGTTCAATAATTGATGCTTGAGCTTGCAAGTAGAAAACACAAAACACTGATCTTCACTATATCACATAATAACCCTAGTTTGCTAGAGCAGACTGTTCTCATACGGGAAACTTCCAATCTTGCAATCACACTTCTTCTAAAGCTTCACACACACGAATAATCCAAAAATAGCACCCTCAAGTAATACACTAATGATATGAGGAATCACTCAAATGGAACCTTCAAAAGCATGAGCAAATCTCACCCTATATTACAGACAGAATTATAACACGATATTGGCTTCATCTAGAAACAAATTTAGCACTCTAATAATCTCGACTGTAGGATTACAGAGCAAACAAGAAACACTGGTTGGAAAAACCTGCTTATGTCGCTTGAGATTAGTCAAAACTTTTTTTACGGGGGTTAGCATATGAAGAACATTCAAATAAAATGTGGTTGGAGTCGCCATTACTAATATTTGTACCACACAAACAGTTTGTATCCTGCGTTAAATGGAAACGTGATCTATATTGTGGTGTAAGGGCATGATTAAACCGTAACCGAATGATGTTAATAATATGGCGTCTAGAATATGATCCTCGTATAAACCAAGGTTTAACCAAAAGTGTTGGTTGTAAATGATAATAGAAGTTACCTTTGACTTGTGCAGTCTGTCTCCAGTAATTCTGCCATTCTTGACGTCCATCCTGTCGGATAACAACTACATAATCAGAAGCAAGAACAATATTGTTAGTATTCGGAACAGGAAGACGAGAAGCTTGTTTTGCAAGACAATCTACTTTTTCATTGCCTTCGATCCCACATGACCTGGTACCCATAGTAAAGTTATGTAAATACCGACGTTGTCAAGCATATAAAGGAGACTCTTGACATTGTATACATACCAATTATAGGATAACTCATACGAAACCAAAGATTGTAATGCACTCAGCGAATCCGTATAGATTGTAACTCGCGTATATCCCTGTCGCTGAACAAAAAGTAAAGCTTGCTGTATAGCAAATAACTCCGCCTTAAAAATCGAACAATCACTAGGCAAACCATATTGTTCTTTAACATTTAGAGAAGGTATATAATAAGCGGAACCAATTCCATTAATGTTCTTTGCCCCATCTGTAAAAATGTTTATGCTTCGTGGAATATTAGAAAATTTCACTCTTTTAACAGGACAAATCTCGGTCCCCTGCAGACAAGTAACGTTAGTAGAGCCATTACGTATAGGCCATATTATTTAAGGCTTATAATAAGAAACCTGATAGGGTAAGGTATAGGGTATTAAGTTAACACTGTGTCGACTTCAATGTAGTAAAAGCATGAAACAGTACTGGCAATCTTCGTAAGCCCTGACCCCGTAAGGAATAATACTCCGAGAGTAACTGTAACTTCGGAATTAAAGGATGACTTGTTAAAGAAAACTTTTTAAGTAAATATTTCGTAGCAGGTATTTTTCTACGTACTTGTAAGGGAGATTCGCAGGATTCGACTAAAAGTGCATTGGTAGGCGTGGACTTTAAAGCTCCAGTACAGGAGCGTATTGCTTTATAAGGCCAGATGCTCTCTGGACGTACAATCGTCATAGGTCATATAGGTGGCGTTGACATGCTCGATAGAATAATACAGAACTATGTCATGCGGATCAGACCTCCGAACTGCACAATAAGAACTGTACCGGGAGGTACACCTCTACGCCGCGCGTTCAAAATGAGCGTCTAAAACAACTCCTCTATCTACCAAAGGTGAAACCAATAATACACCAACTTAGAACTTTACTCTCAAGTTGTCACCACTAAAATCTGGTATAATTTTTTATTGTGAAGTTTCCTGTACTGTGTGAATTTCTACTGGTTTTGTTTGCCATTCATCAAGAAGTTTGGACTTTCTTCAACAGATGTCACTGCTAAAAACTATGATCATGCACCCTGGTGCGAAGTGAAAGAACTTTTGATTTAAAGAAGTTTTGTATTCATAAGTTTTTTATTTTTACTAAATGATGTTCATTTATTTTTGGGTTGGCAATATTGATCTTTTCTTTCCGGCAGTTTTGAATCTAGCCAATCCCAAATTTCTGTAATTAATTTTCAACCTATCACTGCCTTCTTCGATTTTGTGTGTAACTTTTAAATCCACCAATAAATTGAGAGGGTGTGGCTGATTTATTCGTGAAAGGTCTCGAACTTTCCCCGAGTGTTTATAAACTGCGGATTTTCACGTCTCTTGGCCAATTGATCATCTAACCTAGTGTGTGTGTCAAACAGGAGGCGCCTCTCATCAGGCAGCAGTGCATCAGCAAGGTAATGGCCACATAACATCTTACTAGCTCCGCAGTTTAACCAGAGGGAATGGTCCGACTCAATAACTATGTAAATTACTTTTCTAAAAATGTAACTTTCTGCCGGCTAATGTAAAAACTTCATAAAATCTTTAACTGCAAATCGGGGATAGAGAGTGATATACCCTCTCGAGCTCCCCTTCATCGTTGTTTGAGGTGCAACATTTGTTTCTGCAATGTATTGAAGTTGTCTCCATCCGCGCTACCTCAGTCGTTTGGGATTAGCCCCTGTTTCGTCGGCCAAGTGCCCTATAGGTCTTAAAATTTCTTGGAGCTCAATCTTTGACTCCATTCCTGTTGTACTCGGGCCATTTATTTAACCTGTTCTTTTTCACTAACGCCCTGTAGGTTGGGTACTAGATAACTCGGTGTAATAAAAATTTTAATTGTAAATATGTGCCTTGTAAGGCCAGTGATGATGGTGTTTTCATGTTATGTTGCCTTGAGTAGGCTTGGAACACTGAGAGCACTTTAGCTCTTTTTCAAGTGTATAGTGCCTCTGGGAGTCCTGATATTGTAATTGCTGGAGCAAGTGCTCCACGAATTAGGGATTTCTGCCCTTTGAATAAATTTGTGCTCGTTTGTAAATTTGAGCTGGAAGCTCAAACATTGTAAAACTAGGGGCTTGAAGCCCAAGGATGTTTAAGTTCTGAAATCTTGGGTTTTCTAAATCTTGTTTCCAAAGTTCTATTTTGTACCTGAAATGTCATTGTTAGAGAATTGTGAGAATTTGTTAACTTGTTATTTTTCAAAAATATAACTTTCTGTTTACGTTTTAAATTTACTTCTTGAAGCTGTAGTTAGACCCATTCACCCCGGCACCTTCTTTCACCTCTGCGTTCCACAACAAATTCCTTGAACAAGAACAATACTCCATTTTTGGACATTTGCCTTTCTGCTTCATGGCTGCAGTACAGAACGGAAGCTCGTCACTCCAACAGTGGCTTGAGAAGGAAACAAATTCTCGACTAGGCACTTTCATTTTACAGTGAGAATCGGAGAAAATCTCCTAGTCCTGTCTCAAACGTAGATCAAGAACTCTCAGATGGCAGTGATTAAGATAAGCCAGTGGTCCTCAAACAAAAGTTTGAGCCACTTCCTCTTGCTCTAGCCAGAAAATCCAAGCTCTCCACATGCCGGAGAATATGTCCAGAGAACAAAAGAAGTGTTCACGTTTGTTCGGTGTTCAACCTGCAGTGTTCCTGTTTCATGAAAGACAAACTGGTTCAAGGCATTCCACATCTGGGTGAGAGGATAGGAAGCATCCAGTTATTATGTGAGAGACGTGATTTGCGACTTAAGGTTTTTATGAAGTGTTTGGTAACCGACTGACAATTTTGCTGCAAACATAATAATTTGTGATAGCATATTTTCAACAACTGATCTTTTTACATCATGCTGTTGGCTGTACATGAATCGAAAAAGCACACAGAATGCTTACAGTTCTAATTTTTTTTAAATTGTAACACACATTGTAGAGGCGGAAGCATAAAGTGTGTTAAAAACCACCTGATAGTCAGAAAAAAAGAAATATACTTTCTTTAAGTTTCCTGGTCTTTTATAAACTAAAAATTCCATTACAATGCAACTTTGCTCCTGAATAACTTTTAGGCCTGAGGTGCGTGGTACCATTCCTCGTGCACGATTTCAAAATGCATTAAAAATTGTGGAAGTAAATTTCATGGCGGCTGTGTGCCGAACGTCATTGTATCAACTTCTGTTGTTCTGGTAAAGTGTTGGGAACAAGTCAGACGGTCAATGATTTGCAAATTATCAACTTGGAAGTAAAGCCGTTCAGGGCATGGTCTTAGCTGCTCTTCTCACTCCTGCGCGAGTATCCCGCTGGCCATGTGACAAAACCGCAAACAATTAGAGCTGATGATATAAAACGTTTTCTCCCATAGTAAAATGGATCGTACGCTGAAAACAGACATGCCGCCTGATAGCACGCTTCATTAAGCACACCTCACCCCAATCTGTTCTACATACTGATTGGCATCTTCCTTTCGGAGAAAAGTGGTGAGTGTGAAAGAACATAAATGAGTGGGGTCATTTTGCTGCTTAACTCGATGGACAGATGCAACTGGAATGAAATATCAGTATAGGTAGTTTTATTAGTTCACTGAAAACACCTAACAGCTCATCCTCCAGTACACGGCTTCACTTAATTTAGTACATAATATTTCCATTTTACTCCATCTAGTTCATTTTCTGCATTTTGAACTTCAGCGCACATTTTTCTGTTCAGCACAAATAAGGAGAGTTGTACATTGCGTATCTCATTTCTTCTCTCATACCTTCGATCCTTTACACTCATCCATTTCTTGCTCTATTTTCCATTTGATCTCGGAAGGACCCTATATGCCACCAGTTTACTTTTCATAAATACACTAATTTTTGTAATCCAATCAGTATTAATATGGTAACAGTAACTGATGATCTCATCTTTGCTTCGTTTACCTTCTCGCTGTATGGATTTCAGTGGCATTTCCTCCACTGGGGATCCACTATCCCTCCTGGAAGAGTTACTCACTCTCCCAGGGAGTTGGGTTATTTTCCGCCGCCCAACACTCGGCGTTGAGTCGCTGGCGGTACGGTCTACTCATCCCGTAGCAGGATTTATCCTGGCCAGACTAGAGGTTGATTGAGTTCACACAAGATGGAACATTTTACAGAATTGCTGAATGTAATGATTTTGTACCATTTACTGACAGACTGGGGGTTTAGAAATTGAAGCAGTGGTATAAATTTCATTTTGATACAGGTATATGCACTTACAGCAGCAAGTGGTTCAGATTCCGAGTATTTTTATAGAGATTTGGGAAAAACTTCTAACCAGGTCAACAATCGCTCCATAAAAATTAACTATGATTTTAACATAGATGAACCCATTAACGCCCAATGTTGCCTTAACACAACATTTTATTTTTGTCTTTGCCCCAACTTAAGGTTTCAGTGAATTTTAATTTTAAGCATTGATATATTGAAAGGACATCCTAGAAATATCGTTGATCCAGCTGTCCACACTAAATATATGACATTTTTTCTGAATTTTTAAAAATTAAAAAAATCACATGTAATCAGGTTGAGTTTTGAGATTTTTTTTCAGAAATAGAATAGATATTTGTGTCTGTCCTTATATATTCAAATTTCATAGACATACTTGAAAGACAATAGCTCTTTTTCACGTAATGAATATATCGCGTGAAGCCTTTTTTCTTTAATTTACAATAATGTTGTGTTTATGCAACTTTGGGATTAGCCAGGATGTAGTCTTGATTCATAGACTGCTCACTTGACTGTACTTGCAACCTCTGTTCTTTCTTTCATTGTTTTAGTGTGTGTTTGTAGTGCAGCGAGGAAGCATGAAACTGTAATTGTGTGCTGATAAAGAAACAATATCGCAAGAAAGGTACCTATACCACACTGTATTGTAAAATGAATTATTTGATAAATAGGACATACTTTTTGTTTGCTGTGGAATTACGTATAACATCTTTCATATTTATAATAGGATTTGTTAGTTTTCAGATGTCTCACATCTACCAGAAAACACAAACTGTGGCAGAACTCGTAGCTATCTTAGAAGATGATGACTTGGTGAATGCAGATAACAATGACGCTGTCTATATTCCACCTAACGTCGATGAAGTAACGGACGAAGAAGACAGACGAAGACCTCCTTGTGGAAGAGAAACAAGTACGTGACGTGCCTGGTACCTTTGAAATACGTATAAGTACTGAACAAGAACCAGATTATGAACCTGGAGGGTCAGCTGTAAAGAAACCTAAAAAGCCAGCAGAAGGAAAGGAGCAGCTCCCAAACTGGAAAAAGTTGCTCCTGTCTACACTTCTTCAATCTCAGAAGAATCTGCTAAAATTGAGGAAATGAAATTCAATGTAGGTGGCAAGTCACCTTACGAAGTATTTTCACTGTACTTCTATTCGCAAGTTCTGCAAATGATTGTTGATTATACAAACAAATATGCTCACGATAATAACCGCCATTCCTTCCAGCTAAGCACTGTAAGTCTAAAGTGATGTATGGGAATGATCCTTTCTGGATATCACACATTGCCGGCTATGAAGTTGTACTAGTCGAAGGACGAAGACAAAGGACTAACAATTGTTAGAAAATGCATGAGCCGTAACAAGTTTATGACAATCAAACAAAACCTGCATTTGTCAGATAACAGTCTACTGGATCAGAATGACAAATTTTCATAACTGAGGCCTCTTTTCGATGTAATTAACAAGAAGAACCTTCAATTCGGAATTATTTCACATAACCTCTCCATCGACAAGGAAATGGTGCCGTATTTTGGAAGACATTCTCGCAAGATGTTTATCAAAGGAAAACCTGTACGTTTTGGCTTCAAGCTATGGTGTTTGTGCAGTTCAGATGGATATCTATATCAGTTTATGCCTTATAGTGGGGGAAAACTAGACTGTGAAATCTCTGATGTTTTTCTGGGGGAAAGAGTGGTTTTAGACTTGCTGTCAGTTATAAATAATCCACCTCATCACCGCATTTTCTTTGACAATTTCTTTTCATCATACAAATTGTTCCGCACGTTGAAACTTCAAGGTTTTTTTGCAACCGGTACCATTCGTGAAAACAATAATGGTAAGTGTCCTTTAGAACCCTACTCAGCTCTCAAGAAAAAAACCCGGGGCTCATTCAATTTTGCTTTCGAAGATGAAGCCGAAGTTTTGATGGTCTGGTGGAATGACAATGCAACTGTGACAGTGGCAACCAACAATGGTACTGTACAACCACTAGCAACTGCTAAAAGGTACAGTAGGAAAGAAAAGTGTCTCTGTACCACAGCCTAAATTTAATTCTGAGTATAATATACACATCAGTGGAGTTGATCTGCACGACAATGGCATTGCCAATTACAAGATTAGATTTAGGGGTAAAAAGTGGTTGTGGCCTCTGTATATAAATTTGGTTGACAGTGTCATCGTCAATTCTTGGAAAATACATAGACTAGTAAAAGACAAAAAAATCTCTCAGCTGCAATTTAGATCATAATATAGTCCTGGCCCTGATGAAATCTGAAGGTGATGGCACTAAACATGAAGTATGTGGTGATGACGGGGAAGGCAACAAAGAAACTGACATAGAAGGGAGAGAGAATTCTAATTATGGACGACCGTCAAAGGCAACTTTACCCACAGAAATGCATTGTGATCAAATAGGTCAGTTCATAATCCAAGGGGAAAACAAAGCTAGAACAAGATGCTGACTGAGCAAGAGCACAACAATTTACAAGTGTCAAAAATGCAATGTTCATCTTCATTCAAACTGCTTCCAACAATTTCACTCTCGCTAAATGAAGATGCCTACTAGACCCAAAGTAGCATAAACGCAACATTATGCTGAACCTAAACTAATTGTAAATACATTTTGTTCTCACATTTACTGGTGTTTCTGATGTAATTTGAAAGAAATATAGAATAATATTCCAAAAACTTTTGTTTTTTCAGTGCTTGGTCCTTAATGGGTTAATCATTAGAGATATGCTGAGACTGTAGTGAACATCTGAAACAGTTATGTGAGAGAGATCAATATTCGTAGCAACAAATATTGTGCATGATTTACGTTAACATTTCGATGACTACATATTTGGAAATTACCAGCTGATAATGAGGATAGCATCGCGAGAAAAACTGATTTCATCCCGGTGAACAAAATATCGGACAATCACTTACTTTCCGTTAAGATACATCAAGGTACTGCAATTGGATCTGTCTCACCTGTTGCCACAAAAGATGAAGCTCAAGGAACTGATGACATGTGCTGACACTGTCAAGAAAGTAGATACACTTCTCTACAAGATGAGACAATCAAGACCAACAAAGACATCTGAAATTACTCAGACTATCAGGCGAGATTTCTTCGAAACGTAAAGGGTAGTGAGAAACATTGTGAGAACAATGGAAGACTACTTATGAAGATCTCAAACCTGGTCGAACAAGAAAGGAATGTTTGACTGAAGAAATCCAACTGACGGGAGAAGGTACGTGAAATTAAAGCTATTAATCAGATTAACTGTAAATTACAGACAGAAGTATAGGAAAAGCAAAGATGTAATATTCAGCACACTCACAACCAACCCATAAAACACTGAGCAGGAGATGACACACCATTTGACATATTTCACATGACAGTGTTATCGCACATCACCGCGCACACGTGAGTGGAAATAGAAACCTGATCACGGCATGATATCGAGAATTACCTAATATAGATTATGTGGATGTTTTGGAAGATGAGGAATTAAATGCTACTATATCTGAAGGTATGTACTTAAAAAATACTGTAAGCAGCGTGTAACAAAATGCTGAGTGTTTACAAATCAGTACAATTTCCTGCACCATTTCACAGATTTGTGTTAAAACTGGTTCTGATGATGATGATCACTCAAATCAACTCCAGACTTATGCATGTTGTAGTTTAAAATAGTGCTTTGAGTACTTTCTCGCCAGTCCTTGTTATGGGTTCCCCGTAGTATGATACATGCTTCTTGCTAGGTCCAACGCATTCTGGCTATCCAATTCAGTGCGCAGACAGAAGATACAGTACCTATCACAGATTTCATCACCCAGCTTGCAGGATAGCTTGTTTAAGATGATGTTGCTAACACAGTCACATGAACTGGACCTGTAGGAAGGCAAACAGAACAATATTTCATACAACACATTCCTTCTTTAACTAAGAAGTATGCTGCTAGGATATGCAACGTTTGCAGCACGTAAGTAAGAAATCAAGCGGGGAACTTCTTGTAAGGCCACACACTACAAGCGTGAGCAGTGCGGTGTTGCGCTGCGCTTGGAGCTATGTTTCAAAATATACCACATGAAGAAAATGTGATTCCATGTAATAATGTACCAAAAGCTAATAATAATAATAATAATAATAATAATAATAATAATAATAATAATGCTAATAATAATGGTGTAAAACAAGCTATAAATTCAATCTATAGTGATAATTGAAACTGAACAATTTTATGAACAGTGATCTTTTGTTCGAGCCATTTGCTCATACATTTTTCAGCAACCGCATAGAGTTTCAGATCTGTAGACCGAGCAGTTTGAGTTATTAAGTTGCATTATGTAAAAAGTGAAAAAGAATTAACTTTCAGAAAAATCAATTTAATAATCACAGAGATAATAAAATTATTAGACTCAAAGGAGAAGAGACAAATTAAATTGCCTCAATTCTTGTTCTTCACCTCAATTGTCTCTAATTTGTTCCATGGTACTCCCTATGTTTCAGTCAAATATTCATCCTACTGACTAAACTTTGTGAAATACTGTAATATTCCTCATTTTAAAAAATATTACATTGAGATTAAATATTTGTTTGGTCTGTTGCTAATTCTACAAAATCAGTTTCCAAGAGTTTGGATAGTAAATAGTACAAGCACAACAAATTATACCAGCACTCAACTAGACCAAAATATCACAGAACCACTTCATACAATTCCATTTTACAAAATCACGCTCAGAAGAGAAATTAAAATCTTAAACACTGGAATTTAATATCGGTAGAGGGGTCCACTGACTATTATATCGTCACTGATGTAATACAAAGTAAATGTAACTCGTGTTCTAAAATTTACTTTAAACAGACAACAACTAACATGTAAAAGTGCTCCACTGCAGCACAACAAGACTTATGGTGAGACAAGTAATAGGTAATGGAACAATGGAAATATTAGAAAATTTACTGTTGAGACTAATAATTTTGACACCTGTAGCGTCACTCAAGATTGTGGTGTAATGTTGGGAGCAGACCTATCTAGAATGTTTTCGAGGAGTTACAGTTAAGGTGTGTGTCTTGGAAGGTCCAGTAATGAGCCTACAAATAGCTATAGAAGATGTTGCCATTAATGCTTTCGCGGCCCACACTTACTGACATATTGTATAGGCTTTTGGGCTTGTGCCATGTCAAGAAAATAAGGTGAAAACAAGCCCAAAAGCTCTAGAAGATCTTATGCACAGCTTTTATATCCATATAAGAAAGGTTTACCCAAAATATTGTGTGCATGCTGTGATAACTAGCACAATAGAACGGTTGCTTTGAACAGTTTCAAAATAAGCAAAACGTACCCGAGGTCAACAATGAATAGGGCTGCCAGATATTTTTCATTTTTAACAGAATTACTGTAATTGTACTTTGCATATGTATCTAGTTTTGAACTAAAAGGTAGTTAAATGTCTCCTGAAGGCTTTTCTCCTTGATGAAGAATTAAGAGTATCACTTTTCAAATTTTGTTCCATACCTGTTTGGAGAACATTTTTAAGGGGCATAACAGAAACATCACTGGTCCCTGATAACACTATATGGCTTCAATTAGTTGTATGTATCAGTTCCTTACTCTGAAATAGTTCACATGTGTTATGCCAGAAGAATGAAACCAGTATGATTGCATCAGGATGAGATAGCTCATAGTCCTGGTCATAAAGTGGCACTCAAATATTGAAATCCAATCATTAAATTGCACAAAAATAAGATTTCTGATGTGTTCACTTGTACACCCCTCTACCCTATATACAACTAAAAGTCGGACACCTGTTCATGAGAAAACATCCTTGGCGACTTCAGTTTATTTTAACAGACCTGCAGGCTGTTTTCTCAGTTTTGCAAAAAGCCGTTACTAGTCTAGGCATACAGATAATGTCTCTCTCAGCACAGGCCAGAGCAAAACCCTTGTGACACTATGGAACTGCTTAGATATGGGTGGTGTTGAGTAGTGATGTTTGGAGCATGACTAGTGCGTCCAGATGGTAACAAAGGTGTTACTAACAGGGTCAGTCATGCTTCAATACCACTTCCAGCCCTGCGAGGAAAGCAATAACAAACTACTTCATTTTCCCGGTATGCCTCTTTTTGGCATTATCATCAATTTTTTTTTTTTTTCATACAACCACACAGTCTTCAGCAGTGCTATCTGAATATCCACCCAACCTCTGGGTTGATGACATAAGACAATGTAACATTTCTGAAATATTTATTTTGAATATAGCATAAATATTCTCTCACATTCTCCACCTGATAATTATTATCAATGGATTACATCTCTATAAAGAGGAGGAAGGGAAATAAAAAATAACACATAAAGGAAATGGAAAAATACATGTATAATTCTCAAACCAAAACAGGAAATAAAATGTCAAAAGGCAACTAGCAACCTGAATAACCTGACTTGAAATTAGAAATGCTTAAAACAGACCACTCGCTCCCATCAAGCAAATTACATCACTAGTCTTGTCATCACCAATATGAGACCAAGTGTGTAACTACAGCCTCCCTTCATGGCAACCAGACACAGAAACACCACACCACAGTTGTCCTTGCAATTACACTCTGCTTGTTCTGACATGGAGTTCTCACATTTAAACCTCTCAAATGCCAGTAAATTCATGCAGTATCAAGGCCTGATTTCTCGGGAAATGGACTGACACTGACTGCGGCAATGACACCAGTTATTCACATGACTACAGCACAAAGTACTTCAGTCTCATAATTAAGGAACACCTCTCTTCACAATGTTTGTTGCATGGTTCATATCAAGGATGATCAAGAAGGAACACCTCACTACTGATGGGAACTCTAGCGACACACCATCACCACCTGAAAAAAGAAAAAGAAAAGAAATTCAGTCAGGAAACAATTATTTTATTTTATTTTACAAATTATTAGCAGACTGTTTAAGAATAGGGTCTTTAAAGTTGTCACTGACTCACTATAAGAATTACATACTATCCACTTTTTTTAAATTTGTATATCTAATTTTAACATCCCCCTCCCTCACCATTAAGTGTTCTTTAGCAAAAAATTTTAATTATCAAATGTTTTTATGTTCTTTCGCCTAAGCTATAAGATAAGCAGCTGATGATGATTGCCAAGCTAATGAAACATGTACTGCAGTTTTTAATGACATAATTTAGCCTAAGGTTAAATAATAAAAGTATTGATCAGGTGGAAAAGTCTTTATTTAATTCTTATTTGATCACTATAAGAAGACATTAAAAAGCTATTGTTCACAGACTTTGGAGCAGGCTACAACACACTGCATGAATGCTCTATCTACACCAATTTAAATTACAAATGTTAATACCGACGAGTCTGGAGGCAACGATGACTTTTGTGGAGGGTATACTAAGGAGGATGCACTAACAGTCTGATTTTGTTAATGCCACACATTGTGTTGTCTTGCTTTACATTGGGTCAAGTCGTCGGATTTGCCGTACTGTCCTGCGTTGAATACTGATGAATCGTATTGGATTGGATATGGTTTTATTCTGTTTGTTTGAAATTTGTTTCTTGATTTACTAGTTTCATTTCTGTATTGATAGTTTACTTATGTAACAAACTATTCAAGCTGTTTCCTCATATATATGATTTTTATTTCTGTTGCGTACAAGAGTCAATTTACTTCAGATATGAACAGGAGTGCACTTCAACATAAAATTCACTGGTTAAGAAATGTATATCAGGAAGGGAAAATATTATCTTCAGGGCTGGATTTAGTGATAGGCTGACTCGGCTAATGGAGCCCACACCATGAAAATAGTATAAAAATTTGAAGGTATTTACAAATTAAATATGTTGGAAGTTAACAGCATTCAGTCTTAATATCATCTTGAATACACATTCTTTAGTTGGTACATTTCCTGTTCTTACCTTAATATAATAGAATAAGAAATGTAGGGAAGTCTCTTTAAATCAGGATGTGTTAAAGTCTTATGTTAATGTCTAGTGTACATTTTGGTGCTTACTAACAATAGTTTTTCCTTCTAGATATAATTTTTTATTTAATATTTTAAATGTTAATGTAATTTTGTTTCATTTGGACCAGTGATTGAATCATTCTTTCCTTCGTTTTTATTATGTTTTTATTGTTTTTCATCTATAACATAGTCCGACTCATTAGCTGAATGGTCAGCGTACTGGCCTTCGGTTCAGAGGGTCCTGGCCAGGTTGGGGATTTTAACCTTCATTGGTTAATTCCAGTGGCTCGGGGATGGGGTTTGTGCTGTCCCCAACATCCCTGCAACTCACACACCACACATAACACTATCCTCCACCAGGCGACTTGGCCATGCGGTTAGGAGCGCGCAACTGTGAGGTCGCATCCGGGAGATAGTGGGTTTGAACCCCACTGTCGGCAGCCCTGAAGATGGTTTTCTGTGGTTTCCCATTTTCACACCAGGCAGATGCTGGGGCTGTATCTTAATTAAGGCCTCGGCCACTTCCTTCCAATTCCCAGGCCTTTCCTGTCCCATCGTTGCTGTAGGACCTGTCTGTGTTGGTGCGACGTAAAACAACTAGCAAAAAAAAAAAACACTATCCTCCACCACAATAACACACAGTTACCTACACATGGCAGGTGCCGTCCACCCTCATCGGAGGGTCTGCCTTACAAGGGCTGCACCCGGCTAGAAATAGCCACATGAAATTATTACTTATGTATAGACAAGAAAAGGTTCCACCTTATCAATACAATTTTATTATTGTAAGAATGAACTTACAGAACCGGTTTCGACCATAAACAGTCATCATCAGCTGTACATTGATACCTTTACATATGTCAAATAATAGTTAATATGCCTTTCTAAATGGAGAAGCCATGGGGAAGCTTTATGTCTAAGTGTCCAAATTGGGCATGTTTGAGAGTAAAATGGTTGTTTAATACAATCCAGGTACTTAGGCCTAAAATTCATTTATAGAACCTAACTTAAGCTTAATTCTAAATTACAAGTACATGAAGTACATGAAACACTTTAAACATTTCATTTTTGTGATGTTTAGCCAAATTGTTGATGGTTCATTCATTCCCGGATTTTCCACTATTTCCACGTTTGTTTTCCGGGGTCCCTCCAAAAACGGAGAATCGAGGTTCCACTGTAATAATACTTTTGTTAAAATAATTGTGGTAGTTATTATCCAGAAAATTCAGAATTAAAGCCACTGAAATACATGGCTTCAGAAGGAAAGGAGGAAAATATATTTTCTGCTCTCAGTCATGAGACGTGTTTCGGTGACGAGGAAATACTATTTGAGAACTCTGGTGATGATAAAACGTTCCCGGCACATGAAATAATAGCACAACTTTCATTATCATTTGCAAATGCTTCAATTCCCAAAAGAAATGAAGACATGCTCGCAAAAACGGTCTAACCCTCAAAATTAAAAAAAGTGAGTTAGGTGCTGCTATCTATTCAGCAACATGAATAGTAACTATTCCTACATTAGCTAATATCAGGAGGGATCATTTAGAGGAATACAGTAGGTGAAAATTTGAGTGTTTAACCTGAGGGCCTTTGTCAGAATGCAAAAATGGGCTAACCCCTTATAGAGCAGAAATTAAATAAGTGTATGCAACATTGCAGGCTTAGCACTAACATTGTGGTGTAGAGTGGTGGTGAACCAATGATTGAAACAACGAATTTGCCGAGAGCGGCTAACATTATGAACATTACATAAGAATTTTAATGTAACTTATCATTAAAAAAATCATTACTGAGAATACAATGTCCCTGATTATATATGAATATGTACATAATCCAGAATGTTCACTGTATCAATGTTGGTGACCCTGGCTACTGCTTGTAAACAACAAACATGGAGGACACAGAGTGAATTTGCCGAGCTGTACTTCCAGCCAAAATCAAGGATATTTTAGACTTGTTGGATTACATACCCCCTCTGTATCATGCATACTACAGAAATCTTGCTTCCAATGCATGTAGTCCCGTCCAAGAAGAAGACGATCCACTGTTTGATATTCCTGATTATGATTAGGTTAAGGTACAGGATTAAGTACCTGTAGGCCAACCTCATTATTGCATTTGTTGATATATTATGTATTATTTGTTTGTAACAACACTTTCCTTATCTATATTATATAATTTATTGCCAGAATTATTTGTATTTCCCTTCCATTTACCACAAAGTCAGGTAGGTATGTTACAAAACTAACACATGTACATTGAGTATACAACTTCCCTCAAGTTCATTTAGCTACTACATCGCTAGTCTGCAATAAAACAATTTAAAATTGCTATGAAAAGATTTTCCTGAATGTATACTTTAATTTGATGTGCAATACACCAGGTAAAATTACTGCAGTATATTTCTTTTTGTTCCGTTTGCAAAACTTAAATTTTCTCCTTTCAAGCAAAGTGAGGGTTAGACCGTTTCTGCGAGCATGTCTGCAAATACAAAATAAAGTTTTGTTTTTGGCACGTTAAATAATAGATAATGTAGTTTTGAAACATTTAATTTATTAGTAGGTCTGTTCGTTGCATAAATTAATCGCTTTGTGTTATAACGAAGACTAAATATATTTATTAA
Organism: Anabrus simplex; assembly: GCF_040414725.1. NCBI lineage: Eukaryota > Metazoa > Arthropoda > Insecta > Orthoptera > Tettigoniidae > Anabrus > Anabrus simplex. The sequence goes on from NC_090268.1 coordinate 165,009,041, forward strand.
CATTCCAGATCCCACTACTGTGCAGTTATTTACCCCTGAAGCTATAGATGCAAATTCCAAATCATTTGATCAACGTTAAGACTTTAAATTAAGTTCGTACGCCATAAAATGTTCTCATTTCCTTACATTTTGCTTTATTTCTTATTTTGGTAGTTATTGGCGACTGAAGCTATGAGAATGGCCCTCCAAAATTCCAGCCAAATGAGAAATCTTCACCTAGGTCTTCAAGCATCTCGACAGCCAATGAAAGTATGCACGTTGCGTTGCACTAATTTTCAGTACAGGATCATCTAATTGCATGTTATAACTTCAAATATTACTTCAAAATTTTGTAGAGGTACATTATTTTCCTTTTTAGGTCCACCTATCCTTTCTATTGGCAACAAAGAATCCAAAGAAAATGAATCTGATTACTGTACACCTCTGAAACATTGGCTGAGCTATTCAGTACACCAGAAGATGAAGAAATTTGTGATCAAGATGAAGAATTCTTTGGGAATTTAAGTGAATCAAGAAAAGGGAAGGAGAAAAGTATGAAAGATGCATGGAAACAACATAAACATAAACTAAGAATGGAAGGCAAACCATACTTACGTTACAGATGGACAAAAAGGAAAGTCATACAAGATGTCAAGAGAAACTAAGAAAGTAGGGACCTACTTGCACTTCAAATGTGTGAAAAATTCAAATTAAGGGAGTGCAACATTAAAAAAGAGGAAAGAAAATTTAAAAAGAGGAAAGAAAAGAGATATTTAAGGAATTTTGGGAGACCATGTCTTGGGATCAGCGTAAACTGTGCGTTCCTGTGCTCATGGATTTCATCTCCAGAAAACGACCATGTGCAGGGGAATCAAGACCCAGTGGTACGTTGGTCTATTACATTTGCATCAACCACGAGAAGACACAAGTTTGCAAAAAAAAAAAAAAAAAAAAAGTTTTTAAATAGATTCGGAATTAATGAGCGTTCTAGGTACCTGTTACCTGAAGTATAGTCCTCTCCGTGTAAGGACGTACCCTAAGGGTGCAACCTTACCCTTTCTCCCCTGTAATATTAAGGTATCGATTTATAGTTACTTTTCTTGCTGTTGGGTATTTTGCAGGTCTTTTTCAGTGTTGGTAACCATACAGTTTAGGGACCCTGCTTGCCGATACGACGTCTTACATTAACCGTTAATCTGGCACGTTGGCAACGTTCAATCACTGTTCTAGCATGAATTGCGTGTTGCCACCGCATCGCCGTTAAAGTCACTAGTGATACATTTGCGAGAATATTTAAAGCATATTTTCTTTTTCTGTGGGACTGTAAATCTATTTGGCTAATACCAAGTAAGTAGAATTGTGGCATGTTCGGATAATGCATTTATTAACATTGTTTGCGTGAAATGATTAAAGTGCTCAAGTACGTCAGTCTCATGTCTAGATCTACCGGTACACGAAATAACTCTTGCGGGACGAAATTTTGGCAGTAGAACTTATGTTCGCGCAAAAGAAAGGGAAGTCATTGGATGTCTGGAACTTTCTAAAATCACACTGCAAAGACTTATTAAATAAATTGCATCGTTTAACACGCCCCTCTTGTCAAGAATATGGTTATAGTACGCCTAGTGTATATCAAAATAAAGACGGATAATTTGAGTGAGAAAGTGTGTTTATTTCCTTAATTCCTCATTGAGCGTGGAAATCGACGAGATATTCATAATTATCTTGATTTATTTGATCTTATCTTTTATCATTTACTAGGGTAGGGAAACATTGATTATCGGTGTTTCCTACATTGAGGTTAGTTTGTTATGGTTATGTCTGGTGATTTTAATATGTAACCAGGCAGGTTGGCAGCAGTGATCAGCCATTACAAAAAAGAGAAAAGAAGAGCATCGGGTGGCGATATTTACTTTCTGGGGTATTTCCTTACGTGGAAATTACTATAGTATGGAAATGTCAAGCTTCGGAGAGTGGAACCATTCCTCGTGCTGAGAAAAACCATCTGTTAGGCAATCGTAGCAAGAAGAGTTGAGTACAAGAATTTATGGAAAAATCACCCAAATTACAGTCTCACTACTGCAGGTGGAAGTCAACAAAAGTATATCAGGAGCCTGTAATTCAGTCAGTAAGTCATCTGTAAGAACTAAACAAAGAGAGTTGCAAAGGAACAAATAATGAGACTGTCAGTAAGTATAGGCTACCTTCGATACCATTCTCTCTGACTTGAGCACAGGATCGTTCACGCCAAGAAATGATGAATGTGACCTATGTATAGGCTACAGAGCTGGCAATATAAAGGAGTATCATTATTTAAAACATTGCTATGATGGGACAAAAAAGATGCAGAAGCCGGAGCGTCTGCAGTATTCACCGTGGACCTTCAGGCAGTAAAGGTAGCTCCATTTCTGAGGGCTAGTGCATTATATTACAAAACAAAGCTTGCATTACATAACTTTACTGTATATAGCTTAGGAATCCATGATGTACCTAACATGCTATTGGTTCGATAAAAGTCAAGCTGAGCTGGTGGCTTGCCTCTTGCATACTCAATACAATAAGCAAGCAGCTGGAAAAGTCACGAGTTCCTATCAGCTTGAATTCTGACGGATGCACCTACCAAAATCGGAGCATTGTGATGTCTAATGCTTTGTTAAACCTAGCCAAGAAAACTGGGGTTGCAATTTTCCACAGATTCCTAAAAAAGGGTCACACCTAAATAGAATGTGACTCAGTCCATAGTGCAATTGAATGTAAGTTAAAGAACTATGAAATCACACTTCCTAGCCAGCATGCATCAGTGTCCAAAGAAGCACGAGGAAAACTCCAACTATACAATGCAGTTTACCCCGACTACTCATTCCTCACCGATTATGCCGTGAAAGATTCGTGGGTTTGACTCCATTCGTCCCGGACAAAAAGCTTATGACCCAATTGTTACAGATCTTAAGATTTATTAAATACGATCCAACAGGAGTTATTTTCTACAATTTGGATTTTGAGGATGATTTAGTGGAGATGCCCTGGAGACCTAGACCTGTAAGTGAACAAGAGCTTCCAAAACTTTACCAAGAGCCCTTAAAGATCAAGAATACAACTTGGGATCATCTTCAGAAACTCAAAAGTATAATTCCTAAAGACTGCCACTCATATTACAACATTCCAAACTCGTAAGAACGAAGACAAGGTATTAACCTTCATCAGCTAACGTATGCGGCTGTTGGCCGCAAAATTGGAAACCGACTCGCCGTTCCGTCTCGGCGTATCACAGTTTAATGGGAGGAGCCAGTATTCGTAAGTTACACCCTTCCCCGTTAGGCGGCACGGTTTCCAGAAGTCTCCGCGACAAGCGGGTGCCCAGTGTGACTTCTAAGTTCATAGGTGTCAGATCGGCGGCTGTCTGCCGCACATTAGCCAGTGTGTCTCAGCTTTTAGTCACAATGTAAGTGTATGTTGTTGTTATTTTGTTTTGTGGATTGCTTTGTAAATAGGTGTTTTCAACGACATTAACTGTAAAATTATTGATGTCTAATATAAATAAGTACATATTGTAAAACTTGTGACATAATATAAAATATACGCGTCATTACTTAGGTGAATGATAAATTTTCGTTGGAAGTCTGAACTTTCTGACGGTGACCTTTGCACTAGTTAGGCCTATTACTCTACCAAATAATAGTATATTACTATATCGCCCTGAAATAATATATATCTTTACCGAATAATAGAACCAATGCTTCTGCAGAGCGTAATTTTGGTTTCTTGTTTCTAGGGCCAGATATAGCACTCCAGAGGACATCCAAAGAATACTAAGGGAACTAGAAGCTGAAGAGGCTGTTGGAGAAGAACAAGAGTGCGATTTGGATGACGACGAAGATCCTGACTTTGAACCTCAACGAATTCTCGATAATAATCAATTCTGACTCAGAGACTGATATGGATAATGGTGACTTCGCAATGGAAGTGGATGACGAAGAGGAAATGCAGTTCTACATTGGAAAAGATGGAGAGACTCTTTGGTCAAGTAAAATATTGTGGTCGCAGACAAAGGTGAAGTCAAAGAACATTGTGAAGGTTATTCCTGGGCCTAGGGCACAAGCTAGACAATGCCAAAGACCACTCGAGTGTTTCCTGAAAATTATAAGTCCCGACATAATTTCTGATATAGTTAGATTCACCAACATTTGTATTGCAACCAAGAAACATCAGAACGAAAGAAATGAAGCAGACGATAAAGTTCGAGAGAGCAGATTCAAGTCAACAAGACGAACGCAGAAATTATGGCTGTCATCGGTGTGAAAAGGGGAAATCGTGCTGATTTTTCACATAATTTTGCGACAAACGGTACTGGATTGACAATTTCGCATGCGAATTTCAGCAAAGAGCGGTTCAAATGTCTCCTGAGGTGGATTAGGTTTGATGACATAACAACTAGGGAACAGAGGAAGAAAACTGACAAGTTGGCTCCAGTGAGAGATCTACAAATTAAATTCATAGCCAATAGCCAACAAGCGTACAACATCAGGGAATTTGTAACCATCGATGAGATGCTCGACGCATTTCAAGGACGATGTGGGTTTATTCAATATATGGCTAAGAAACCAGCTAAGTACGGCCTAAAGATTTATGCCCTCTGTGACTCCCAAACATTTTATACATACAATCTGGAACTGTACTGTGGGAAACATAAACCTGGTCCCTTCGAAGCATCCAACAAACCTTTTGATATTGTCAGAAGATTATGTGCTCCAATAGAACGCAGTAATAGAAACGATGATGATGATGGTTGTTTAAAGGGGCCTAACATCTAGGTCATCGGCCCCTAATGGTACGAAATGAGACGAAATGGAGCGACATATTAAAAGTCTAAAATTCTCCACTGACCAGAATTCGAAAGCGTGAGAACGAAGAATGAATGGATGGACATGAAATTAAAACAATCAGTGGATGCGACCCACAAGGTCTCACATTCACATAAACTGACGTGACAAAATAGTATTACTGACCAAGGGACTACTGCTATAGCATAACACAATCTATTATCCGTGCAGTCAATAGGGCGTCCTAAATCGAAGTTATCGGCCCCTCATAACGGTACTGATCGCTAGCAAAGTAGAACCATGGTATTTCTTCTGTTGCGGTACTAATCAAAAGTAGCAGAGACTTGCGGTATTCCACACACTATTGTACTACTCAGAGCTTATGAAATCCGACATAGAATACAGACCTATGTTTTTCTCACTTTGCGGCGCCATTTACAGGCAACGCAAACCTATGGTGTTCATCACATAAGAGTACTAACCGCAAGGACCTCTCCCTATCCCGTGGTGTTCCTCATATTTTGGGTACTAATCATAGGCAAGGCAGAACCATGGTCCTGCTCATATGGTGGTACTAATCACAGGTACTGCAAAAGCCGACCGCACGGTGCTCCTGTGTGCTACTTATCACAAACCAATTTCGTACACAATATAGTGGTACTACGCACAAGTAAAAGCAACCCTTGGTGTTCTCCACGTGGTGGTACGAATCACAAGTAGTTTCATGGTTCTAATACAATCAACCCTTGGTTGCCCCTTTTAGTCGCCTCTCACGACAGGCAGGGAATACCGTGGGTGTATTATTCTTCAGCCTCCCCCACCCACAGGGGGTGTGTGTTTGGTCCGCGAGAGGTATTTTATTTCCCTCAAGTCCGCCGGCAAGTCGGTTAGGACCCCCCTATCCGCCACCTGGGACGCGCCACGTGGGAGTATCACCTCTCCCCCTCCTACGCCAGCATAGCAGGTTCATGGAGTAATAGAAACCTAACTACCGACAACTATTTCAGTAGCTATCCACTTGCTGAGTATCTTCTGAAGAATGGCATTACATTCCTCGGGACTCTGCGTAAGGATAAGGCAGTTATCCCCCCCGAGTTTGTGACTGAAAAAAAGAATCTTCTACCAGGGAGTCACTTGTTTGGGTGTCAGGAGGATAAATCTGCGATTTCCTTTGCCACCCGAAAGAAGAAAGTCGTAATTTTACTCTCCACTATGCACGACCGCAATGATATAGACGAAGAAACCGGTAAACCTGTACACATCATGGATTACAATGCCACAAAAGGTGGCGTAGACACAGTTGACTTGATGTGTTCACGTATTACTACATCAAGGAAAACTCTCAGATGGACAATGAATTACTTCTTCCGCATTCTAGATCTAGCTGGAATAAACTCAATGCGTATTTTCCAGATGAACAATCCTACGGGCAAATCATTGAAAAGAGAGTACCTCCACCAGTTGGCCCTTGAACTTATGCAACAAAACCTTCAAGATCGGGCCAAACTAATACCCAGGCTTCCTAAAGAGTTAGCTCTGTTTTTGAAGGACTACAAAGAAGAAAGCTGCTCTACAAGAGAAACGCCGATACGACCAGGAATTTGCTATATTTGTGGGACACATAAGAATCACCGAACACGGCTCTCCTGCAACACATGCCAAAAGAATGTTTGCCAAGCACATGATAAATTGTTCTGTTATAATTGTTATGAAAGTCCTGAAAATGAGGATGACTTTGTGACCGATGAATAATTTTAGAAACTTGACCAGCAACTACTACTTCTGTAGCTAACCACTTGCTGAGCATCTTCTGAAGAATAGTATTGCATTCCTTGGGATTCTGCAGGTGGCTATCCTCCTCAAGTGTGTGACTGAAAAGAAAAGTTTTGTTTCGGTTGTTTGTAATATGTGAGGTATATTTGTTTTGTTCGAACATGTACATTTTGACTAAAAGACATTTTGAATGTTCACGATTCCTTTTCGCCTTTATTATATGTATATGATTAACATACTGATATTGTGCATACAAAGAAAAGACAGCTTATTGACGTGAACTAAAACCAAATGAAAATTGATGTCTTAGAACAATAAGAATTTTGATAATGTTTAAGCTTCTAAAATATGTTGTAATGGAGAAATCATTCTGAAAAACAATAAAGTTTATTACTTAATAGGCCTACCATACTTATTAATACTGATTTAAGAAAACTGCTGTCTATTATGCATTTAAGTTAAACAATAGCACTGACAATTAAGATGCAAGTGCGGCTAACGGCCTCAACGATAGCTGAAGTGTTAAAAAATTTGCGTTAGCCGATGAAGGTTAAGTGTGATTCGTGATCATAGTTGATGACTCATTTCATGTGGCCCAATTTGGGTACTATAAAAATCAAGGATATTGATGATGATGATGCTGGTTGTTTAACCCTCAGGACGTCACGCCACGGTCTTTTCGACCGCACGCATTCTTCCTTTGTTACTCTGTCTACGATTGTTGCAGGACAGATTTCTCCCTACACCATATCTACCCGCAACCTTCCTCTATTGTTTAAAGCCAAGTAGCGCTCCCTAGTTGCTATTCTATTGTCGCTGTGGATGTTTACGTGAGCGGTGCTTTCAACCGCATGCGACGACTGCTGTTTGTTGAATTTGGTTCTAACACTGGACGCGCAACTATTAGTATACACGAATTGTTTGACTGTTTACTTGCGTTGTGAGTGAAAATGGATTCCGAGGAAGTTGATAGGATAAACAAACTGATTGATAGTGTGGAAAAGGAAGAGAAACTTAATTAAACATTATGAAAACCACAAGTTAGTGCAAGGAAGAGGCTTTTTGATGACGATGTGAATGATACAGAAAAGGAGTGTAATATTTTAGAAGAAGACTACGACACTGACGATTGTCTTGAAGAAAGTGATCACTACACGGATACCGAAGATTCTGCAGATACTGAAGATGAAGATATGGATATAGCAGAGAACAGGGTTCTACCAGAAAACAGAGCAATACCTCAATACAATGGAAAGGACAAGATAACTAAGTGGGACATTCACTGTACTAGGTCTAAGGGACGAGCCAGAAGACATAGTATCGCACTTGCCTGGCCCGTTAAATTTAGCTTGTAATGAAACATCTCCCATTGAATCATGGCAGTTATTCTTCCCTGATGATGTCCCAGACAAAATATTTACACAAATCTATGGATTGGAATGAGACGAGAAAATTATCAAAGGCCTCGGGATGTCCCAGACACAAATCGTGCAGAGGTGAAGGCTGTAATAGGATTGCTCTACCTGGCAGGATTACAGAAGTCTTCCCGTACAAATCTAAAAGATTTATGAGCTCGAGATGGTCCAGGTATCAAGCTTTTTCGCACAACTATGAGTCTCAGAAGGTTTCAATTTTTATTGACTGCTTTGCGGTTTGACGATTTCACAAGCAGGGCAGATCGTCAGAAATCTGACAAATTCACAGCTTTTTGGGAGGTGTGGGAGGAATTCGAAAGTTGCAATTGTATTACTCTTTAAGCGAATACGTCACAATAGACGAAACGCTTTGACGCCTTCCGTGGCAGATGCTTTTTTCATCAGTATATAGGAAATAAGCCGGCGAAATGTGGTTTTAAAATATTTGCATTTGCAGATGCGAAGACCTTCTATACGTACAATATGGAGGTATATACAGGTAAACAACCTGATGGGCCCTACTAAGTGAGCAACAGTGGTAAAGATGTAGTGGAGAGACTAGTACAGCCGATTTCTGGCACTGGCTGTAATTTAACCACGGACAATTGGTATACGTCAGTGCCATTAGCTCAGAGTCTTCTGGCCAACTACAGACTTGCTCTGGTTGGAACCTGGTTCAAACAAAAACCAGACCGGAAGGGAGCAGCATGTTTGGCTTTGGAAATGTGTCCACGTTGTCGTCGTATAATCTCAAGAAAAATCACGTAGTGTTGTTATCAACTATGCGCAAGGACATTGATGAGGAATCGGGTGAGGCAGAGAAACCTGAAATACTGACCTTTTATAACCTAACCAAAGGGGGAGTGGATGTCGTTGATAAACTGAAAGTGTCACGAACGAGCAAACGATGGACTGAGACATTGTTTTACACTCTCCTCAACGTAGGTGGCATCAACAGTTTCATAATACTACAAAACAAAGTTGACATGAACCGTCGTTCATTTTTGAAGACACTAGAAACTGAGCTATGCCATGATTACTTGCAGTATCGCTGCTCTCTTGAAAATATTCCCCAACGAATTAAGATGAGACTACGAGATATTCTTGGGACAGGAAGAGAAGAAGAAAGGCCTGAGAGGAATAATCAAAACCTTGGGAGATGTGCCTACTGTGACAGAACAAGGAACTGAAAGACGAAGACTTCATGTGCTACCTGCTCTCTGTACATATGCCAGGAGCACACTGGCTTCATCTGTCAAGCCTGCATTATGGGGACAGCAGATGAAGAAAATGAAGATGACAGTTTTATTATCTAAGGACAGTGTCAGCTCACGAATATAATGAAGAATGATAAGTAAGTTGACTTCAGTGAACAGTAAATCTCGAATTACTGTTACGTTTCTATCTGCTCTTACCACTGGACTGTATACCTTATTTATATGGCTGTAACTTTGCTTTGTACATATTTTTAATGATAGTTGTAAATTACTCGTACATTGTACTATACTTTTTTTACAATTTTAATTTTGTGAATTCGGTGAATCTACAGTATGTTCTTCCCATTTCAATGTTTTTTGAAGTGTGTTACGTAGAACCTAACGTTAGTTATTCTATTATTTTAAAGCACTATTTAAATGTAAATAATGATGAAAATAGAGAGTAAAATAAAATACAGCAACATAACAAAAATAAATAGCAATTGAAATACAAAAACGATATGGAATCTTGTGCGGTCTTTTCCACCGTGCGCGACGACTGACGTTACACTGGCTCGTGCGACGTCCCGAGGGTTAAAGGGGCCTAACATCTAGGTCATCGGCCCCTAATGGTACGAAATGAGACGGAATGAAATGACAAATTAAAAGTCCAAAAACATCCACTGACCACAATTCAAAACGTGAGGACAAACAATGAATGGATGGATATGAATTTAAAACGATCAGTGGAACCGACCCACAGTGCCTACTCACATGCACGGAAGCTGGCGTAGAACAACAGTATTACCGACCAAGGGACTGCTTCTATAGCACAATACTGAAGCGATGATACTTGTAGTCAAAAGGGGTCCAAAATCCAAGTAAGCGGCCCCTCACAATGGTAGTTATCATTAGGAAAGTAGAACCATGGTATTTGTCATGTTGCGGTACTAATCATGGTACTGGTGGTGATTATTGTTTAAAGAGGAAGTACAACTGGGCAACCATCCTCGCGGTACTAATCAAGAGTAGCGTAGACTCGCGGAATTCCACACATTATGGTACTACTCATAGGTAACGAAATTCGCACATGCATTACAGAACTACGCTGTTTCGCACACTGCGGTGCCATTTACATGCAACGCAAACCTGCGGTGTTCATCACATAAGGGTACTAACCACAAGGACTCTTACTATAACGTGATATTCCTCATATAATGGGTACTAATCATAGGAAAGCCAGAACCACTCATCCCATGGTGTCGCTCATATAGTACTACTAATCACAAGTACTGTGAAAACCGTCGCGCTCTTGTTTGCTACTAATCACAAAACTGTTTGTTACCCAACATAGTGGTACTACGCGCAAGTAAAATCTACCACACAAGGGTGACAGGAAAGCAGTAGAACAAGCGAGTCGTCCAGTTGCAAAACCCGTTATCTCCATTCTTTTCCCAAAATGAGCTATGACCGCCATAGTATGCAGCTCATCAAAATACACAATCCAGTAATGTAATACGTGAGCAAAGTCCATTTAATCTATACGTTTAAAGGTGACAAAAAACTGGAATGGCTGCAGAAGTCGTTATGTCCTGCGTGTTCTGCACCAAAGCTTGTTATGCCCCAGACCACGAAAGATTTGCGAAACTAGTTATGTCCCATCATAAAATGCATAGATCAGAGAAAGACTGCTGCAAAAGTCTGTCCCACTTTCGAAAGGATTTTGTTTTAAATTGTTCTGTTTAAGACTTTTATGCAAACTCTTTGAAGCTTGATGAGATACTGAAGTTTTTCTGTTGCTTAACCTGTCTGCACGGAAGATTTACCACGTAGTCCTTGTTTACAGTGTAAATTTAGTGAGTTATCAGACACAAGTTTTCTGTGCTTTTGCCTGAATGAATCCACTTCAAGTGCAACCAACAGCCCCTGGGAAGGGCAGGAAGAAAAGGGGAAACAAAGATAAATGGAGAAGGAATGTAGCAAAGCGAAGGAGGTAACATTACTTTATACATTCTTGCTTTTTAGGTTAGGTCACCTACAGCCAAAGAAACAGTGTATCAGAACACTTTCGAGTGTTCTCAGTATCTGAAACAATGATTTATAGGCTCTTTTAAACAAACTGATAGATATTCAGCATGCTCATGCAAGCAAGGAAGGGGAGTTATGGATTGGAATAGCTTACCAAGGGAGATGTTCAATAAATTTCCAATGTCTTTGCAGTCATTTAAGAAAAGGCTAGGAAAACAAGAGATAGAGAATCTCCCACCTGGGCAACTGCCCTAAATACAGATCAGTGGTGATTGATTGATCCCACCTCAATCTAAATTTATTTTATTTTATTGCAGATATTCTGCACCTTCATTCCCTAAACTACTTTCATGTCAACACAAAGCTGCAGAGACTTTTCAGTGCAATCAAGTACCAGTCAGCATGCAAGATATAAGACGCATGCACCAGAAATTCTAGTAATCCAAACAGGGAACCTCAGCAGAATTTCATCAGGCGTCATATCACAGTTTCAACTCCCAAATATAATAGATCCAGGTTTAAGAATGGCGATTATCGGTGGAAGAAAGTAACGGCGAAATATTTTCTGCATATCCTGAAAGAAGGCAGTGTAGAAAATGTACAAGTGTGCAAGCATTCATTAAAACTTTATGTATATCGCGAGACAGAATTCAAGGATTATGTAAAAGGTACTTTGAGACAGATGAAGTAACTGTTGGACGTGGAGGTGACCGCAAATTTGATGAATATTCTGAGAGAAAGCAAGCTGAAAAGAAATCTACAGAATCTATCCAGATACTTGAAGTACACTACTGCCGCAGCAAGAACATAACTCTACAGTATCTTCGCAGTGAGTTAAGTATTAAACCTACAGTATCAAGAGTCACACAGTGAAAGTTTACATGTAAAGTACGATTATTTTGGTAACATTTTTAATAATGACTAGAACACTGATTTTGGGCTGCCTGCCACCAATTGCTGTTTGACATGCCTCTCCCTTTCAGAACGCATCAAATCTTGTACTAATGCGAATTTGAAGTAAAACCTAAATACCGATCTAAATGTTCAGAGGAAAACAGAAGCATTCTACGAGCATGTGTGGCAGAAACTTGGAGAAATGACTTTCTCCTTCAATTGTCAAAAGAATCATCCAATCCCCAAAATTCCTGACCAGGCAGCATACTTTTTATGCCAGCTGTAGTTTTACAACTTCACTATTTGTGAGGGGAGTTCTAAAGATCCTCAGGGGAGAAACAAAACGTTTGCTTATGAATGGCTTCAGAATTTTATACAGGAAGGGTTCAAACGAAATTGCATCTGCACTTTACCACAGATGTTTTTTTGCTATTTGCTTTACGTCGCACCGACACGGGCAGGTCTTATGGCTGCACGTGACTAATCTAATGTTTTAATCCGTATTGAAATCTGTTGATAATGTATTGAATAGGTGGATCATAATAAAACTTTGTTATTGTAAAAAAAAAAAAAAAAAAAAAAAAAAAGGTCCTACGGCGACGATAGGATAGGAAAGGCCTAGGAATGGGAAGGAAGCGGCCGTGGCCTCAATTACGGTACAGCCCCAGCATTTGCCTGGTGAGGCATTCCAGATTAAAGTGAGCCTAAGTGTGAAAAAGTAATTTTTATTTAGTAATAGGCCTATAATAATAATGTTATTTGCTTTACGTCCCACTAACTACTTTTACGGTCTTCGGAGACGCCGAGGTGCCGGAATTTAGTCCCGCAGGAGTTCTTTTACGTGCCAGTAAATCTACCGACACGAGGCTGTCATATTTGAGCCCCTTCAAATACCACCGGACTGAGCCAGGATCGAACCTGCCAAGTTGGGGTTTGAAGGCCAGCCTTAACCGTCTGAGCCACTCAGCCACGCTATTTAGTAATATATGTCATGTCTCATGTTAGTAAAAAGTATAAACATTTGAAAAACCTATCTAATATTCAGATTTTTCAAATTTTTTCCTTTGTTTTCACTACTTTTCAAAACACTGACCATCTTTGTGCTCATATGGTAATATTGGTAACCAAGTTGGCAACACTGATTTATTTATTAGCAGGTGACTTGAGATGTGTGATATCTGATTGAGTGATTGAGATTGAAGAATACTTTGCTGCAACATCATTCAAGGTAATTAATCATTATTTGTTTCAATGGCTGTTTTTGCTCTTACTGTTATTCGGTAACACCCGTTACCAAATTAGTTAAAGGTCTTAAGTGCCCTTACGGGGTGAACACCCATGCCGTTAGTGCTATTGAGAACTATTTCTGCGATGAGAAGAGTGAAAACAATCGCACGGGATTTCTCATATATGACGCAGTAAAACTGAGAGAAGAGGTTCAGTTTAACACCAACTCATTAAAAGTTGACGGATTCGTAAATTTAGGAGAACACACCCAAGAACACGGAAAAAATAAACTCTCAAATCATGCATTAGTGTTCATGTTTGTGCCCCTTTGGCATAATTGGGTTCAACCGGTTGCTGTGTATGCAAGCTGAAATTCCACACCAGGTGATATTTTGTCACGAATTTTAATCAAGGGTCTTACAACTGGAGCAAATTGGCGCCAGAAGTATAGGTTTTATCTCAGATGGAAGTCAGTCTAATAAAACGGTGTGGAAATGTTTAGGAATAAATAGAAAGGAGGGAAGGTCGTGTGCTCTATTTCTAATCCTTTCATTCTAGTAGGGGACTTTGGGCCTTTTCAGATGCTGTACATATAAGTGCATCAGAAATAATTTTAACGACAAAAGGCAAGTCTATTACAATAAGGAAGTTGTGGACTTTAAATTCTATCAAACAAGTTTTTGAAATGGATAACTGCCATAAATTTGCAGGTTTGAAAGTTTGCCACAAGCTAACGCCTGCACATGTAGACCTCACTTCATTTCAGCGCATGAACGTGAGACTTGCTTTTCAGGTATTTAGTAATTCTGTTGCAAATGGCTTTAAGTTCTTTAGACAGATAAACTCTGAGGGATTTGAAGACAGCGAACCGACAAACGTTCACAAGGGAATTAACCATCCTAACAGATGTATTAAAAACGTCTACACCAGCAGGGGTTCTTTATAAAGATTCAATAAAATGGAGAGATAACCTCAGTGGGAAGAATAATACTTTTGCTTCAGAAAGAAATCTTGAATGCCTAAGAGTAACAATCGAGAGCATCGTACAGGTGTCCGAGTATTGATGGAATAATGGATTCCTATATGTGCTCACAGCCAAATTTAATCAAGATCCACTAGAACGGCACTTTGGTATACTACGCTTATTAAGTTGTGTCGACCACCATTCAACAATAGATTTTCTTAATTTACACATGTTGCAGTCTATTTAAATCCGAACCAAACTTGCCCTGTCATCTGGTAGTAATTGTGAGCCCGATAACTGACATTGACACCATTCCTCAATGAAATGAGAACACTGGCTAAGAAGACAGAAGAGACAAATAAGGCTGTAGTAGAAAATGCACAAAAAATAAGACAAGCGCTAGACTTCACTGAGAACGTAGATGACCTCTTGCCGGACTGGGAGAACAATTTAGGTATAATTAACAGTGATAGCCGCAGTCTTGCAAAGGAGTGTTTGATTTATCTAGGAGGATATATAGTATGCAATATATCCAAGGTGACAAAATGTCATAAATGTGTCAGCCTGCTTCCGGAAAGCCTACAGAAGTAATACTTGCCGCAGCCCTCACATTTATTAGGGACTATAGCAATAAATACAGCACTGACAGCACTTTCCTCAACCATCCTTCAAGAGCAGTTTATAATGTGTTCGTACAAGTTGAAAATTTAGTGGCACAAAAACTCTCCTGTGAACATAGTCTATGGGGCGATACATTTTACGAGTGTTTGGACAGTTTGATGATGATGATGATGATGCTTGTTGTTTTAAGGGGCCTAACATCGAAGGTCATGGGCCCCTAATGGTACGAAATGAAACAACAAATATTATAAAGGCATCCATTGACCAAAATAAAAATAAAAAATGTCATGAAGAATGAATGGATGGACAGGAACCCAACAAAACACAAAAACAAACAAAAACAAAAACCAGTGGATCGGATTCAATAGAGAACGAAAATAACATTATTACCGACCAAGGAACCACTTATAAAGCACAATGATGCTTGGTGTCTAAAGGGGGTGCAAAATCCACGTCTAAGGCCCCACAGAATGGTACATGTCGCGAGTAAAATAGAACCATGGTATGTGTCATGTATTAATCAGAAGTAGCGAAGACTCACGGTGTTCCACAAAAGATGGTACTACTCACAAGTATTGTACTTCGTACAGGTAACGCAGACCTATGGTGTTTCTCACACAATGGCGTCACCCACAGCCAATGCAAACCGATGAGTTTCCTCACTTAGGGTGCTAGTCACGGGTGCCGATCCCAAGGGCCCCATGGTGTTTCGCACATAGTGAGTACTAATCACATGTAACGCAGACCCACGGCGTCGCTCATATAGTGGTACAACTCACAGGCTACGCCCAGACCTGCGGTGTTGCCCGCATGGGTACAACGCACGGGTACTAGAATCCACCCGGCCAGGCTTTTTACTGCAACGAATCACAAACATATTTCGTACCATGTTAGTGATACTACTCGCAAGTACATGCAACCCATGGTGTTCCCCGCATGGTGGTACAAATCAAGAGTAGTTTCATGGTTCTAATTCATTCATCCCTTGGTCACCCCTTTTAGTCACCTCTCACGACAGGCAGGGGATACCGTGGGTGTATTATTCGTCAGCCTCCCCCACCCACAGGGGGTGTGTGTTTGGTCCGCGAGAGGTATTTAATTTCCCTCAAGTCCGCCGGCAAGCCGGTTAGGACCCCCCTATCCGCCACCTGGGACGCGCCACGTGGGAGTATCACCTCTCCCCCTGCTACGCCTGCGTAGCAGGTTCGTGGTGGACAGTTTGCACAGTATCACTATTAACTCGAAAGAATTAGGATGCTGCAATGACCATGTTGCGGACATTATCCCTAAACTTGTGTTACATTATATTAAATGTCTATTTCATTTTTTAACAAGACAGGTGAGAAAGGAACTGAAATCTTCTAAGACCACAAAGTCTACCCGCAAGCTATCTAAACTATCTGACAACTGACTTGTGGAATGGTAAGCAAAAGCATAATATTTTGCGTGCAATAATTGTCTTTTATTCGTATGCTGACTTGTAAGCTAAAGCTCAAATACTGCTCAGACAGCGGCCTAGCAGAGGAACCGATGAACTAGGGGAGTGATCATACTTCTTCCATCTACTCACTATGCAAATACTAAACAGTGATCAGGTAATTTTAAGATGCTGTTCCACTGAAAAATGGGCTGTGTACTTACTGGAAAACCTTGTGGAGCTAGATCAGAGGTTTATTTGCAGTAAATTTACAACTTGTTTTTATTTTGGATGTTATGTACTTTAGGTTACTTAAATCGACTGATTGCTTATTCTCTTAAGGGTAGGATTGTTTCATTTTGGCCTAGTTTTTGTTTCCTCATACTTCTCATCTTATTAACATTATACCTCTGACACTGTGTGTATATATATATATATATATATATATTTATTTTTTTTTTTTTTTTTTTTGAAAATGGCACCTATTGATAAGGTTTTGATGGGAGCTTATCGTGAACGACTGAAGACCAACAAAAATCAATACGAGGCACATCTTCTAAACGAGAGACATCGTGACAAGCAGAAAAGAGAATTAAATAAAATAAAAGAAGAAAATGAACAATTATTAAAAGAAAAATGTAGAAAGGTTCTAGAGAGTTAGAAACCACCGTAATAAACTTAAAATTAACACTGCTGATTCCACCAAAGAAATATCTCTGATTGGCAGTTACAAATGCCGATAGTCTTTTGGGAAAGCAGTAAATAGATTAAACAACAAGTCTGAAAGCCCTAGCAAAAAATGTGCTGTGGTAAAAAAAACTAGCACTAGATATTGGATTGAAATTAAAAGAGCCATAACAACATTGTACATTTACCACATCGGTCCCTATCTGAAGACCACAAGAAGTGTATAACTGATTTTTATACTAGTGATAAGATCAGCAGGCAGGCACCCGGGAAAAATTATGTAAAATCAGTAAAATTTCCAAAAACTGGCAAGCGGGTACATATGCAAGTAAGGCATTTGATAATGACAGGAAGAGAGGCCTCTGAGGAGTTTAAACTTAAATATCCTGAAGTTAAAGTAAAGAAATCACTTTTTCTCTCTCTACGTTCCAAACATGTATTACCGGTTTCTCAAAAGCCGCACAATGTGTGTGTCTGCAAATACCACGCCAATGTAATTTTTTTTATTGGAATAAATGCAAATTTTCCAAAAATCATGAAGAACTTCTAGAATATACATGTTGCGATGTACTAAACGAGAGTTGTATATTTGAGAAGTGCTCAAAATGTTTTAAAAAAGAAGTGAGTGACCTTGTAATTGATTTTCATGAAGAACAGGAGATCTGGAAGAAATGGACTGTTGAAGGAGGAATCCATTTGATTGCTGTCGCTGGGAATGTAAGAGAAGCTGTTAAGGAGCTAGAAAGCAAAATGTCACATTTCAAGTGTCGCTGAAAAAAATACAGGAGGATTATTTTGAAGAATCCATGAAAAACCTGAATAAAGAGAAAAATACAGAATCTTATGCAGCTGTACAAATCGACTTCGCTGAAAACTATTCAATTACCTTTCAGGATGAGATTCAGTCAGCCCACTGGAGTCACCACCAAGTAGGTATATTTAAATGTTGTGCTTGGTTGTCAAATAATAAAACAAAGTCATATGTTGTGATAAGCAATGACAAGTCACACAGCAAGTTCTGTGTATGGACTTTAATTGGTAAAGTTGTTAGTGATATTAAAAAGAATTTTCCTTTCTTGACAAACTAATAATTTTTAGCGATAATTGTGCTTGCCAGTTTAAAAGCAACTACACAATGTCAGCTCTGTATTAATTGGAAACTGATTTTGAATTATCGGCTTTCACGGCCGCAGATCTTATAATCACGGGAATAGAACCAGCTTTTGGGTGGTTAGGCCGTGTGCATTTTGCAGAGTTTCGTCCAGACGTGCCATTTGGACTCATCAGCTGGAATGGCTCCAGCTGACGATTTTGAACTGGTCATCGAATGGAAGTTTTTCGCATCAAGCCATGGAAAAGGTGCTGTCGACGGCATTGGCGGAACAGTAAAGCGACATGTACGGACAGTGGTGAAAGAAAACAGACAAATTCATACAGAATCGGCAAAAGATTTCCACGAATATGTTGAGAATAAAGTCACTGACATTGAAAGCTTTTACGTCGATAAAAGTGAGCTTTCACAGAATGAGTCAGTTCTCCAAAACTACTGGGAAAAGTTTATCCCGATCCCCAATATTCAGTCAAACCACCATTTTAGAGTGTACGATAATAACCATATTTTGGTAGAGAGAACTTCAACTTCTTCAATGACCAAGGTAGCAGCTTTCCAAGATGTTGAGGACATCATATATTCTCAACCCTCAACTTCTACAACCAGACTTCGGTATGAAGATGTCTATTCAGATTAAGAGTGTTCAAGTGAGGAAGAAATCCTTCAGTCGGAGAAGAAACTAGCCGGGAGTGTTTTTAAAAATCCAGTAGATGTTCACGCTGGAATGTATATACTTGTTGAAATGCCTTGTGAGCAAGTCAAGGGTCAGAAGTTACAGCAAGGAAAAATGTATGTTATGCGGCCATATGCCAAGGAAGTGTCGACGATGAGGACTATGTGTCTGTAATGTTCTTAAAATCACATAGTTCCAATAGTGTTTTTATAGCTAATGATAAAGATATCAAACTTGTAACTTTTAATAATATTTTGGGCAAACTCCCCAACCCTTCAGTCAAGCCAAAGGGCCTCTTCACAATCCTATACGAGTTCAGTGGAAAAATTGATGTATTTGAGAAATAACATCAAGAGTTATTTCTCAAAGTTTTGAGACACAGGATACAAATATAACAAACATACTTGACACTCAAGTCATATGTTTAATAAACAATCATTAGTTGTTTTTGTCATTAGTTAAGTATTGGCAATATTTTTAATTTGGTTTTTTCATTAATCTAAGGTATCTAAGACGCTAACATTTTTTTAAATTCATGTAAGCATTTAAAAATGTTTAAGTTGTTTATTTGTTTGCTGTACAATGTACTGTAACATATAAACATGCTTGGTATTAGTATTTTATACTCATGTATTTTATTCTGATTTTTAAAAAAACTATATAACACCCGTTACCCATCCCGTTACTTTTTATTTATAGCTAAAGTCATGCAATAAGTTTTTAATGAACAAAATATTTATACTATGTTGACACAACTATCAAACACTTTTCTTAAAGATCTGGACAAAATTATAAGAAGTTCTGTAAAAGAAATAATGATGCTGCCTGATGATACTCCAAATTCGATGCTCTATAGTGCCAGAAAGGTCAGAGGGATGGGAATAATTTGCGCAGAATGGGAAGCAAATATACAGCATTACAATATTTGTAATCGCTTACTCCATGTTCAGGACGTTCACCTACCACACGTAAGGAAGTTACCTGAAGAACAAGATATGGCACTCCACAGACTTGACATAAAAAAAGAAAGTCTCCCCCCAAAGATTGACGGAAGAAAACTAATACCAATGTAAATGGTCCGTTATTGGACATTATAAATTTTCCACCTAACTCATTCCTGGATGCCAGCGTTTCGCCCTCGTGTGCTAGGATGGGCTCATCAGTTGGTACCTAGCACACCTACCAATACGCTGGCTAGTGCATACCGTGGAGGCCACTGCGTAGGCTAACTGGAGCCCTAGCACACGAGGGCGAAATGCTGGGAACCAGGAATGAGTTAGCTGGAAAATTTATAATGTCCAATAACGAACCATTTACATTGCTATTATAAATTTACTCATTCAGGACAAATATTTCAGATTCCCTATGGGAATCATCTATATAATCTGATGGCCAAGCAGGCATCAATTTTTGGTGATGAGACAAAGTCTCTTAGTGCATTGACACAGCCGGTGGCTCCAGTTAGCCTATGCAGTGGCCTCCACGGTATGCACTAGCCAGCGTATTGGTAGGTGTGCTAGGTACCAACTGATGAGCCCACCCTAGCGAAACGCTGGCAACCAGGAATGAGTTAGCTGGAAAATTTATAATGTCCAATAACGGACCATTTACATTGGTATTATAAATTTACTCATTCAGGACAAATATTTCAGATTCCCTATGCGAATCAACATCTAAATAGGAAGGAAACTACGCAAAATTATGAGAAATCGATCCTTTCAGTCGTGGTGTCAACTACCACATAAAGGAAAAGGAGTAGTGTTATATTCAGACTGCCCGAAAGCAAACTCCTGGATGACTCATAAATCACCTCCGTCCTCCTCTGAATACATGAATGCAGTGAAGATGACATGCAACCTCACTGCAGTCAGGTCGGTTCCCGGTAGGTCATTCAACACAACCCGTTGCAGCCATTTTGGCTGGACATGTGCTGGGATTCTGCCGGAGCACTGAACTAATGCGCAACCACCGTGTAAGATCGTCGATTGCTCAAGACTTGAGACAGCATGGATGGGAGGTGCACGAGGAGGTTCACTGCGTCTCTACCGATGACTCTAATCGGGGGCGGACATCGTAGCCATCAACAGAGAGGACATGAAAGCGATAGTCTTAGATCCCACCATTCGCTTTGAAAGGGACCTGGATCCGGCTCGGGATGTGGACTTAGAAAAGCAAGCTATTTATATTCCATGGTTGCCTTACCTTTCATCTAAAGTATAAAATACCTATCGATCGGTGGATTGTCAGAGGCCTGCTATTCGGAGCAAGAGGTGCCCTCCCTAGTCAAACATCGAACTTCCTACAAAACTTGAAAGTTCCATTCTGCGAGTTAGAAAAAATAGTAATACAGATACTGAGGGACTCTCTGCAAATCATTCACTTCCATCTGTACCTGAGAACGTGATTGACATTTCTCCCCCACTAACCCCGGGAAAAAAGAAGATAACAGCTTCAACGATTAAATCATCATTTCTTGATATTTTTAAACTCCATTGAAATTGAAACTGTATTCCGGATCAAATGGTCACCCTCATTGGAGGACGGACGATTTATTTCTTTAATAAATCTCTCTCTTATATTTCTTTCATAATTTTGAACTATTATAATTTAAGTTTTAAGTTAAACCATGTAAACCTCAGGAACCATGTCCAATTTAAGTAACACCCATTACCACTGTAATTTAAATTTGTATTAAGAATTAAAATAGATAAATAATAATAAAAATATGTGTGATGTTTACATATATTAGTTCTACCCATCATTCCACATCTGAGGTTTTGACTAAATTTATTTTGTTTTATTTAAACATTTTATGCATCCGGGTGCTACACCCGTTACTACTGAATGTCTGTGGTGTGAAAATGGGAAACCACGGAAAACCAACTTCGGGGCTGTCGACAGTGGGGATTGAACCAACTATCTCCCGATTACTGGATACTGGCCGCACTTAAGTGACTGCATCTATCGAGCTCGGTTTACCACAGATGAACAACTACCAACCTGGCAAATTACCATTCCATCAAGCTGGTCGCCAACGGTTGCAGAGGACAGAACAAAAATAAAATCATTATTGGAATGCTTGGCAAGTTCTTGGCTGTAGATGCTCCTCCTTCAATAAAAAAAGATACAGTAACACTGCTGTTTCCTGTGGTAGGGCATTCATTTATCCCTCCTGATAGGGTTTTTGGATGAATCGAGGCCAATGTTAACCCTCAAGTACCGAGGACCGGTCACCGAGACCGCTACGGCATGGTTGACTTTAAATATCTGGAAACTCTGCTGTTGCAATTACTTGTGCTGCTAGCTAACTTATTATCGGGTTCTGAGAATAACTTCACCCCTGTAGTATGACAGTAACAAGTCCAAGGTTAGACGCAGTCATGATTGATGTTCAGGAAGCGGCCTGTGAGACCGGACCTCGCTATTTACGTTATCAGTGGATGTGAACTGTATCAGCGATCAGTCATCATCCATTGCATGCAAGCGGCCCGTGAAACCGGATCTTGCTGTTTTATTTCTCAGTGAGTATGAAGTGAAGAGTCTCAGTGATAACACTTCATGAAGGAGGTTTGTGGTAAGAGCAGTCCTGCAGGAACTAGTGTCACAAATAATACTGCTATGGATACTTCCAGGACATGTGTTACAAGTGCAAGCTTTACTAAAGTTGTGCAGGAGTGGCTTGAAGAGGACTGTAGTGATGGAGACAGCTGTGAAGACAATATCGCAATTCACAGTGATCATAGTTCGGACTCTGAAACTAGTGAAAATCACGAGGAAGTGGTAGTGCAGTGAATGATGAGATAGAAGAAAATAGTGAGAGTGAATCTTCCGACGAAAGTAATAGTGACGCAGTTCAACCTCGTTATTATTACGGCAAGAATCTATATAAATTCTCAGGCACTGAAACACAATATTTTGAGACTCCCAGCTTTACGACGTGCAGCTCAAATTGGTAATGAAGCTGACCCCGTATCTGTATGGAATCTTATAACGGATGATATTCTCTGTATCATTCTTCGATGGACAAATGTAAAACTCAGCAGAGGGGTCATTCCATGAAAACAGGGACATAGATACAGAATACTTTTTTAATATTTTCTGGTAGATACTGGGTGAAATTAGGTTGGCGAAACTTCAAAATACAATGGGAAAGTATCAGAATTCGATACATCGCGTATGTTTTTGTTATATTTGCGCCAAAAATTGTCGCATGTTTATGAGATCTGAGATGGCTAAATAGTGCTGTGATCTTATGCCACTTTTTATACTGAAACAAGGAATCGCATGTTGAGAAACCATATCAGATTAGAAAAGCGTATTCTGGTAAGCAGTTTGCGACAGTAATATTCTTGTTTGCTTTTTGTATAATCGCTGAAAATGATAATCTCTATATAATGAAACTGATTGTAACGTGAGTCACGAAAACATGGAAAAGTTTTCCTGTAGCTAGATGCAACGATGTTGTTTCGTTTAAACTCGTTTTTCTTCTTCCCATGGCACTATCTGGCAACACTTATAATAAAACAATATTCATTTTTTGCCTCTAATGCATTAAAATACGAAAAATAAACGTGTAACGTGAGACGAATTTTGGCCTACGACACGGCGGCGTCGCGAAATATTCCGCGGCAAATGAATGACACTTCAAACTGATGTTCACATTGCATATTTACAAAACTGCTAGCAATACCCTTTCTTAACAAACAAAATGTATTATACTTCAGGCTAACTGCACAGTAGTACACAGCAATTCATGAGTTTAGTTTAAATCTGTCACATTCCCTGCACTCGCTTTAGACAACTTTCAGGTTATGATTGACAAAATCTAACTCATGGCTAACGAAACAACTTCGTATTTAAAGTAAATTGTAGATATTAACAAGTATTTTATATAACTTGCTACCTTATTTTTCCTTAACCTCACTTTTTAGGTTTACAAGACGATTTAAGGATGCCTATGACAGCAGCAGAACGCCAAAGGAGAAGAAGAGAAAAGTTAAAAAAGGAAGGGAAATACGATGAATACAGATTAAAACATCAAGAGGAAGCAAAGAAACACAGAATGAAGATGCGTGAAAATTTGAAGAAGCTGCCAAGAGTAACAAGGGACAACGTACAGAAAAGAAAGAGGGAAGAGGTACGACGGAGAGTGGCAAAACACAGATCACTAAAGAAAAAATCTTTAGAAAAGGTTCAGAGTGCTGAAACTGAACAGCCTGCATATCGAAGTGCCCAAGCCTTAGGTAAAGCAGTATCAGAGCAACGAAAGCACTTCCATCATCACCTCGCCGCCGCTGTACCGTTGTCAGGAAACTTTTTGGTGACAACTGTGAAGAGAAAATTTTGAATCGTAGACTCCTAAATCAAGAAGTCAGGCATGGCAATTCTCTTGATCAGGAAGTGATCCTCATGATTAAAAACTTTTATTGTCAGGATGATATAAGTAGAATGGCTACTGGACGTAAGGATGCTATCGAAGTAGTTGACAGTGATGGTTCAAAGTCAAAAATGCAAGTGCGACATCTGATGTTTACCATTTCTGAAGCTTTCCAGATGTTTCAAGAACAGTATCCCCATGTATTAGTTGGTCGTAGCAAGTTCGCAAAGCTTCGGCCACCGTATGTCCTTCTCAGTAACAAACTGCCACATAATGTATGTCTGTGCAAGTACCACGAGAACTTTAATCTTGCATGGGAAGGTCTTCATAATGCTGACAAAAATGTCCCGTTGTTTAAAAACAATCTCTTAGATAGTATTATCTGTGAAAATAGCACTGAGAATTGTTGGCTCAACAAATGCTCTGTATGCTCTGAAGGAAAAGGATTTTTAAAATTCATTGGAGATAGAGAAGAAAGAGAGGCAACATGGTGTGTATGGAAAAATAATGGTGAAGATCGCATCCAGAAAGTTGTGGAAGAAGGAAGCACAACTGAACTTGTTGAGCATATCTGTAGTATAGTACCTCAGTTCCTTGAACACAGCTACGTTAAGATGAAACAAGCTGAAAGCTATCGGCAGATGAGGGCAGAAGCTGAGACAGAAACCTTCGAGTCCAAGGCATTAATTCAGGTGGACTTCGCAGAGAACTACACCTGTGTCTCGCAAGATGAAATTCAGAGTGCCCACTGGCAGCAAGCACAAGTCAGTCTATTTACTGCTGCAGTGTGGTACTCTGGGAAAATGCAGCCCATTGTATTATGCAGTGATAATCTAACTCACTCAAAGGACACCATTCTAGCATACGTAGACATTTTACTCGGAACTTTACCCAAGGAAACAAAACAAGTGTTTATCTGGTCAGATGGTCCCGCTTCGCAATTTAAAAACAAATACATTGCAGCATTTCTTCCTGAACTGTGCAAGAAGCACGGAATCAACCTGCAGTGGAATTTCTTTGCAACGTCGCATGGGAAGGGCCCGGTTGACGGAATTGGTGGTGCTGTCAAGAGGAAGGTATGGAACTTAAGAACTTCATATTTGGGTTCCGTATTGAAGCAGAATTCACATCAAAGAAAAGTACAATAACTAAATGTTTGAACACCTTTAACTTGTCAAACATAGCTATATGTCTTGAGTGCCAAAATTTCATAGATTTACACCTATAAACATATTCTGCTATAGCTATAATATAATAGCAGATTTTTAACACGTTATTTTAATTAGAAAAATTTTTTATAAATGCACACCCTACAGGACATGATTTTTCTTAATCATGATTTTTTACCTGGACATGTTCACACCTTTTTGTAGATAGATAATGTATAATTTTATATTTACTGTTATATCATACCTGAAATATTGTAAGGTTTAATGTCCTCGATTAATTGTTCTTGGCTGATGATGACAGGGACACTGTCGAAACCAGTCCCGAGTGTATAAAAATGTGAAGGTTTAACTGTAACGTAAAACTGTCACATAATATAATGTATTGAAAAGGTGGAACTTATTGTACTTTTCTTTGATGTGAAGGTATGGAACTCCGTTCGCCAGCGTAAATGTACTGTTACATGCGCTTCTGAATTTGCAAAGGCATATGTGGATGGGCATGTGAAAGTGTTACCAGTATCATCCACGGACATCCTGGAAAGGAATACAGCTCTGCATTTCAAGGATATTGTAACAAATGTAAAACCAGTTGCTGGCATTTCAAAACTACATTGCTTTGCAGCAAATGAATCATCACTTTTAACAGCATTCATAACTGAAAAAGGGTTTAATGAAATTGGCTGTGAAGTGAATCCTGGTGACTGGTACATGGTACAGTATGATGGGAAGTGTTACCCTGGTGAGGTACGTGAAGTAATAAACAATGAGTACCTTATCAGTACAATGGAGCAGGCTGGAAGTTACTGGAAGTGGCCGTCTAGTCCAGATGAAATCTACTACACTTCCACACAATTAATCAAAAAGTTAAATGCTCCTACAGTTGTAAATGCCAGTGGACACTGGAAATTTGAGTAGGAAAGTGATGTAACATGAGTTATTCTGTTGAATAATGTATGTGCCAAAATTGTAATCAATCCATTACATAGCTGTTCTTACACTGTAGTGTTTTCCTTTATATGATATTTTATATTACTTGTAGTACACTATGTCCACAAATGATCTTGAAATCATTAACAGACCAGAGTTTAGCAAAAAGCAGAAATACTATTTGATGTGTCATCTCCACAAAAAATGTATCAGGAAATTTCAAAAAGATGCAGAAAATGTTAAAGTATATATATATATATATATATATATATACTTTAAGAATGCACTAATACACAGTTAACCAAAAAGTTAAATGCACCTACAATTGTAAATACCAGAGGACACTGGAAGGCTGAATAGGTATAGCAGTGGTGTAACGTGAGTCACGCTCATTAGTAACATGAGTCACGATTACTAATCGAACAATAATATAGTTGTTCTCAAAATATATGTTTTTTCTTTATATGACATTGTATACTAATGTCTATAGTACACTATGTTCAGAAATGATCATCATGAAATCATTAACAGAGCAGAGTTTAGCGAAAATCAGAAATACTGCTTGATGGTGTGTCATTTCCATGTAACATGAGTCACACAACTTTAAAAAATCATAGAAAATTTTAAAAAATATATATTTTTCTTAAAGTGCTTGAAAACAAGTAAGCAACCTATAGGGTACTTAATAACCACAGAATCAAAGTTACACAGTTACTTGTTTGTGTACTATGTGAATTTAATTTAGAGTATAAGCTCTCCAAATGTAACGTGAGTCACGTGGATTGACCCAGAGAGAGAAGCAAGTGCAAATCACAGACAGACTTGAGAAATGTAGATATGATGGAGCTGAAAGCTTTCATAGGTTTGTTATTTTACTCTGCAGCTTTCAAATCCAATCATGAAAGCACAAAGTCAATTTTTGCAACAGATGGCACCGGGAGGAAAATATTCCACCGAGTGATGAGTAAAAACACCTACTTTAGTACTTTACAAATACCTTTGGTGCTACGCTCACAGTAACACAAGTATGTCTTTTGTTTGTCTTACACTTTCAACAATTTCGTATGTGATGTCTGTGTTCACTGAAGTTCTTTGCTTTAGTTTCATTGCTTCAGTTGTCAATGGCATAATTTCCTGAAGTGTATCGCGATATGCAAGATTTAATAGGCGACAAAAAGCTATGGCCAATGTACATAAGAAGAATTCTGTGGACTGGTGATTTATTGATGATGATGCTTGTTGTTTTAAGGGGCCTAACATCGAGGGCATCGGCCCCTAATGGTACGAAATGAAATAACAAAAAGTTCAAAAAATCCACTGACCAAAAGAAATAAAAATGTCATGAAAAATGAATGGATGGACATGAACCCAAAAAATAACCAAAAACAAACAAGAAACAAAACAAAAAACAGTGGACAAATACCTTTGGTGCTACACTCCCAGTAACACACGTATGTCTTTTGTTTGTCCAACACTTTCAACAATTTCGTATGTGATGTCTGTGTTCACTGAAGTTCTTTGCTTTAGTTTCATTGCTTCAGTTGTCAATGGCATAATTTCCTGAAGTGTATCGCGATATGCAAGATTTAATAGGCGACAAAAAGCTATGGCCAATGTACATAAGAAGAATTCTGTGGACTGGTGATTTATTGATGATGATGATGCTTGTCGTTTTAAGGGGCCTAACATCGAGGGCATCGGCCCCTAATGGTACGAAATGAAATAACAAAAAGTTCAAAAAATCCACTGACCAAAAGAAATAAAAATGTCATGAAAAATGAATGGATGGACATGAACCCAAAAAATAACAAAAAATAAAACAAGAAACAAAACAAAAAAACCGTGGATCCGACTCAAAAGCGGTCATAAATAATAGTATTACTGACCAAGGGACCACTTATAAAGCATAGTCCTGAATCGATTATGCTTGATGTCTGAAGGGGTACAAAAACCAGGTCTACGGCCCCTCAGTATGGTACAAGTCGCGAGAAGTAGAACCATGATATTTCTCAAGCTGCGGTACTAATCAAAGGTAGCGTAAACTCACGGTGTTCCAAGCATTAAGGTACTACTCACAAGTATTGAACATCGTAAAGGTAACACAGACCTATGGTGTTTCTCACACAATGGCGCCACTCATAGCCAACGCAAACCGATGAGGTTCCTCACCTAGGTGTACTAAGCACGGGCGCCGGCATTCCCGTGGTGTTCCTCACATAGTGGGTACTAATCACTGGCAACGCAGACCCACGGTGGTAATTCTAAATTCCCATGGAGGGAATTAGATATTTTTCAACCAATAGAGCATATCAAAAATCAGATCAAAAATTAGATGTATGGCTTTTCAGGCGTTTCAGGTGTCGCTCATATAGTGGTACAACTCACAGGCTACGCCCAGACGCGTGGCGTCGCTCATATAGTGGTACAACTCACAGGCTACGCCCAGACGCGTGGCGTCGCTCACACGGGTACAACTCACAGGCAACGCCCAGACCTGTGGTGCTGCACACACGGGCACGACTCACGGGTACTGGAAACCCACACTGAACCCCCCTCGAGTGCTACGAATCACAAAAATATGGAGTACCTAACAGAGTGGGACTAATCGGAAGTAAAAGCGACCGATGGTGTTCCGCGCGTGATGGTACTAATCAAAAGTAGTTTCATGGTTCTAATCCAAGCATCCCTTGGTCGCCCCTTTTAGTCGCCTCTCACGACAGGCAGGGGATACCAGTGGGTGTATTATTCGTCAGCCTCCCCCACCCACAGGGTGTGTGTGTTTGGTCCGCAAGAGGTATTTTATTTCCCTCAAGTCCGCCGGCAAGCCGGTTAGGAACCCCTATCCGCCACCTGGGACGCGCCACGTGGGAGTGTCACCTCTCCCCCTGACTCCCCTCTCCCAGGTTCGTGGCGGTGATTTATTGGTCCAGGGATCATGCTATTTTGGTTCGAACAAAAATGAAAAATATTTATTGGTCCAGGGATCATGCTATTTTTCTTTCAACAATAATACTTTTTTGTGGTACATAAGATATTTCTCTGTAATGTGCAGCACCAAGTTGTTGAATGCGTCCTTAGTTGTTTTTCCGTAGAGTTCCAGCCACATCACTATAACATGGTCATTTGCCTCATTGAAGAACGAAATAACATTGTGAATGCTGTTGACCCCCATTTTGCTGTTTGAACTGGCCACTCTAGTCATATGGACAAAGATAATGAGAATCCAGAGACATAGCGCTCCCATTCCTCGGTGCTAGCCCTAGACCTCAACAAATTAACAAAAGGCGGCACCAGCAGCGGAATCGACATAAAGGAGTCCTGTCAACAAGCCTTATGTATTTCTCTAATAACGACGGTATTTCTTAATTTACCGCAGATTTTTCACTTTATTTAATTAAAAGCAATTATGTTCCATTTGTGACAAAATTTACATTGACATTTCGTAGATAGGAATGCGCGATGTAACCGAAGTAAACTATAACAGTGATTGTGGTGAAGTGAAAAGCACACTGAAGCGTGGGAAACCCTTCTCTACTACTGTGCCAGTACCAGTGGAGGAAGGGGTTTCCTCTTAAGAAAGAAAAGCTCAACGACCTGAACACATTACTGACCAAGCATTACGGGAAAGAGTGGATAACGAACGATGACCTCGCGTTCTTTAAGACACTGTCTGACCAGCAGCAAACTTTAAACAGTGAAATGCCAGAGTATGACACTGATGTGGGAGATTTTGTTGAGGACAATAACAGATTGTTAATATAAATGTACGAAATGTTAAAGAACTTATAAAACGTTTGGAATGAATGATGATTTCTTGATGTAATCATAAAATCAAAGAGCGGGGATTAGATATCAAAACAGATTATATCCTAACGTTAAAATTATTTCCATTCATGCTATTTTCATAGTGTAATACTTTCAAACGTAGCTAATAAAACATGTTCACCATGAATCTGCACACTATTTCAAATACTGCTGCATAAACCTTTATCTCCATAAAACTGCTGCAAAACTCGTTATGTCCAAACATTTTTCGCAAATAACACGGGTTTATAAGTTATATTTTGTTGACATTTTGCGGCATGGCGAAGATGAACTTTTACAGTTTAATTACAAAATTTCAAACTCCTATCTTTGTTACACAACAAATGACAGTTTTTTGAGCTTCCTGAAAAATTTGTTTGTCTGCACATAACAGGTTTTGCAACTGGACGACTCAAGGGGTAAGTAGGTTTCCGTTCTTATGTACAAAGATTACCTACCAGTTTTAAATCACTAACTTTCATGTGGCCGTGACCCTGTCATTTTATACCATTAGAAAAAAAACAACAAATAGAATACCGGCAATCGCTCGAGTTTGGACACCGAAATCAGAATGACACGATTAGAACTATGTAGCAACAATAAAACTTGCGTAAATAATTTCCTCGCTTCCTTGACGCTCCTAACGGTACAATCCTAGTGCACTCACTCCAGCTTGTAACACACTACTTCGCGAAGAAATATACATGAATCATACCTTAAAGTCCTTGTAGAAGAGAGACGTGTTCATTATCAATGCCGGTGACCCAGCCAGCCCGCCCAAAATGGTACACTTTAAAGACTTCACGCGCCATTAACATGTAGCCAGCCAGCCACTGGCCGACATGACGTCATTCCCAGAATTCCCAACACTTTCTTCTTCTTCTTCTGGAAATGTATGGACTCTTGTCGTGTCGCCCAGTCACAAACACATAATTTTTAAACAATAGACACATTGAAATGAAATGTAGTATGGCTTTTAGTGCCGGGATATCCCAGGACGGGTTCGGCTCGCCAGGTGCAGGTCTTTCTATTTGACTCCCGTAGGCGACCTGCGCGTCGTGATGAGGATGAAATGATGATGAAGACAACACACACACCCAGCCCCCGTGCCGTAGGAATTAACCAATTAAGGTTAAAATCCCCGACCCGGCCGGGAATCGAACCCGGGACCCTCTGAACCGAAGGCCAGTACGCTGACCGTTCAGCCAACGAGTCGGACAATAGACACATTAAAACACAGCAAATACAGTAGAGACAATACACGAAACTTACGGATTTCGCCTTGCTAAAATGGGAGACAATTCGACGGTGGCGCTCCTAGTGACTTGACCTCAACAAATCGCGCTAAATTCAAATATCAATGGAAATGTATATACGGAAATGGATAAATAAATTACGTCTAGAAAGAAAGTGGTATTGAGATATTAACTTCGAAGTTGCTAAAGCAATTCTGTATAAATGAATGAAGAATTATTTAAAAGGTTATTATTCAAAGACTGAAATTAGACCCATAAACAAGATATGAAATGGGCTGCTTTCATTTATGCATTACTTTTTTAGTTTTAGCATTCCTGCCTGAACTCTTACGGTTGGATTTGTCTTTTTTCTCATTTAAAATCATTGTATCATCACATTAAGACAATTGTCAATAAAAATATCAGCACATTCCTTACATATATGATGCAATGAATTAACATTTAATAGCTGGACAGTTTTCCTCTTAACATGAAGCCTACTAACAGAAAGATATTCCTTACACATATGATGCAATGAATTAACATTTAATAATAATAATAATAATAATAATAATAATAATAATAATAATAATAATAATAATAATAATAATATAATAATAATAATAATGTTTTTGTTTTACGTCCCACTAACTACTCTTTTACGGTTTTCGGAGACGCCGAAGTGCCGGAATTCAGTCCCGCAGGAGTTCTTTCACGTGCCAGTAAATCTACCGACACGAGGCTGACGTATTTGAGCCCTTGTCTTTCCTTGGCCGATACCTTCATTTTTCGAACTGAGAAGAGGAATAAAGAAAGAAAAGTATGAAAATGTTGTCGATAGTGATGCTTTAAGGAATATTTACGTACAATTAGAGCAAAAATGTAACATACCCTTGGCTGTATTGTCGAGGATTTCTAAAGTTGCTGGCCTGGAAAGGATCAGAACAGATCTTATAATTCTTATATAAGCGTAACGTCCCTTCTTTCTTGTACACCTTATCCAAATCGCTTCTGTGACATTTCAAAACCCACAGATCACACCTACAACACATCGGTATTGAAGGTTAACTGCTGCACTATAGAATAAAATATGCGTATTACATTTTATGCCAGTTAAAATATGGGTCGAGCAGGTCAGAAGATTATGAAGTACTATAAAAATCTCTGGTACTGGAAGAATATATATGCAAACACAATATTACTTACATGTTCTTGTCACGAGGGAACCTGAAGAACGACCGCGCATTTTTCTCTACTTCATAATTACTGCAGCCAAACACAGCACATACCTTTCCCCTCATGTTGAGAGGAGATATCAAGGAATAACACACGCTACTATTTAATTATGTCAACTCACTGAAAACGCATAAATAACACCAAAAACTTCACACAAAAATACACGTGCTCTTATGACAGAATCAGTACCGTCCAGGTCTATCCGCTAGAGTGTGCTCCAATAGTTGTCCCTCGATATCTCGCTCAGTGTCGTGTATTGTCTCTAATGTATTTGAACACAGTACACTTGCTCTAAAAACATTGAAGTATCGATATTCACTCACAGACTTTTCGGGTGCAGTAACATATCCACATCACTGAGTCAGATAACGTTATCCCATACCAGAGATACATGTTATATACAAAATACAAGTGGAAGCAGGAGCAATTAGCTTACAAGGATACAAATGAAATTGTAATGCTTACAACGTTAGACGGGAGTCATCAAGGAAACGACTGATTATCTGAATCATTACAGGGGTGGCGTCAAGCAATATACAAGAAACACTGGTTGGGAAAGGGGTGTCTATGCGTGCTAACCGTTCGAAAAATAATCTCCGTGCGGAGGAATAAACAGGACATTGGAAAAGTAGGTGGTTAATGTCACCATCTCGATCTCCACATATGCAGTGCGGTAGGGTGGTGAGGTGAAAGCGATATTTATATTATGGGCTAAGGGCATGATTGAAGCGTAACCGGATTATGTTGGTAATGTGTCGTCTAGTGTATGAACCTTGTGTGTACCAAGACTTGGTAGGTATGCGAGGTTGAAGTTCATCATAAAATTTTCCTTTATGTCGGACAGAGTTACACCATTCCTGATGCCAAGCATGCTTGGCTGAGTCCTTGAGAATGTTATAATAGTCCGTGGGGAGAATGCCTACATTAATAGGGTCTGTCTAAAGGCCTAGTCTCCACTGTTTAACATTTAACACCAACATGTTAAATTTAACATGTTACAGTTGACACGTATATTGTGATTGTATCTTCCAATTGACTTTGCATGTTAACTCAGAATGTTGGGTTAACACTTAACATGTTGGCGTGTTTTCCGCTCCAAGTGGAAAACATGTCAAGTCAATTCGTTGTTCGCGCGATGTCGGCACAACTTCGACAACTTCTATGATGTTTCCATGCCAACACATAACCTAAACGACGCAAACGACGTGCTCCTCATGAAGTAGGATTATAATTACAACACTCCGCAACACTCCTTCTCTTTGTTATAAGCTACAAATAAGTACACGCACGTGTGTCGTTCTCTCTGCACTATACTAAAATGTATAGTCAGAAATGGAGTAAAGCAAGGAGATTACTCTGGACTTAATTAAAGATATAAATAGAAAGACCTTATTTGTGGAATGTCTCATCAGAGGAATACAGATATAAAGCGAAGAAAGCCGACAGTTTCCAGGAACTCAAAAATATTTATAATTGTTTCCGCGAGTAAACCGAAAAGAAAAAAAACTAGCGTCCCTCCGCTCCCAGTACAGTCGAGAATTGCAGAAAGTTCAGAAAATTCGGTAGTCGGGAGCGGACGAAGTTTATACTTCAAAGTGGTTTGCTTTTGAAGCAATGAGCAGAGTGAGGGGAGGAAATGTGCCTAATAAAACTGCATTTCTAAATCATAACAAGACGCAACAGTGGCAATAACAAAGGCCAATTCCTCTTCATCTGAGTCCATTGTCCTTATTTAAAAATACTAGACACCATCTAAATGTATTACCATAAATTGATATGATGAACTACCTGTGTATAAGCAATGTCAAGTTTAACATGTTTATTAAGTGTGGACACAATGTTAAATGAAACAGTTTTTGACATTTAACATTTAACATGCTGATGGTGTCACCAG
The DNA here is from genome assembly GCF_040414725.1 of Anabrus simplex. Classification (NCBI taxonomy): domain Eukaryota; kingdom Metazoa; phylum Arthropoda; class Insecta; order Orthoptera; family Tettigoniidae; genus Anabrus; species Anabrus simplex. The sequence continues at coordinate 165,043,488 of NC_090268.1, forward strand.
TTAACATTTAACACTTTTAACATTTAACATGTTGTTGTTAAAGGTTAATCAGTGGAGACCGGCCTTAAGGGGGAGCCTGAAACCCCTAGATGGCGCGCCCCAGGTGGCGGATAGGGGGCTCACAGAAATGTGGGCTGGTTCAAATACCACGGAAAGGAACCCGCAGACCAACAGGCAGCCCAATTCCTGGGGGTTGATAATACTGGAACAACCCTCCCTCCAGAGGTCATAAATATGGAGGGCCCAACCCAGGGTTATGGGTGAAGACCTCAATGGCGTCTGCGGCAGAGAAGGTGGACTTCGGTATGGCGGAGAGGGCAGAAGGGGCAACCCTGTACTCAGGGGATTAAAACGAGTACAATATAAATCCAGAAGAAGGTCAACAGCTTCAACGGCGGATGAGGAATATAATTCCCAACGGCGAAGAAGGTGGAAGAACTATCTTTGAAACACACGCAGCGTCTGTTCTCCAGGTTAGGGGCGGCCTAAAATAAACTCTGGGCTTACAACTTCAGTTTTAACACTGAGGTATGGGCTGTACCCATCCTCTCAATTAATTTCAACTTAAGGCATGATGGAAACACTTTCGGTAAAGATTACTCCAGGGGGCAGCCGGAAACGGAAATCCCCCATCGCCATGAACGATGCAATCAGGCCGTCGGATTCTGGAGAGCCTGAAACATCATGTGGGGAAGAGTCGGAGCTTCCCAGAACCTCATCACAGAAGGTACGACCCAAGCAAAAACACCTGCTTGCAACGTTGAATATCAATACCCTCCTAAAAACGGGAAAACTGAAGCAGCTAATCAAAGTTATGGAAGAACGGAACATTTGCATAATGGCATTAAAAGAAACCAGATACCTTGATGAAAACCCAATGGATTCAGAAAGTTACAGAAGCTGTGCTTGTTGTTTAAAGGGGCCTAACATCGAGGTCATCGGCCCCTAATGGTACGAAATGAAACGACAAAGTAAAAGTTCAAAATTATCCACTGACCAAAATAAAAAATGCCATGAAGAATGAATGAACGAATGAATGAATGAATGAATGAACATGAATTTAAAACAATCAGTGGATCCGACTCAAAAAACTATCATAGTTAATAGTATTACTGACCAAGGGACCACTTCCAAAGCAAATCGAGGATGCTTGAGTTACAGAATCTACAAAGGAAAACCTGCTATAAAGAACAACGTAACGATTCTTGGAACAGCCTTTGTAGTCAAAAAGAACATAATTGAATCCGTAATTGATTTCGCTTCACTATCAGAGAGGATCTCACTCCTCTCTTTCAAGTCGGGAAATAAGGTGTATACGATTATCAATGCGCACGCACCAATAAATGAAGATAATAAGAAAAAAACCAGAAAAGGTGGAAGATTTCTGGGAAATGCTCGAAGATGCAACTTCAAAAATCCCTCCACATCACACAAAGATCTTGCTTGGTGACTCCAATGCTCAGGTGGACAGGGAAAAAAGTACAGAAAAATTGTAGAAGACTACCCGGCACATAAACGAACAAATAGGAATGGTGAAAGACTCATTGCCTTCTGTAGACAATTCAGCCTCAAATTAATGTCCACATACTTCAAAGCACTCCCACAGAAGAAGAAAACATGGGTTTCCCCTAATACAATGCTGGGGGAATTTCAGATAGACCATGTGGCAATAACAGCCAGAAATCGAAAAGAAATTCTTAATGTAAAAGTAAGAAAAAGTGCCAACATTGATTCAGACCATTACCTCTCGGAAATCAAAACAAGATTCCTACCGAACAGAATCAAGCCAAAAGCTAACAAGAAACCCAGAATCAATACAGAAATACTAAAGCAGAACAAAGAAAAGTACATCAAGAATCTGTCAAACCTGGACATGAATAACTGGGTAAAAAATGAAAGTATCCTTGATCAAAGCATCTGAAGGTTTGGGGAACCCTCCACGAAAACGTAAGCACAGGTGGTGGACTGAAAAATGTGATGAAGCACTTGAAAAATGATTAAAATCCTGGAAGAGGTGGAATTCCAACAAAACAGAGGAAAAGTGGGAAGAGTTCAGGAATCAAAAGAAGGAATCAGCCAAAATCATACGAGGTGAAAAGATAAAATATGACAGAGATAGGGTGGAAAAGGCAGAAGAAGAATTTAGAAAGAACACCAGAAATTTTTACAGAATATTCAAAGAGGAACTACAAGGTTATCAACCACCAAGTCTCTGCTTCCAGCGAACAGACGGCAGCATTGCTACCAATAACAAAGAAAACTGCCAACTCCTAGCAGACTATTTCAAAGAACTGCTAAACTGTGAAGAACCTCTGGACAGACTAGAGACCCTGCAACCAATCCATGAGAACCCAGATTCTAAACCTCCAAATCCAGACGAAATCAAACAGGTAATCAAAGAGCTTAAGGATAACAAAGCGCCAGGGGAAGATGGCGTAGTGGCAGAAATGTGGAAGATTGTAGGAGAAATCACAGCGGAAGCAATTCATCGCTGTATAGAAGATATATGGAAAACTGGGAAGATCCCTGCAGACTGGAAATGTGCGCTTATACATCCGCTTCACAAGAAAGGTAACCGAACAGACCCGAACAACTACAGAGGGATCTCTTTACTGTCAATTGCTTATAAGATATTTTCTAAAGTTCTACTAAACAGAGTTCAGGAACAGACTGACCACCTCATTGGAGAATACCAAGCTGGTTTCCGAAAAGGAAGGTCGTGCGCAGAACAAATTTTCAACCTCAAAAGTATACTGCGAACAAGAGCAATAAGGAGTCAGAACACCGTAGTCATCTTTATCGATTTCACAAAAGCATATGACTCAATAGACAGACAAACCTTATTTAAAGTCCTAGAGGAGTTTGGAATTGACAAGAAAACTAGAGAACTCATTAAACAAACCCTGACGGATACCATCTCGAAAGTCAAGTTCCTCGGAGATATATCTGACCCGTTCGAAATCAAGACAGGGGTCAGACAAGGAGATGGACTGTCCCCGATCCTCTTCAACCTAGTTTTGGAGAAAATAATGAAAACTTGGGAAGAAGCTCTGAAATAGGAAGGAATAAGAGGAATACACCTTGGAAGAGAAGGCCAGAAACTGGAAATTAAAATATGTCTAGCTTTTGCCGATGACCTCGCCGTCTTACCTAAAAATCGAGAAGACGATATACAGATGATAGAGAAACTGCACGAAATCGCCGGAAAAGCAGGTCTTACAGTTTCTTACGGAAAGATGGAGTATATGGAGTATAGGCACCGAAATGAGAAGTACATGGAGATAAAGTATGGGAAGATTAAAAGGGCAGAGAAGTTCAGATACCTGGGAGAATGGATCCAACCCAATGGGCTAGACAAAGAGGCTATCAAAGGAAGAATCAGAAAATTAGAATTGGCCTACAAACTAACCCAGATTATGTACAACAAACGGGCAATATCCTACATGGCCAAAATCCGACACTATCATTCAGTAATCAGATGATAATGATGATGATGCTTGTTATTTAAAGGGGCCTAACATCGAGGTCATCGGCCCCTAATGGTACGAAATGAAATGACAACAAAAATTCAAAAAATCCAATGTCCAAAATAAATAAAAATGTCATGAAAAATGAATGGATGCACATGAACCCAAAAAATAACAAAAACAAACAAACAAACAAAAAATAGAACAGTGGATCCGACTCAAAAACGGTCGAAAATAATAGTATTACTGACCAAGGGACCACTTATAAAGCACAGTCCTGAATCGATTATGCTTGATGTCTAAAGGGGTCCAAAAACCAGGTCTACGGCCCCTTAGTATGGTACAAGTCGCGAGTACAGTAGAAAAATGATATTTCTCGAGCTGCTGTACTAATCAAAGGTAGCGTAAACTCACGGTGTTCCAAGCATTAAGGTACTACTCACAAGTATTGTATGTCGTAAAGGTAACGCAGACCTATGGTGTTTCTCACACAATGGCGCCACCCAGAGCCAACGCAAACCGATGAGGTTCCTCATCTAGGTGTACTAAGCACGGGCGCCGGCAGTCCCGTGGTGTTCCTCACATAGTGGGTACCAATCACTGGCAACGCAGACCCACGGTGTCGCTCATATAGTGATACAACTCACAGGCTACGCCCAGACGCGTGGTGTCGCTCACACGGGTACAACTCACAGGCAACGCCCAGACCTGTGGGGATGCACACACGGGCACGACTCACGGGTACTGGAAACCCACACTGAACCCCACTCGAGTGCTACGAATCACAAAATTATGGAGTACCTAACAGAGTGGTACTACTCGCAAGTAAAAGCGACCGATTGTGTTCCACGCGTGATGGTACTAATCAAAAGGAGTATCATGGTTCTAATCCAAGCATCCCTTGGTCGCCCCTTTTAGTCGCCTCTCACGACAGGCAGGGGATACCGTGGGTGTATTAATCGTCTGCCTCCCCCACCCACAGGGGGTGTGTGTTTGGTCCGCGAGAGGTATTTTATTTCCCTCAAGTCCGCCGGCAAGCCGGTTAGGACTCCCCTATCCGCCACCTTGGACGCGCCACGTGGGAGTATCACCTCTCCCCCTGCTACGCCTGCGCAGCAGGTTCGTGGCATTCAGTAATCAAACCAGAAGGATTGTATGCCTCAGAGTGTCTTATTTTGAATAAAAAAGGGGAGCTACAAGAACTGGAAAAGACAGAAAGGAAGATCCTAAGGAAGATTCTGGGACCCCAGAAAACTACTGATGGAACCTGGAAAAAAAGGAAAAACAAGGATCTTTATAAACATACGGAAAAGATCTCAGACACAATGAGGAAGCGAAGGTTGAACTTCTACGGACATCTAGTAAGAATGGATGAAAGCAGACTGACCAAAAAGATCTTTAAGTACATTGTAGGATTGAAGGCCACCACTAAGTGGGTAGAAGGGGTCAAAAGAGATGCAGAAGAAGTTGGAATTACACTAGAGGTGATCAATAAAAGGAAAGAGTTTAGAAACATAACCAACAAAATCAAATTTTTTGAGGACAAACCACCTAAAAAGAAGCCCAACCGGATAATCTCTGAGGAGGAGACAAAAATATGAAGCGAAAGAATGAAAAGGCTCTGGGAAGAAAAGAGAAGAAATGCCAACAAGCCTTAAGTTCTACGCGGTCCACAGTTGGCCAAATTCGGAAGAAGAAGAAGGGTCTGTCTAAATATGGGCTGCGTATTTTGCTGCGGAATCCGCTTGTTCATAACCTATGATTCCGGAATGTTCAGGGGTCCATACTAAAGTTAAGGAAACTCCAGGATTGTTCAAGTTGATAAATAATATGTTTGACATTGTACAGGTGATGATTTACAGGACCATAGTGATTGTAACACGCTTAATGCATCGGTATATATGGTTGCCTTCGGAAAAGAGTGTTTTTTATATAAATTAACGCTTGACGGATCGCGAATAATTCAGCGGAGTAGATGGAGAAATTTTGTGGTAAGTGATAATGCTCAGTAACAAAGGTGTTGAATACAAAGAGTGCAGCTCCTACTCCCTGTTTAGTTTTGGATCCATCAGTGTAAATGCCAATATCACAATCCATAAGAGGTACTTTGAGTTTTTTATACCTAGGTGTAATATTTTGCGACGAGTGAGAAAGTCCTGGAAAATTCTCCGCAGTGGGTATTGTAATGTAAGGTTTATAACAAAGACTATCAAAGGCAACGTAATATATAGGCAAAGTAGGAGTTCTTAATAAGGAAGTGCGGTAGATATGTAATTCTTTGAATGCAAAATATAGTGCTGGCGCTCACGCATTTCTAGGAGGTCTTGTATTGTAATATTCATTCAAAAGTTGTAGTTTAGGAATGAGTGGGGAATTCAAAAGGGCGAATTTTTTAGGGAGGTACTTTTTGGCTATCATTTGACGTCGAATAAAAAGTGGATGTTCACCCGATTCTACAAGTAATGCATTAGTAGGTGTAGATCGAAGGGCTCCTAAGCAATAGCTTGATATTGTAAAGTATCAAGGTGTTGTAAAGTGGAAATGGGTGCAGTGTCAATTATAGATGCAGCATAATCAAAGTATGCCCTTATGGTCGCACGCTATAAGCATAGCGTATCGAAGAGGAAGTGCGACATCTTCTCCGTTCGCCCGTAAGAGAGCTCAAGAGGTTGGTAGAACACCCGCTTGGTGGCAGCACAGGCGACTGCGATGCCAACAGAGACCATTGGCCATTAGCCCACGTTATATTCGCCTTCAGTTTCTGACGGTATTTGAAGAGTTTAAAGGTATCTGAGTACCTGGGAATTGACTCATTTATCAAAATCAACTTCCCAACAACGTCGTGACCCGTTGATTGTAATGGAACATCACCTTAGATTTTGCATGTGCCTGCTATCTCTTGAGAACTGCGTGATTCACGGGAGCCGTATCCTGGAGTGAGACCCGCTATCTGCATCGGTCTGCCATCTAGCGGCATTCTCCGTACTCAACTTGTTCTCGTGATCTACGACCTCCGTGGATATCTATGACGCCGACCGGTTTTGTTTTGACTATTGTAGTCGTTGTTGAAGCTTGTTGACGTAAAAAAGATTTGATCTCATCGCTGCTGGTGAAAAATATACTGAAATCTAGGAAAGAAGAAGCAGGAGTCGTGGTGTTTGATACTGGATAAATCCCTCGTCAACCGGCGAGAGCCAAAATGTCTGGGTTTGCCTTATTCTTATTATATGTTCGGCGAGTCTGTAAGTATTGCTGATAACCCTAAATCTTGATCTGGGGTCTGGATTGGACCGAAGAAATGTTTGTTAACTGAAAGTGGAACTGTATTGGACCTTCGATGCGGAAACCTTCAAAATTATTTTGTGCATGGTCCTTCTATAATCTATGCATTTACATTTGAATATGTTTCGACATGATGCTATAATACTAATCATCACTTCATATTAACGATATGACTTAAGTTACTTGGGGTTTTCTTTAATGTAAAATGTTGGCTATGTTTACGCCTATTAATCAATTCAAAACGAGTTATGTTGTACTTTTCATCTTAAAATTCAAATGAAATGTAACTGCTAGAATCTGATGTTACTCATTGACTGTGGCATCTAATAGTATTTATCAAGCATTATATTATGGGTGGATTAACTCTTATTGTTTTCGATTTTTATGTAAGTTATCAGTTCATTCCGGAAAAAGGTTAGTTAGTGAGAAGAAAACGGTTCATTTGACTTCCTTGATTGTTTATGGGCAGCCATTGTCTGAGGTCACGTGACCCGGTTCCTATGACGACTCTTGTAAACATTACTGTGATGCGAGCTCTCTGTTACGAGCTAACAGCTGACTCTCGTTGTCTGTCGTGATTTTTTTTGGTGTTGTCAAGGATATGATGTTGATTGTTTTTGGAGGATCGTGAAGACTGCTGAGTCTACCGCGGGATCCGGGTTAAGAGTTTAATGTTTATTTCCTTTCTCGTTTCGTTCTTGCTAATTCTTAATTTATTGAATTAATTCAATTTCTCTGTTTGGCCTTGATGGAACTTATTCAGAGGAGATTTTGCTTGGAGTTTACTCTTCTATAACCAGTAATTGTTTCATAAGGAACCGTTTTCTCCTCTCGTGCTGCAGTCAAGTTTTACCCTTTTCTGCATTAATTTACTGTAATTTACTACCTGTAGTTCTGGGATCCCAAGTTCTGTTTAAGGGTTTTTCTTTACCTTTTATCTTTTTAAAAAAACGAGATCTCGCCGCATTTTATCCTTAATTTTTTCAGAAGTATTATTTTAATGAAAGACTTAAACATTTCTTTTCCAATTAAATTCAGTATTTCCTTCAAATCGTTTGTTTTATTTTAGTCAGTAGTAACTTATTTTACTTAGTTGTAATTTGTTTGTTCTTAATCCACCTCACCTCGGTGGGCCCTAGTAATCTTCCACGTGTTGCTACGACCTTCTATTGGGTACTTCCCTGTTCTCTCTGCCCTGGGTCGTGCAAATACTATCGTGCTATACCTCCTTGAAAGTACGCGATAGTGTTTTTGGTATCAGTTAGCGTGGTTCTTTTGTTTTGTTTGAATTTTAATTTTCTCAGTGATTCTGTTTCTCCTTTGGTAATCTGTTCGAGGTCATTTTTACCTATCTTTAGAATTGTTGGATACTGACTAAAATAATAACAAGGCATTTTGAAAGTGCTTAGTTGTAAAGAGGAAGGCAAGATTCGACTTGTATTAATGCAAATATATTTCTGTTCCATGTGCATTTTGTCATCTTGGGGGAGCCCATCGCTGCTGTGTGAGGTATCTGAGGGTTATGTATTCCTGATTCTTTGGCTTGGGAGCTTGGTATGCTAGCTTGCTGCTGGAAATTTGCTTTGATCTAATCATAAGGCTGACAACCGGTGAGTTATTTTATTTGATTTTCTCTTAGTAATTTCTCGGTCCTGTAACTGAGAATTTTATTTTCATGAAGAAAGGTGAAAACATCTCACACTGTTATTTGTCTTGGCGTACATCTGTGTCTTTCTGCCTTGTGTTTGATGATTGTATGGGTTTGGCATACCCTAAATTAACCGGGAAGTAAAGGTCACTGGATCTCTTATTGTTTTCTCGGTGCCTGAAGGCTCTTATGCGTCATTCATAACCTTTCTTTGGGGGTGTTGATCGACCTGTTCTTTAGTGGAAATAAGCTTAGTGAAGGGAGTGTGTATTGGGTGTAATCTTTGTTTCGGTGTTCCTTGCCCAAAACTATGTCTCGTACGGTAATTTTTCCCTATCAGCTTCGAAAGGCTGAGTTGATATATGAACTATCGATCCGGAATTTAGAGGTACCTGGTACCATAGGAGAGTGTGCTGCCTTACTGACAGCAAATGTTCATGTTCCCATTGACCTGTCTGTTATTGATCGAACTAAGTGTGGGGAATTTTTAAGTGTGATATGTGACTCGTTGCAAGAAATTAACGTCATTAGGGAAGAATTTTCTGAATTACCTCCTTCGAGAGCTCAAGTGAACAGGTTAAAGGCCAGAGCTCATCACTATCTTGGGCGCATTCAGGACATTCTTGCTGTTAAGCCTGAGGACGAAATTATGACAGAATGTATCAAGTTTATAACTATTGTTTCGGGCATTTCAGCCGAACTTGACATTTTGTTGATCAACAAAGAGTTTAGTAATATGGGAATTTCTGAGAAAGTTAACTCCATTACGCCTTCATCTGCACCTACTCCAGATACTATTGTATCCTCTCCTCATAACCCATGTAACTGTGGTATCACAACTTCTGTTCTGGAAAACTTGCTAACTTGTGTTAATTCTGCGTCATCTCCTAATTGTTTGAAGGAGATTTTTAAAGGAGTAAATAATTTTTCTGTTAACTCTATTGAGGAAAGCATCAGGTTTTTAAGATTTCTTATGGAGCTGACGGAGTCAGCTAATGTTTATTCTGTGGACGATTTAGGTATTTTTCGTGCTCTATTCCCTCACTGTGAAGGGATTTTGAAAAGAGAGATTTCGGAAGCTATATCACGGAAAATATCCATCAATGCTTTCCATGAGCTGGTACTAGGGAAGTTCATTCCATCTCTTGCTCTCCAGAGCTTAATTCCCAAACACTGTTTCAGAACTCAGTTTTTACATGAAAATTTGTTGTCTTATGTTTTGGACTTGAGATTTTACTGCAAAGTATTTATGATCTCTGTTCAGGAAAGTGAGATGGTGGCTAGGATTTTAAAAGGCATATCACCCTCGTATCGTTCCTACCTCTCTTTAACCCGATGTCCCACCAATTTCCGAGAACTGGAAGAGGCATGCTCATTCGCTGAGGACGTCAAACATGGTGACTCTACCAGACCTGTTAACCTTCCTCCTCCTGTTAGACCTGATAATCCTACTGTCTCTTCAGTTGCTAGGGATGGAAATGTTCGCAAATGTTTTAACTGTGGATCTAGGGGTCATCTGAGGAACACTTGTCCAGTTGTTAAACGTCATTCTGGTGGTTGCTATTCCTGTGGATCCAAACAACATATCAAGAAAAACTGTCCTTTGTCAGTTCCGAGTAATAATCAATGACTAGAGGACAACAAGTTAGAATGTAACAGGCCTAGCGTTGAAAATTCTTGGACGTCTGAAAAATGTATTTGCCCGCATCAATGTAACAAGATTTCTGTTCATGTTCCCTCCCAAGGTACTTGTACTCCCGTAGAAATCAATAATGAACCGGTAAACGCTTTACTTGATACCGGAAGTGTGGTGTGCCTAATTAATTCGACATGGTACTATAAAATGAAATCTCCATGTAAATTGCCGGAACTGGAATCTACGAATGTCAAATGCGTCACTGCTAACTCTCAGTTTTTGAAAATTTTAGGTTCAGTGAAGGTTAAGTTGAGGATTGGTAGATTTACCTGGAAGGTCAGATGTTTAGTAACGCCTAATTTGACTTGTAACGTAATTCTTGGTTTGAATTTTCTGTCTAGCGTAGGTCTAGTGTTAGACTTACAGAGTAAGAATTTTTTAAAATTTTCTCTAGACGTTAAGTTTGCTTTGGTTGATGCTCCGTTCAAGATACCCATTTCTTCGTGTGTAGGTTACCCATCTCCTGTCGAGGATAGTGATCTGAATTGCCTTGATCTGGGACATCTAGGGGAAATTGAAGCTGAACAAGTGCGAAACCTCTGTAAAGAATTTCCGGAAGTCTTAACAAGTAAATTAGGGTTGAATGATGTCCTAGAATATGACATTGAGTTGTTAGACCATCAACCGGTCAGATCTCCTCCGTATCGTCTCTCTCCACCACGTATGCTAGAATTGAAGAAGATTGTGGAACAGATGGAAAAGGACGGTGTTATCAGACCTTCCACCTCTCCATATGCTTCTCCGGTGTTCTTAGTGCCCAAGTCTTCTGGCGGTTTCCGTGCTGTGATAGACTATCGAGCCCTAAATAGTAAGATAGTACTCCAATCGATTCCTTTGCCTGATCTCCACACTTGTTTCGGATGGTTTTCTGGGGCGAAGTTTTTCACCGTTCTGGACTTGAACCAAGTATACTACCAGGTCCCCCTTTGTAAGAGATCCATTCCCCTGACTGCCTTTATAACCGACTGGAACCTGTAAGAGTTCCTAAGGCTGCCGTTCGGTCTGAGCTGTGGAGCAGCTGTGTTGTCGAGGCTGCTAAATTCCATTCTGTCGGACATAAAGTTCAAGTTTGTGTATAACTATTTGGACGATGTCTTAATTTTTTCAAACACCTTCGAAGAACATCTAGAACATATTAGGGAAGTTTTGGTACGCCCGAAGAAGGCTGGACTTACAGTCAAGCTATCTAAGGTTGCCTTCGCAAAGCCTAGCATGTCCTTCCTGGGGCACGTAGTTTCCTCAGATGGTGTCTCCATAGATCAGTCTAGAACTCAAGGTATCAGGGACTTCAAACCTCCTAAGGACGTTAAAGGTGTTGCCCGCTTCATTGGTATGGTCAATTTTTTTCGGAAATTCATTCCAAATTTTGCAGAAATTGCTGCTCCCTTGAATTGTCTTAGACGCAGAGGTGTGAAGTTCACCTGGGGTAACGCCCAACAAGTAGCCTTCGATTCTCTGAAAACTGCCTTGACCAATGCTCCGGTGTTGGCAATTCCTGACTTTAACAAGCGATTTGTTGTGCAAACCGATGCTTCAAATAAGGCTATTGCCGGGGTACTCTTGCAGGAGTATGATGGTGAGCGTAGACCTATTGCCTATGTATCTAGAACTCTTAATAGTTTGGAAAGCAAGTACTCTGTCTATGAACTAGAATGTCTTGCCGTCTTGTTCGCTCTTGAAAAGTTCAGACCATTCATTGAGCATGTGAACTTCGAGTTGGAAACAGACAATCAGGCTCTTTCTTGGGTGCTAAATAGGCCCAAAAGAACCGGAAGGATAACCAGGTGGGCGCTCCGTATTTCTTCTTTCAAGTTCAACGTTCGTCATATTAGGGGTTCTGAGAATGTCATTGCAGATTGCTTAAGTAGAATGTTCGAAGAGAATGACGAGTCTGAACTGAATCCTAATATGGGAGAACTTGAAGTCAATGCTGTTGGCGTCGGCGCAATCCTTTCAGACCTTTCTCTATTGTATCATGAGTTCGAAGATCATCAGAAGTCGGATCCTGAATTGAAGAAGATCATAGACGCAATTAATGATGGTACGGAAGTAAAGCCCTATTCTCTGTCTAAAGGTGTCCTTTGTTGTAAGGGTCGGAAGGACCGTAACCTAAAAATCGTTGTCCCAAAGGTTCTTGTACCCATCATTTTTAAGTACTATCACTCTTCGCCCATTGGTGGCCATCTAGGTACTTACAAAACCAGGCAAAAGATCCGACAGTTTTTCATTTGGAAGAAAATGGATCATGACATTAGAACGATGATCAAATCTTGCCAATCTTGCGGCATTAGTAAGCCTAACTTGAACAACAGAATTGGATTGCTGTCATCGTCCCAAGCCTCTCGCCCCATGGAACGGTTGTTTATAGACTACGTAGGACCTTTTCCCCGCTCTTCCCTAGGAAACACCCATATCTTTGTATGTATTGATGCTTTCTCTAGATTTTGCTGGATATTCCCTACCCGGTCCACCAACTCCCGTACTTCTATTAACTGCCTAAATTCCATCTTCTCATCCTTCGGTCCTCCCAAGTTTCTGGTTTCGGACAATGCTAGTTCCTTCACTAGTAATTCTTTCAGGAAATATCTATTTGAATTGTCCATCTCCCACGTTACTACCACCCCCTATTATCCGAACCCTTCATATGCTGAAAGGTTAAATAGAAACTTAAGATCTGCTCTGATTGCATATCATCACGACAACCAATGCAAATGGGAATCTTGTTTGCATTGGCTGGCCCACGCCTTTAACTGCGCTACTCATGAATCTCACGGAAAGACACCTATGGATCTTATGTTCTGTTATACTCCATATTCTCCTATGTCCAATCTGTTGTCTATTGAAGATTTGTTGCCTGAATTCTCTAAACCTAAAGATGTCCGAGAAATTTGGGATGAGGCGAAGAAAAATTTGGCTGTGTCCTATGAAAAAGTTAAAAATAGGTATGATAAAGGGAGAAAGTCATCAGAATTGAAAGTTGGTGATCAGGTCTATGTAAAGTGTTACCCCATCAGCAAGGCTGTCCATAACTTTTCTGCTAAACTTCCCCCAGGTATCAAGGGCCCTGTACCTTGTTGCAGTTTCTAACTCCAGTATCCGTCTTAGTCAGTGACCCAGTTGCTAAACGTATTAGGCGTGTTCACCTTTCTCAAATTAAACCTGGTTAATTGGTAATTTTTCTTGTTGAAACCTTTGGTTAAGTGTAACGTGGGTGGAGAATTAACACCCTCTGTTGAAGTTGTTTTGCATACTCCTGATTGGTGAGTGAATTTATTATTTGCCTTGTGTTAAGTATTTTCGGATGGTTCATTTGGTAACTTATTGATGATTTTCTGATTGGCAACTTGTAACTTGTGAATGTTTGGTAATCTTCTCTGTTTTAGTGTTCTTGTGTTATTTCCCAAATTATCATCATTATTTATTTGAAAACTGATGCTTGTGTGGTGTACTACTGAATTACCATTTTAGTAATTTATCGTGTTTACCTTGCTGATTGTACTTCTCGGATAGTTTCTATCTACTAAGTGGGTAATTTAACCTAAGGAATCATGTCCTGGTTGTTTCCGCATTGAATTTTGAACCCCAGATTAATTTATCGCGATGTAACTTGACCATTGCTATCCTGAAGAATAGTTGTGGTGATATGAATCGGGTGTGTTTACTGCGTGAATGATTTCCATCTGTCATCTTTTCATTGTGAGGGTGTGTGTGTGGGATTGGTAGTGATTCGAGTGACGTCCTATGTTGTTTATTTTGGAGTGGTTATTGGCTTTGATGTTGTATGGTTGGTTAGTGGTTAATGGTTCGTTTGCCTAGTGCATGGACTCTGTGTCTTAATCGAGCTTCATTTCCTACATACTGATACCTTGTACTTATCTATAGCTCAATGACCTTGTGTTCTCTCCTTGGTTAGCCTTGTGAACCACTTCTGGGTTTATTCTAAGCGTGAAACCTTCCCTAATCTTTTTTATCTGGTAAATGTATTTACATTGCTTACTTGGGTGGAAACTATATTGGAATTCTAATATCTACTTCTGGTGTAACGGAATTGGGTTGTGCACTACTTCAGTATGGTTGTTGAATTTCTTTAACTTTCAACCTTAGTGGTATCTAGGGTTTGTTTTCATTCTTGAGTTGCAGATCACTGCTGGTGTTATGTAATTTACCTATCTACTGGTTGTTAGTATTATTTTGGTTTTGCTAATGGGATCTTTTCCGAAGCATGTATCTTCTTGGACCTAATCGGTATGACTAAAGGAATTGATTTATGATGTTTTGGTGGAGTAATCCTAATTTAATGTTTATTGAGATGGAATTATGGCTGAAGATCATGGTGTGGAAGATGTTTATCTTTTAAACTCTAATGAGTTAACCCATGTGTCATATCTGTGGTTGTTCCTATGGGTATCGTGTCAAGTATATAGTAGCTATGGCACTTTGGTATGGGAGTGTGTTACCTTTAATTGTACCTATGTGTCTCAGTAGATTTTGGGAGGAATTAAGAGGTGTATCTGCAACTCATAGTGAATTAACTTGTCTTGTTATTTATTTCTTCTTGGTTTCGTGTACATTGGTTGCTTCATCTCACGTTTCTCTGCGTTACCTGCTAATCCGACGTAATTTTGTGTTTGCTTTGTTTAACTACATAGTTCTATTTATGTTATGTGCCACTCTCTGGCGTTTTCTTTTCCCCAGTGGTTCTGTAAGGGACATCCGGTAGTGTACGTTGTGTAGGACATCGCTCCTTATCTTCCTTCTTGGTTATCTAATCTGAGGTCTTACCTTTGCCTTTTGATTTGATTGGATGTGCCATTGTGGAATGAATTATTTAGTGATGCCATATAATAGGTTGGTTATTCGATTCCGGATTGTATTCCCTCCCGAGTTTTTTTTAGCTCCGTTTCTGTCCTGTTAATTCCATGTTGTTTATTATGCTCTGACGAGTGTTTGCTGTTGATCTGAAAACTATTCTTGCTTGGTGTTTCTTGGCTAATCTGTTGTCGACGACGGACTATGCGCAGCCCTACCATCTTGATTCGAAAAAGATCTCCAACCGATCAGCTCAAAGTTACTCTTACTTGAAAATGATTTATCTTATAGTCATGGAATTGGCATTGATTGGTATTCTGTGCTTTCTGTGTTTATCTTCTATGGGTAGTGTTGAATCCTATTCTCCTTTCCCTTCCTGTTTGTGATGCCTTGAATCCGTGAGATGTATTTCCAAGTTTTCAATTGATTCTGTAGTGTTGGTTGTACAACAAAGATTTTGAAATATTGACTATTTAACTCACTGATTGGTAGTGCTTGTGCTATTGTCTTCAAAGTATATTTTAACTTTCCTTGTTTTCTATTTATTTGAATTTGTTTGAGACCTGTCCTTGGTCTATGTATTATTTTTCTGGGGTGATTTTGGGTATGCTTAGAATTTATCTTGAAATGAATCTGATACTCTATTTTCCTTAACTTGGTTCATGGTCCTGTGTTTGGGGATTTAATTTTTCCGTGTTGTGAATCCTTTTGTGTGTTTCCTTTTATCCTTAAATAAATGTGTTTAGATAAATCAGTTTGAATTTACAAGAGAATCATGCCTTTCTCTAGAGTGGAAACCCCGAAAATTTAATTAACGTGTGCTTTTATCTGTTAAAAAAACTAAAATGATGTGCGACCTAGTTTTCTTTGAAAGGAATGATTTAATGTGGAATTCGGCGTTATTTTATGGGAAGAAGACTTTCGAATTTGTGTGTTCATGTTCTGCAGATTTTGATTCCAGACCCAGACGTACATTTAATCACCAGTACCGGTATACGGTTGGTACTACTTGTCTACGGTGAAATCTCTAAGGTTCCATTATGACCTGATCCTTCACCCTTCCTGCAAGTCAAGTCATGAGGATTTTATTTTATTAAAAGTTAGTATGAAGATTCTTTGCTCTACTCCACTGTTCCGCCCATCCCCGTGTTAATCTTTTGGCGGGGGAGACTCTGACGGTATTTGAAGAGTTTAAAGGTATCTGAGTACCTGGGAATTGACTCATTTATCAAAATCAACTTCCCAACAACGTCATGACCCGTTGATTGTAATGGAACATCACCTTAGATTTTGCATGTGCCTGCTATCTCTTGAGAACTGCTTGAATCACGGGAGCCGTATCCTGGAGTGAGACCCGCTATCTGCATCGGTCTGCCATCTAGCGGCATTCTCCGTACTCAAATTGTTCTCGTGATCTACGACCTCCGTGGATATCTATGACGCCGACCGGTTTTGTTTTGACTATTGTAGTCGTTGTTGAAGCTTGTTGACGTAAAAAAGATTTGATCTCATCGCTGCTGGTGAAAAATATACTGAAATCTAGGAAAGAAGAAGCAGGAGTCGTGGTGTTCGATACTGGATAAATCCCTCGTCAACCGGCGAGAGCCAAAATGTCTGGGTTTGCCTTATTTTCTTATTATATGTTCGGCGAGTCTGTAAGTATTGCTGATAACCCTAAATCTTGATCTGGGGTCTGGATTAGACCGAAGAAATGTTTGTTAACTGAAAGTGGAACTGTATTGGACCTTCGATGCGGAAACCTTCAAAATTATTTTGTGCATGGTCCTTCTATAATCTATGCATTTACATTTGAATATGTTTCGACATGATGCTATAATACTAATCATCACTTCATATTAACGATATGACTTAAGTTATTTGGGGTTTTCTTTAATGTAAAATGTTGGCTATGTTTACGCCTATTAATCAATTCAAAACGAGTTATGTTGTACTTTTCATCTTAAAATTCAAATGAAATGTAACTGCTAGAATCTGATGTTACTCATTGACTGTGGCATCTAATAGTATTTATCAAGCATTATATTATGGGTGGGTTAACTCTTATTATTTTCGACTTTTGTGTAAGTTATCAGTTCATTCCGGAAAAAGGTTAGTTAGTGAGAAGAAAACGGTTCATTTGACTTCCTTGATTGTTTATGGGCAGCCATTGCCTGAGGTCACGTGACCCGGTTCCTATGACGACTCTTGTAAACATTACTGTGATGGGAGCTCTCTGTTACGAGCTAACAGCTGACTCTCGTTGTCTGTCATGATTTTTTTTGGTGTTGTCAAGGATATGATGTTGATTGTTTTTGGAGGATCGTGAAGACTGCTGAGTCTACCGCGGGATCCGGGTTAAGAGTTTAATGTTTATTTCCTTTCTCGTTTCGTTCTTGCTAATTCTTAATTTATTGAATTAATTCAATTTCTCTGTTTGGCCTTGATGGAACTTATTCAGAGGAGATTTTGCTTGGAGTTTACTCTTCTATAACCAGTAATTGTTTCATAAGGAACCGTTTTCTCCTCTCGTGCTGCAGTCAAGTTTTACCCTTTTCTGCATTAATTTACTGTAATTTACTACCTGTAGTTCTGGGATCCCAAGGTCTGTTTAAGGGTTTTTCTTTACCTTTTATCTTTTTAAAAAAACGAGATCTCGCCGCATTTTATCCTTAATTTTTTCAGAAGTATTATTTTAATGAAAGACTTAAACATTTCTTTTCCAATTAAATTCAGTATTTCCTTCAAATCGTTTGTTTTATTTTAGTCAGTAGTAACTTATTTTACTTAGTTGTAATTTGTTTGTTCGTAATCCACCTGACCTCGGTGGGCCCTAGTAATCTTCCACGTGTTGCTACGACCTTCTATTGGGTACTTCCCTGTTCTCTCTGCCCTGGGTCGTGCAAATACTATCGTGCTATACCTCCTTGAAAGTACGCGATAAGTTGTAATTTTTATTGCTCATTATTGTCGCTGTCAGAGATGTTTAGAGAGTTTGCATTATTAGTGTATTCCCAATTGAGTGGTGTGAGAAGTGTTATGTTTTAAATACCTCGGTCTTTGTCGCTATTGTGCTATAAGGCAACGTATATCAGTGCGGAAGGAAACTACCACATCATGCCCTCATGTTTTGTACCCGGTTGCAGATCTGATATGACCGATCGTCTTCAGGTAGGCATTTCTAAAGAAAGTGGTGTTTTACTGAAATGGGATAAGGTTATCCATAGAAAGGACCGAAAATTAACTCATAACTGTTTCGTGTGTGACATTCATTTTTGCGATGACTTTCTAGTAAAAGTAGACTCGTTTACGGTGAATGGTGAAAGAGTAGATGATATCAAGACAGCGCTGGAAATTAAAACCAGAAGCATTTCCCTCACGAATAGGCAATCCACACGAAGATATTTCTCTAATTAAAGCTCTAAACAGATGGTAAATATCCGTGATAGTAAACCTGTATGCTCATCAGTTGAAGATAGCTCTAATGTCGCAGATGATAGGAAAACAATTGCGCTATTAAGAAGGAGATTAAAGAATCAGAAACGTAATTTCATTAGAACGCAGAATCAACTCAATGTCCCTAAAGCTAAGATAAATTTACTTGAAAGAGACATTTTTGATATAAAATCAAAGAGAAATTTCACTTAGTCAAAACAATTCGGTTTTCTCAGCAAAAACAGAAAATTATCGTCGATACAATGTCAAGCGAAAAGCTAAAAGCTAAAAGGGAATGAGATATACTGATGAATTTCTTCTTGGTGCACTTCTTTTAAAAATAAAGTCTCCATAGGGTTATCGGCGCTGTTTAAATCATGACTCGCTGCCTTTGCCTTCTGAATCCCACTTGAGAAATTTGATGAAGGGCCTAAAATGTTCGTACGGCATAAATGAGCATGCTACCGCTGCCATAGCAGATTTGTTTAATGGAAAGGAAGAACATGAAGTAAAAAGCTTGCAGTGAAGACACAAGCTGTAGATGAAATCAGGGAAAAAATTGTGAACATCGAAAATGACATTCAAATACCCGACTGGGAAAACAGTTTACCTGAGTTATGTGGGCGGAATTGTAGCAAAGAGTATTTAGTGTTATCATTTAGCCGGATACATAGTGCGGAATATTTCAGAAGTGATTCAGTGTGATTTATGTCGTCCTTTCCTTTTCGGCAAACCGACTGATAATGTGCCTGCTTCCCTAACACTATTTACAGATTACGGCCAGTGCAAAGCGCCACATATCTCGCTATGCGTCGGAAAGTGTTTATAATGTATTGTTGCGAGTGGAAAATGTTGTTGCGGAAAAACTATCGTGTATGGATAGTTTATGGGGTGATACTTTCTTCGAGTGCTTGGATAAATTAGATGTTATTAAAGTGAAGTCCTCGCATTTGGGGTGCTGTGAAGATCATATACTGTGTTTGCTACCAAAACTCGTATTTCACTACTTGAAATGTCGATTCTTCTTCCGCACGAAGGAGATAAGAAGGGAGCTGATTACTTCGAAGGGAGTGAAATCATCCAGGAAATATTCCAAAGTGTCCAGCAGATGAAATAATTTTCAAACTTAAGTTGCATGCTTGAGTTTCTTAGTAAATTTTGAAGTAGTAGTCCCGATAATGCCTCTGTTATCCTCGTGCTCAGTCATCACTGTGGATGGCAGTGCCATCTGTGCGGCGGTCCACGGTAACTCCTGAAGATGTCGCACTTCCTCTTCGATACGCTATGCTATAAGGAAAGAACTGTTATAGGATCTGATCCCCAATTACGTCGTGTGACTGTTTTCAATATTTTGATATACCCGTTAGCTTTTTGTCGTAAATTATTTATATGGATCTTCCAATTAAGTTTATGATCAATGGTAATGCCTAGTTAGATATGATGGGTGGTGAAAGGGATTCATGTCCGTCAAACGTGATAGGGGAGCGGTAATAAGAGCATTTTGGTGTAAAAAGCATCGCCGCACTTTTCGAAATGGAAAGTTTTAAACCATGTAGGTTGATGGTTATGAATTTCATGTTTTTGGTCCGTATTGAACAATATATAAGTAATAATAATAATAAAAATAATATTGTCTTAGGATTTCGCCACAAATGATCTTTGCTCCAATACGGCTGATGATGACCCCTAGATGGGTCGAAACTAGTACCGTATAATTTTGTAAATTTGTGAATATATTGTATTGAAAAGGTGGAAACATTTAAGTTATTATTATTATTACTCATGTAGGTTGAGCCAAGTGAAAACTTTACTCATGACAATACATAAATGGTTTTTACACGCATCTATACTATGCTGAAAGAAATATAAAACAAACCCATCCGCATATACTAATAACCTAGCAGACTGTAAGATAATTTGTTCGAGGACACTTATGTAAAGGGCAAAAAGTAGCCCACTTAGTATATCTCCCTGAGCGAGCCCATGTGACGATTGGCGACTGGGAATGTGATGTGTAGGGGATTTAATTGTCAGTTTTCGATAAGTATATAATTGTTTCATAAGGTATATGAATTTGAGAGGGAAACCCGTTAATGCAAGTTTTTTCTAAAGGAGGTGAAGGGGAACAGAGTCATAAGCTCCTTTAATGTCCAAAAATATTGTAATAGTACTGTGTTTTCGATGTCTGGCTAATAGGATGTCAATAATAAGAGTATTTATTGTGTCTTGTGTGCTTTTCCCTTTCAGAAATGCATATTGGGTTTCAGGAAGCAGATTATAATGTTCTAAAGCCCATACTAAGCGTTGGAGTATAATTTTTAAGAAAGTCTTACGGATACATGACCCTAAAACAATGCCACGATAACTGGCGGGGTCAGATGATATTTTTTGGGGTCTTAAGATAGGTATTAACAATAATAGGTATTAACAATAATTCATTCCACGAGGTGGGTGTATGAGTAGTTATTAAGATATTATTATAGAAGGAAAGAAAAACCTGTTTAGCACGATCGGGCAATAAGCACAGCATATTATACGTAATATAATCCGAACCAGGTGAAGAATTAGCGGCATTAGTGAGGGTCATGTCTAATTCCCGTAAATTAATAGGTTGGAGTAAAGTTGTAAATTGAGGACGTGATGAAGGTTCAGTGCACATGGAGGGTGGGACTGTGTAATCACGAGTTAAAGAATTAAGGAATGGGGATAGAATTGAGCTGGGAACTGGTTTTGGTATTGAATGCTGTGATGCACGGGTAAGAGCACGGATTGCATTCCACAGTTGAGTGGATGGGATATGGGTAGAAAGGGACGTAATAAACTCTCTCCAAGCTTTTCTGCGTTTAGAGTTGAAAATTTGTTTTGAATACGCAATATGTCGTTTAAGTTTGAAATAATTGGAAGGTGTTAAATCGTGTCGATATGTTCGAAATAGTGTGCGACGCGTTTGTATCAGCTGATGACACTCTCTGTCCCACCAATAAACACATTGGAAGGGCCGAGTGGTATAGTTTGATGATGATGCTTGTTGTTTTAAGGCGCCTAACATTAAAGGTTATCGGCCCCTAATGGTACGAAATAAAAGAACATAAATTGCAAAGGCATCCACTGACCAAAATAAAAATAAAATATGGCATGAAGAATGAATGGATGGACAGGAACTCAACAAAACACAAAAGAAACAAACAAACAAAAACCAGGGGATCGGACTCAATACAGATCGAAAATAACATTATCACCGACCAAGGAACCACTTATAAAGCACAATGATGCTTGGTGTCTAAAGAGGGTGCAAAATCCACGTCTAAGGCCCCACAGAATGGTTCATGTCGCGAGTTAAATAGAACCATGGTATGTGTCATTTTGGGGTATTAATCAGAAGTAGCGAAGACTCACGGTGTTCCACAAAAGATGGTACTACTCACCAGTATTGCAATATGTACAAGTAACGCAGACCTATGGTGTGTCTCACACAATGGCCCAACTCAGAGTCAACGCAAACCGAGAAGGTTCCCCACCTAGGTGCACTAAACACGGGCGCCGGTATTCCCGTGGTGTTCCTCACATAGTGGGTACTAATCAAAGGCAACGCAGACCCACGGTGCTGCTCATATAGTGGTACAACTCACAGGCTACGCCCAGATCCGCGGTGTTGCACACATGGGTACGACGCACGGGTACTGGAATACACCAGGCCAGGCTTTAACTGCTACTAATCACAAACCTATTTCGTACCGAATTTAGTGGTATTACTCGCAAGTACAGGCAACCTATGGTGTTCCCCGTGTAATGGTACGATTCAAAATTAGTTTCATGGTTCTAATTCAGTCAGCCCTTGGTCGCCCCTTTTAGTCGCCTCTTACGACAGGCAGGGGATACCGCGGGTGTATTCTACATGTGCGTCCCCCACCCGCAGGGGGTGGGTATAGTTTGTTACCGATTTGTAGGGGTGAAAAGCATTTATACTCTGACTGACAGAGCAAATCCAATACCAAGAAGGAGTGGTCAGAACTTTATGCCAATTGCAGGGTAGACTGACGTCACTGAGGTATGCTCATGGTGTGAAATGCGCCGCTGTGCTGCGCACGTAGCGAACGATAAATGGGACACGGCGTTGGCGAATGGCCCACTTCGTACCGTGATTTCTCAGCCGACAGTCATTGTAGAACGTGTTGTCGTGTGCCACAGGACACGTGTATAGCTAAGAATGCCAGGCCGCCGCCAACGGAGGCATTTCCAGCAGACAGACGACTTTACGAGGGGTATGGTGATCGGGCTGAGAAGGGCAGGTTGGTCGCTTCGTCAAATCGCAGACGATACCCATAGGGACGTGTCCACGGTGCAACGCCTGTGGCGAAGATGGTTGGCGCAGGGACATGTGGCACGTGCGAGGGGTCCAGGCGCAGCCCGAGTGACGTCAGCACGCGAGGATCGGCTCATCCGCCGCCAAGCGGTGGCAGCCCCGCACGCCACGTCAACCGCCATTCTTCAGCATGTGCAAGACACCCTGGCTGTTCCAATATCGACCAGAACAATTTCCCGTCGATTGGTTGAAGGAGGCCTGCACTCCCGGCGTCCGCTCAGAAGACTACCACTGACTCCACAGCATAGACGTGCACGCCTGGCATGGTGCCGGGCTAGAGCGACTTGGATGAGGGAATGGCGGAACGTCGTGTTCTCCGATGAGTCACGCTTCTGTTCTGTCAGTGATAGTCACCGCAGACGAGTGTGGCGTCGGCGTGGAGAAAGGTCAAATCCGGCAGTAACTGTGGAGCGCCCTACCGATAGACAACGCGGCATCATGGTTTGGGGCGCTATTGCGTATGATTCCACGTCACCTCTAGTGCGTATTCAAGGCACGTTAAATGCCCACCGCTACGTGCAGCATGTGCTGCGGCCGGTGGCACTCCCGTACCTTCAGGGGCTGCCCAATGCTCTGTTTCAGCAGGATAATGCCCGCCCACACACTGCTCGCATCTCCCAACAGGCTCTACGAGGTGTACAGATGCTTCCGTGGGCAGCGTACTCTCCGGATCTCTCACCAATCGAACACGTGTGGGATCTCATTGGACGCCGTTTGCAAACTCTGCCCCAGCCTCGTACGGACGACCAACTGTGGCAAATGGTTGACAGAGAATGGACAACCATCCCTCAGGACACCATCCGCACTCTTATTGACTCTGTACCTCGACGTGTTTCTGCGTGCATCGCCGCTCGCGGTGGTCCTACATCCTACTGAGTCGATGCCGTGCGCATTGTGTAACCTGCATATCGGTTTGAAATAAACATCAATTATTCTTCGCGCCGACTCTGTTTTTTCCCCAACTTTCATCCCTTTCGAACCACTCCTCCTTGGTGTTGCATTGTCACTGTCAGTCAGTGTATAATCGCTCAAAATTGTAATTAATGTTCAATACGTTAATCGATGATCATTTCATTGGTTGAGGTGGGTAAAGAGATAGGTGTTGTATATTTGAGGATTAAAGTTACGAAGTGTTCGGATATTGCCCACGCGTGCTGATGCATACGTGTGCGGAATAGGGTTGCCTATACCATATGTGATAAAAATAGGAAAATGGTCGCTAGCAAAGGCATCGGGTAAAGTGTTCCATGTGATGATGGGAGCCAGAAAGCTACGGTACGACATAGCGTGAGATCAACCGCGCTTGGAGGGGAGCCGGGAGGAGATAGTCGAGTGGGGGAACCATCATTTAAAATGATAAGATCGTGTTGCTGAGAGGCTGTGAGAAGATGAGTGCCTATAGAGGTATATATAATACTTCCCCACGTCGTATGACGACTGTTGACGTCGCCGCGGAATATAACATGTGACAAATGATCGAATTGGGTATAAAATTGAGAGCATTGTGATCCGGAAATAAAAATATCAGGGGGGCGGTAGATATTAATAAAATGGAAGTTCCTGTACGTTATTCCTAGAGAAAAAGTATTGGGAATGATATAAGTGATAATAATGATGATGCTTGTTGTTTAAAGGGATCTAACATCGAGGTCATCGGCCCCTAACGGTACGAAATGAAATAACAACCAAAAATTTAAAATCATACACTGACCAAAATAAAAAAAAATTGTCATGAAGAAGTAAGGGATGAACATGAACCAAAACAACAACAAAAACGAGCAAACAAAATAAAACAGTGGATCCAACTCAAAAAAGATAAGAAATAATTTATTACTGACCAAGGGACCACTCATAAGGCACGATGATGCTTGATGTTGAAAGGGGTGCAAAATCCATGTCTAAGGCCCCACCGAATGGTACATATCGCGAGTAAAGTAGAACCATGGTATTGGCATGTTGGGGTACTAATCAAAAGTAGCGAAACTCACGGTGTTCCACACAAGACGGTACTACTCACAAGTATTGTACTTCGTACAGGTAACGCAAACCTACGGTGTTTCTCACACAATGGCGCCACTCATAGCCAACGCAAACCGATGAGGTTCCTCACCTAGGTGTACTAACCACAGAAACTCGCATAATCCCGTGGTGTTCCTCACATAGTGGGTACTAATCACAGGCAACGCAGACCCACGGTGTCGCTCATATAGTGGTACAACTCACAGGCAACGCCCAGACCCGCGGGGTTGGTCACATGGGTATGACGCACGGGTACTGGAAACCCACAGGAGAACCCCCTCTTGCTGCTACTAATCACAAACTTATTTCGTACTAAGACAGTGGTACTACTCACAAGTACAGGCAACCCATGGTGTTCCCCGCGTGATGGTACGAATCAAAAGTAGTTTCATGGTTCTGATTCAATCATCCCTTGGTCGCACCTTTTAGTCGCGTCTCACGACAGGCAGAGGATGCCGTGGGTGTATTATTCGTCTGCGTCCCCCACCCACAGGGGGTAAAGAGAGAGAGAAAAGAAGAAGAAAGAAGGGATCCGTCAATTCGAAAGATGAAGTAACGGACGAAGAAAGGCAAGGGCCACGAAGGGCGTGAAATGAAAGACTCCCTAGGCCTCGAATGCTCCAATACCGTAGGGGTCGGAAAAGAACAAGAGTTGACAGCGGGAGGTCGGAAGGCATAGACGAAAGTGAGGAGCCAGGCACAAGTAAGTGGAAGCAATGCCAAGACTCAGCTAAGGGCCCAGTGGTCGCCAATCCACACGCCCAAGTTGAGAGCCCCTTGGGCTCCTGTTAGTCGCCTCGTACGACAGGTAGGGGATACCGCGGGTGTATTATATATGTGCGTCCCACACCCGCAGGGGGTAGTGTGTTTGGTCCGCGAATTGGAAGAGCATTAGTATGGATAGACAACATGGCTTCAACACAAATTCTCAGGGCTTTAAATTGTATAGTATTTAAGTGGTTAACAGAAGAATCAGACCTGTAACTATAACATGGGCACAGTAGTCGAGTCTAGACCGGATAGTAGCCGAGTATAACAACTGAGCTCTACCCGGATCAGGACCCCATGATCGTCTTGTAACCGATTGGAGAATTTTAATATGCGCATCAGAGGATGATGATGCTTGTTGTTTTAAGGGGCCTAACATCGAAGGTCATCCGGCCCCTAATGGAACGAAATGAATGACATGAGACATGAAGTTAAAATTTTAAAAAGTGTCCACTGACTAGAGTTACAAAAACGGTGAAGAAGAAAAATGAGGGTGAGATTAAAACATTCCGTGGATCTAATACGCAATGCCTTATGTTCTAATAAAATAAGAGAAAATACAGGAAAACGGAGGAATAAGGCATTGCCCAGTAGTACAGTTATTAACACATAATATACGTAAACGTTAAAATAACACATTTAAATGCGCAACACAAACTAAAATGAAGTCAACGAGATAAAAGCGCAACTGACATAAACAACACTAGGACAAAGGACATCATCACACACGACAAAACAGACCGCTATCCCTCATAAAGCGGATAACGAGGTCTGCTGACTGCTCGTCATCTCGCAAGATAAGGGA
The DNA here is from genome assembly GCF_040414725.1 of Anabrus simplex. NCBI lineage: Eukaryota > Metazoa > Arthropoda > Insecta > Orthoptera > Tettigoniidae > Anabrus > Anabrus simplex. The sequence goes on from NC_090268.1 coordinate 165,069,777, forward strand.
GATTGTACTCGGAAGGTTAAGACTACGGCGCAGATCGACCAGGTCCACACATTCCGTAAGGATGTGTACCACGGTAATATGGTCGCCGCAGGTACACACCGGAGGGGGTTCTCCTTTCAGTAGATTGGAGTGTGTCAAGATACCGTGGCCGAACCGAAGGCGACATAATACCACGGCTTCCCTCCGCGAAGCCCGAAGGGAAGTCCTCCATACCTTCGTCTTCCTTTTATCGCTCTCAGCTTATTGGGAAGTGGAAAGGCCTGCCACTCCACCTCCCAATGAGACATGACGAGATGTCTCAGCTGAGAGCGAATATCACTTGCTGGAACCTTGAAAGGCAACGGGGGCAGTGTAACTGCCTCCTTGGCAGCCCGATCTGCTAACTCGTTTCTCTATATGCCCATGTGGCTGGAGAGCCACACAAACGTGATTCTGGTGCCGGCATCCGAACACCAGGCCAGCAGGTCCTGGATCCGCTGCACCAGAGGGTGCCGAGGGAAACAGGTATCAATAGACTGGAGCGAGTTCAAGGAGTCAATACACAGTAGAAAGTGTCGGCGCTCATTGTACAGTGCGTACAGCAGAGCTCGACAGATAGCATAAAGCTCAGCTGTGTACACACTACAGGTTTCCGGGAGAACAAAAAGGAACCTATCATTTTCGACAACGAACGCACAGCCCACCATCGTGTCTGTCCTTGAACCATCCGTGTAAACGACGACTGAACCTGGATACCGGCCAACAACGGACAGGTAGAGCCTCCGATAAATCGAAGGGTCCGTGTCTCCTTTCGGGCCAGTGTGCAAATGCAGGATGATTTCAGGTCGTCGTACAACCCACGGAGGTACCCCACTTGGTTGTGTGACAAGGCAAGGAATCGAAGGTACGTCAAACAATTCATAACAGCTATCCAAGCGTATCCCAACCGGTCGCGTCGCACGAGGACAAGCAGCGTACAACAAACGGTTCCCATTTTTGAACACGCAGGGATAGCTTGGATGAAGTGGCATCTGTCGCAAATTTGCAGCATATGAATAAAGTATTTGCTGGCGCCTCAGGTGTAAAGGCGGCACACCGGACTCAGCGAGCAGGCTAGCGATGGGGCTTGTTCGAAAAGCTCCCGTCGCCAACCTAACCCCGTTAAGGTGGATACTGTTCAGCTTCGCACGGCCGCTTGGTCTTGCGGAGCCATATGCTGAACTGCCGGGATAACATGTGTGCCCGATAGAATCCCAGGAGCACCGTGCTATCCGCTCCCCAATTAGTGCTGCTAAGAAACTTCAAGAGATTAAGCCTCTTGGTGCATTGCACTTTTACCTGCCGCATGTGTGGCTCCCACGATAATTTACTATCGAAAAGGAGCCTAAGAAATCGGTAAGTGTCAACAACTGGAAGAACGACATTTCCTAAATAAAGCTCCGGATGAGGGTGAAGAATACGTTGACGACAAAAGTGGACAACAGAGGTCTTTGCGGCAGAAAAACGAAAGCCATGTTCTAAGGTCCACTGCTCCACCCTCCTAATAGCTTGTTGTAATTGTCGCTCTGCGACTGCCATATTACGCGAGCTATAGTGCAGAGCAAAATCATCCACACATAGCGACGGTATAACTGCTGGACCAGCAGCAGCAACAATACCGTTTATGGCAATCGCGAACAGAGTGACACTAAGGAACGATCCCTGTGGTACTCCATTTTCTTGAACATGGTATTGCGAATATGTCCTCCCTACTCGGACACGGAATAGACGGAGGGACAAGAAATTCGCGATAAACACCGGCAAGTTACCTCGGAATCTCCACTGATGCAGGACTGAAAGGATACCATATCGCCATGTGGTGTCTTAGGCCTTCTGTAAGTCAAAGAAAACAGCTACCAAGTGCTGTTTGCGGAGAAACGCATCCTGGATAGAACTCTCCAGGCGTACCAAGTGGTCAATGGTGGATCGAGCGGCTCGAAATCCACATTGGTACTCGGACAAGAGTCCTTGTTTCTCCAGACACCACGCGAGTCGGCGATTAACCATCCTCTCAAACAGCTTACACAGGCAGTTTGTAAGGCAAATCGGTCTGTAACTTCCTGCATACTTAGGATCTTTGTCAGGCTTGAGGACAGGAATGACTATGACCTCTCGCCACTGAGACGGAAAAACACACTCTGCCCATATTCGGTTGAATACACGAAGGAATTATAGGAGACTATCATCACTAAGGTGTTTCAACATCTGTTTATGGATGTTGTCCGGTCCGGGAGACGTGTCCTTGCAAAGCGCTAGGGCGCTGCGGAGTTCCCACTCCGTAACGGGCACGTTGTAGTCCTCTGAAGCTTGAGAGGCAAAACTAAGGTGATGACGTTCCGCCTCCCGCTTCAGAGCGAGGAAATCAGGATGGTAATTCCCGGAGCCAGATACATCCGCGAAATGACTAGCGAGATGGTCAGCAATCAGGAGGGGTTCAGTGACGATATTGCCTGCAATGGAAATTTCCGGTACAGGAGCTAATCCTTGGATACCCGAAATGCGCCGAAGCTTAGTCCACACTTGGGATGATGGAGTATGTGACGTCATAGACGACACGTATCTCTCCCATGAAGCCTTCTTACTTTGTCGAATAAGAACACGCGCCTGAGCGCGGAGTTTCTTAACTGTTACCAAGTTGGCCACAGTAGGCTGTCTACGGTAACGTTTATGAGCGCGACGGTGTTCTTTGATAGCTGCTGCTATTTCATCGTACCACCAAGGAACGAGTTTTCGGCGAGGAGTCACCGAGAGGAACGGAATGGACTCCTCAGCAGTAGCAGCAGCGGCAAGAATAACTTGAGTGACGTAAGTTATTTCCTCGCCGACGGTCCGCCTGATATAATCGTTAAAGACTGCTAGTGATGTGTACTTTGGCCTATCAGCCTGTTTAGGAATCCATCGTGGGGGGGCCTCGACAGATTTATGTTTCAACAAAGTAAGGATGATGGGAAAATGGTCACTGTCATAGACATCATCGTGGGCATCCCACCGAAACAGTGGAACCAACTTTCGGCTGCATAGACTTACGTCTATGGGAAAATACTAGCCGTAACGTACACTAAAGTGAATTGGTTCCCGTGTGTTCAAAAAACATAAATCCAGCTCTGTTACTCGTGTTTCCAGCTCACTTCCCCGGGGGCAAGGCGTCTCAGAGCCCCATATGGGGTGATGGGCGTTAAAATCCCCCAATAAGAGGAAGGGAGGTGGAAGCTGATCTATAAGATCAGCGACATCATTTATGTTAAGATGCTGGCCTGGCGAAAAATAAACATTACACACTGTTGCCATGACAGGCAGCGGAACGCGAACAGCTACAGCCTCGAGCGAGGTTCTTAATGTAACCTCTTCGCTGTAGGTATCAGAAGGTACAAAAATGCCAACGCCACCGGAAGCCCGGTTAGCATAGTGTCGTTCTGTCGAATATAGTCGGAAATTTCTCAAGACCGTATTATGACCAGGTCTGAAGTTGGTCTCCTGAATACAGACTACACACGCCGCGTACCCGCTAATGAGCTGGCGTAACTCAGCAAGATGCCTGTCATAACCGTTACAATTCCACTGTAACAGTGGCATAGTGTGGGCTATAAAAGGAGTGTTAGGCTATGAGCGACAAAAAGCTCGCAAGCCTAAACACTATCAATTTCAACATCCGTAGATGTAGAGGAGAGCGCGACATCCATCCCGTCTTCAGCAGACGGCAGAGATGCTGCCTAAAACATCGACCTTTTTCGGGGGCGAGCAGGTCCCCTACGAGGAGAGCGCACAGGTTTGGGAGCAGGAGTACCTCCCGGCGCAGACTCATAACCCGCAGATGGGGGGCATGAATTCTCCTTCGCAAGGGAAGTGCGAGAGCGCTCAGCAAGGAAGCTCTTCTTAGCAGCCTTCTTCCTTTCTAGTTTAGACAGGCTGGGAGGTGTTTTCCCAGCCCTGGTCGACGATGCCACCTCCGCCGGCTTGGGCACGGCTTTTTTTGCTAGGAGCTTTACGTCGCATCGACACAGACAGGTCTCATGGCGACGATGGGATAGGAAAGGCCTAGGAGTTGGAAGGAAGCGCCCGTGGCCTTAATTAAGGTACAGCTCCAGCATTTGCCTGGTGTGAAAATGGGAAACCACGGAAAACCATCTTCAGGCCTGCCGATAGTGGGATTCGAACCTACTATCTCCCGGATGCAAGCTCACAGCCGCACGCCTCTACGCGCACGGCCAACTCGCCCGGTGGGCACGGCTTTCGCCGACGTCTTAGGGAGGGGAGATTTAGCCTTCCCCCCTTGCTGTGCCGGCTGGGAACTGCCAGCCTGCACAGACTTCCGGTTGGTCAAAGGTGGGGTGGCCCCCCGTTCGAGGTTTTACTCTTTGCGACGTTGCTCTGAGGAGCAGCAGTCGCCTTGGGCGCAGCGATCCTCATGGGTAACGATGTCGTGAAAGACGAACCTGGAAGACTCTGAGCTATCAAGCTATAGTCGAGTGTACAGGCAGGTGTAGTCGTAAAATTAAACTTACGGCGCATTTCCTGGTAGGAAAGACCATGAAGGCTCTTGATCTCCTGGATCTTCTTCTCACTCAAATATGTCGGACAATTCCGATCCCGAGGAGAATGAAAACCGGAGCAGTTAGTACACTTGTACGGAGTTGCGCACTCCTCCGCGCCGTGAGCTACTCGTCCACATGTACCACATACGGACGGATTCGAACAGCGAGATACCGTATGTCCGAATCGCTGGCATTGATAGCATCGCATAGGAGGCGGGATATACGGCCTCACATCGCAACGATATCTTGTTACCTTGACTTTGTCTGGTAAAACTGACAACTTGATAGAGACAATGAAGGCACCAGTGGCAACGTCTTTACCGTTGACCTTGCGCGTAATGCGCCGGACGTGTGTCACGCCACGGTTCTTCATGTCTTCCATCAACTCGTCGGTATTGTTCAAAATAAGTACGCGGTGAAAGATGACTCCGCGAACCAGATTCAAGGACTTATGGTCCTCCACTTTGACGGGGATTTCGCCAAAGTGTCCCCACTTAAGCAACTGATCAGCTTGCTGTGCTGTACGAGTCTTCATAAGCAAACTACCGTTGCGCACATTCTTGAGGTCCTTAAGTTCGCCGTAGACGCCTTCGATGTGTCTACTAAAAAGGATAGCTTAAAATCGTGCCGATCGGTTCTGGTAGCAACCAGAAACCTATGGAAGGTGGATCCCATTCCTTCACGCTGTGCATGTTCCCAGGGAGTTGAATCTCTCAGGGAAGCAAAAGTTAAAGTCTTAGGCGGGGGACCACCTTGAGAGAGCCGACTTCGTTTGGTAGCCATGCCCGGAGACTTCCTCCCCGAATGGCATCCACTCCGACCAGGGGTCTCTGTAGCCGAACCAAGCAGCCAAGGCAATACCCACCTGGTCATACCAGGTACTGCCCGGGGTCCGATGTTGGACGATGCCTAATACGGGATGACTGAGGTAATGAGCACTAGGACTCCCTCCAGTCACCCGCAATAGCATCTACCCCATAGCGTGTACAGAGCACTAAATATAGAGAAAAAAATAGAAAATAATGAATAATAATATGTCCGTCTGGCATTGGGCTGTGCGGGGACCTATGTTGTCAGGCGGATACCACTGCCAAGGTACATGGCGCTCCCACCCGCAATATTCCTGGGTGGGCAGTTGCGGCTTTTTGGGCATAATCACAAATGTAAGAGGCCCATCTCCGTGCAGCACGCACATGAACATTTGGAAATTTTCTACATCTGACCCTCGGAAAAATAATAAAAAATGAAGAGGGGACCATGGCCACATGACCGTATTAAGTCGCCTTTTACGACAGGCAGGGATTAACTGTGGATGTATTCAGCCCCTCCCATCCACAGGAGGTCCAACACATTATACCAAACCGCAATCCATATCCGCGCCTAGGTGGTTCCTTTTAGTCGACTCATAGGAAAGGCATGGGATACTGCGTGTGTATTCTACATGTGCGTTCGCTACCCGCAGGTGGGAGTGTGTTTGGTCCGCGAGAGGTATTTTATTTCCCTCAAGTCCGCCGGCAAGCCGGTTAGGACCCCCCTATCCGCCACCTGGGACGCGCACGTGGGAGTATCACCTGTTCCCCTGCTACGCCAGCGTAGTAGGTTCGTGGTGTTAAGAAAGCGTGGAAATGTATTTAAGAAATTGTTGATTTGGTGTCAGTTCTATGCAACCATTTATGTTTTAAATATGGATGTCCTGAAGAACTTGTTGTCGACGCCATTTTCTGCATTAACTTTTGAGGAAAGACTAGGGTAATATATCGAACGCCCTTTAAATATCGAACAGTGCACACATATCGTTGCAAAATAAGGATATCGAAAAGTTTACATAACATCTGAAATTTTTAAATTCACTCCCTCCAAACTTAGCTTTATGTCAATCGATAGGTCGAAATCGTTTCCGTGTTGGCGAGCGCGAGAAAGTCTCAGAACTTAAGAGCTGGCGGGATTTTGATTAGATCGCTGTATTGTTACTAAGGTGCAGTGTCCCTGTGATTATCTGTTTTTGCCGGTAAAATAGTGCTTTTAGAAGGTATCCTTTAAATAATAGGTTGTATTAACATGCATGTTTATTAATTTCTTTTATTGTGAGTTTTCACCTAGCTTCATAATTATTTCTAAAATACTGTTCGATATTTCACTCCAATTTTATAATACCGATAGGACTTTCGATAAATGAGGTTCATTTCATAAAAAACAACCGTTAATATCGAACGCCACTGAAAATTAATGGGCTGTTTATAACTTTAATTTGGAGTATTGTTTTCTTTGGCGCCGAAGTCCGGATTTCTGTGACAGTGATTGTTATCTATCTGCGTCTATCTGTAACTTGAGAGGGCTTGAATTTGAACCTCATCGGGTGGAGTTAGATTTATTTTACGATGTCTTGTATCTGTCTGATGCCGTACGTTGTGCTAATCACTTTATTTAACAATCCTGTCACTATGAAAGGGTTCTCTTCGTCGGCAAATAAAGTGGTGTTGACAAGACAGTTACCCAGCACTCTATAAAGAAAAACATTGTATTACATTTTAGCCACTTAAAACAAAGACCAAACCAAAACAAACCAAACCAAACCCCATGGCATTACAGCCTTTGAAGGGCCTTGACCTACCAAGTGACCAATGCTCAGCCCAAAGGCCTGCAGAAACCGAGGTGTCGTATGGTCAGCACGACGAATCCTCTCGGCCGTTAATCTTGGCTTTCTAGACCGGGGCCGCTGTCTCACCGTCCGATAGCTCCTCAATTCTAATCACGTAGGCTGAGTGGACCTCGAACCAGCCCCCAGGTCCAGCTAAAAATTCCTGACCTGCCCGGGAATCAAACCCGGGGCTTCCGGGTAAGAGGCAGGCACGCTACCCCTACACCACGGGGCCGGCTATTTAAAACTAGAAAAGCAGAAAATTATATTTTTTGCACTTCTTGGTTGTTTTCTTAACTAATACTCAGAGCTTGACAATGGTCAATGTGGCAAGTGGTACACCCCAACGCCGCGCATTTAAATCTATCGCCTAAAAGAACTCGTCTATTGTTGGAACAGTGAAACTGAAACTACACCAACTTGGAACCTTACTCTGAAGATGTCGCCACTAAAATCTGCTGTAATTTTGTTACTGTGAAGTTTCCTGAACTGTGTGAATTTCTACTTGTTTTGTTTTCCATTCATCAAGAATTTTGGATATTCTCTCATAGATGACACTACCAAAATACTATGATCATGCACCCTGGTGGGAGGTATAAGAACTTATAATTGAAAGAAGTTTTGTATTCATACGGTATTTTTTTTGATTGGTGTTCATTTATTTTTGGGTTGGCAATATTTCTTTTTAATTTCCGCCAGTTTTGAATCTAGCCAACCCCTAATTTCTGTAATTAATTTTCTACCAATCACAGCCTTCTTCTTCGTCTTGTTCGATTTTCAGTGTAACTTTTAAACTGAGAGGGTGTGGCTAGTTTAATCTTGAATGGTCTGGAACTTTCCCCGAGGGTTTATAAACTGAAGATTTTCTCCTTTCTTGGCCAATTGATCGTCATCTTACCGAGTGTGTGTGTCAAGCAGGAGGCGGGCGGCCTCTTCTTCAGCTGCTAGAACTTCTACAAGGCAATGTGCACCTAACATCTTTATTTCTTGCTAGCTCCGCAGTTTAACCCGAGGGAAAGATCCGAATCATTAACTATGTAAACTACTTTTCTATAAATATAACTCTCTGCCGGCTAATGTAAAAACATAAAACCTTTAACTGTAAATCGGGAATAGAGAGTGAAGTACCCTCTCGAGCTCCCCTTCATTTTGGTTTGAGGTGTCACGTTTTTGTAATCTTACGTTTCGGCAATGTATTATCGTTATTTCCATCCGAGCAACCTCAGTAATTTGGGAATAGGCCCTGTTTCGTCGGTAAAGCCCCCTATACGTTTTACTTTTTTTTTTTTTTGGAGCTCCGCCTTCGACTCCATTCAAATTGCACTCGGGCCGTTTATTCAACCTGTTCTTTTTCACTAAGTCCCTGTAGATTGGGTACTAGATACCTCTGTGTAATGAGATTTCTATTTGTAAATATTGCCTTGTAAGGCCAGAGACTATTAGATTTTCATGCAATGTTGCCTTGAATGGGCTTGGAAAACTGAGAGCCTGTTAGCTATTTTTCAAAGTAAGATTACTGTATGTCTCTTGAAGGCTTGAAGTTGTAATTATAGCAGCAAGTGCTCTTTGAATTAGGGTATTTCTGCCCTTGTATATGTACCGGGCGGTACACCTCCGCGACGCGAGTTCAAATCTTGCGCCAATTGAAACTCCTCTACAGGAGAAACTCTGAACTTGAAAATCTGTATTAACTCAACGGTTATTCAGAAGATGTCACTACTGTAAATTTTGTAATTTTGAAGTGTTCTGAACTGTGTCTATTTCGATTTGTGTTTGTTTGCTCCGTATCAAGAAGTTTGGACATTCTCTAACAGATGTCTCTACCAAAAACTATGATAACGCACTCTGGTGCAATGGAATGAACTCCCATGCAGAAATTTTGTATGCTTAAGTTTTGCCTCTACTAAATTTTGTTCTGTGGTTTGTGGGTTGGCAATATTAATCCTTTCTTTCCGCCACTTTTGAACTCAGCCAATCACGAATTTCTGTAATTAATTTTCCACCAATCATAGATTTCTTCTTCAAATTTCCATGTGTAATGCTTAGTCTACCAATAAAGTCGGGTGGGTGTGTCTATTCATTCTTGAAAGGTCTCGAATTTTCCACGAGGGTATAAAAACTGCTGATTCTCTTGCCTCGGGGCCACTAGTATAACATCTATTCTGTGTGTGTGTGTGTGAATATGTAGCAGGGGGCGGGAAGCGCCTCGTTCTTCGGGCAACGACTCTTCTACAAGGTAATGGCCTTTTAACTTCTTTATTTTTTTCGCTAGCTCAGCAGTTTAACTCTCGGAGAAGGTTCGAAACATTTAATATGTAATCCATCTCCTTAAAATGTAAATCCCTTTTCTGTCTATGTAAAAACTACTATTTCTTGAACTGTAATTCGGGCATAGAGAGTGCTTCACCCTCTCGAACTCCCCTTCATTTTGAAATTGAGGGACTACGCTTTTCTAACCGTTTCTACTCTTCCTTAAAGTGTTTAAATCTTTCAGAAGAGTCACCTCCTTAGCTTGGGACTAGCCCCTGTATATCGGCCTAGAGCCACCTAGGTTTTAATATGTAGAGTTAGGAGTGCAAATTTACGCCTCCATCCCCTTTGCTTTGGGCCAGTAACTTAACTTGATGTTTTGTTTTCTTCATGCGAAGGCCCCGTAGGTTGGGTATTAATTACCCCTGTTTCCTTGTGGGCCTTAAGGGCAGATAGAAGTGAAGTTTGTTGTAGCCGTTGATAGGCTTGTAAAATTGAGAGCGGGTCTGCTCTTTTCCTTAACATTGTAATTAGGAGCAAGTGCTCCTTGGCATGATGGGGTTTTCTGCCCCTTTGTACATTTTTATACCTTGGTAAAGTTGGGCTAATTGCTCAAGGATTGTGATTGTGGGGATCGAAGCCCAAAACCTGGTTAAAAAAAACCCTGAACGGGAAAAATTATTTTGTACCTGCCTTTCGTTGTTATTTCACCTAGTGGAAATTGTTGAATGTTGTTATCTGTTATTTGTTAATTTTGAAAAGAAAATATAACCTTTGTTAAAGTTTTAAATTAACTTTAATTCCGTAGTTGAGACCTATTCCAGCCCGCACCTTCTTTCACCTCTGCTGTTCCACAGAGACCTCGGAACAAGTGGTAGCAAAGCGTGGTTGAATGGGTCTCAATTTAGCCCCTTTTGATGGCTAAACATTGTTTTCGATTCGAACTCTAACAATTTTCTCAGTTGCTGGATTTTTTATTTTTTCTAAATTTTTTCTGTCATCATGTCAGGCCCTCGCGACGTCCTCCATCCCGGCTATTTGCGCAAGGAGGAATTGATCTATGAATTAACGATTAGGATTGTTCAATCTGGAGGCACGGTTGCGATAGACACCAATAAGCTTAAAGATTCCCTTGATTTGCCTATTACTATCCCAACCTTGGGAGAAAAAGAGATTGACGATGCTCTATCCACGATCACTGATAATACTACTGAGCTAGCATTTGTCGTTAGTTTTTTTTTTAAGAAAACGATCCCTCTCCAAATCAACTTAAACGTGTGCAAGCTAGACTGTTTAATTTTTACAATAGGGTCACTGATCTATTGTCTCTTAAATTGAATGACATTTAAACGAAGGAAGCTAGTGTGGTTCTTGAAAACTTTTCTGATCTGTCCAGTAAGGTAAGCCTATTGTTAACTGGGGTGGTGGTGGTGGTGGTGATTATTGTTTTAAGAGGAAGTACAACTAGGCAACCATCCTCTATATAACACTAATCAGAGTGAAAAATGGAAGGGGTCCGACACTTCGAAAAATGAAGTTATCGGCCAAAGGAAGACAAGGGCCACGAAGGGCATGAAAATGAAAGACTCCCTAGCCCTCGCAAACCTAATAGCATCGGGGTCTGAAAAGAACAAGAGTTGACCAAGAGAGGTCGGATAGGATAGATGAAAGTGAGGAGCCTGGCACAAGTAAGTGGAAGCAATGCCAGGACTCAGCTAAGGGCCCCGTGGTCGCCAACCCACGCTCCAAAGTTCAGAGCCCCTGGGGTATGTTAACTGGGGCAGTCCCCCCCAAAACCGACCAACCCAAATTGGTAAAAGTTGTCAGCGAGGAGCATTCTCCCACGGGGGAAGAAGGTAGGAAGACTGTAGAAGTCCGACAAACTTCTGTTCCATTAGAAACTGAGTCCGCTCGTCGCACATCCATTCCACCCTTTGTTTTGAATAACGCACCCTCTGAAACAGCTTCTCCGCCACTTAGAACCTTACCTACTATGTTACCCGGGTTCAGTAGTTTGCTTCATCCGTTAGCAATGTTGCTCATGGGTATTTCTAAGTTTTCTGTTAATTCCACCGGTGATGTTATTGCCTTTCTAAGATTTTTCGTTGAGTTTCAGGATCATGCTCTTGTATTTTCTCTTTCTCCATGTCAAATTATGCAGATTATTTATCCCTATTCAATCGGTGTTCTATCTGACAAAATTGTAAGAGCTATTGCTGATCAATCATCTATAGAAGAGTTTCACGTCCATCTATTAGCAAATTTTATCCCCGCTCGAGCTAGGTCTTCGCTTATTCAAAAGTACTACTACCGAGTACAACGGTTGGATGAAAACTTGGCAGACTTCATCCAAGATATTAAATTCTATACCAGGGTGTTTGCTCTTCACTTCCCTGAAGATCAGATTGTACAAGCCATTGTGGAAGGAATTTCACCGTCGTACAGATCCTACTTGTGTTTTGCGTCGCGTCCGCAAACTTTTGTCGAGTTAGAGGCTATGGCTGTCTCAGCGGAAGGAGTTAGATACGCCGATACCTTGCGTGTCGCGAAAGAACCCCCTATATCCTCTTGTAATTTTCTGCCTCCACCTCGCCGACCCGTCAGACCCCGTAAATGTTATGCTTGCGGCTCGCCTGACCATCTCCGGAACAAGTGTCCATTAATTAAATCTAGTAGGACAAATAATGGAGCAGGTCCATCTCAAGGCTGCTTAAAATGCGAGTCATTTTCTCGTATTGCCAAGAATTGCCCGAACTCAAATAGCACCCCCTCCTGCTCAACTTCTGGTGCAACTTCCACCAACGCCAATAATAAAAAGTGACTAGTGGCATCGGCTGAGTCCGTGAATTCCTCTTCACAAGGCTCAGCCCCCGTTAAACCTGACGAAAATTCAGGAAAAAGTCAGAACTATTCGACATTACCATTTGAATGTCCCAAAGAATGTCTTAGAATTGCGGCGGATACTCCCGCACCTGTCCCATTTCTCAAAATTGAATTGAATAATGAGCCTGTAACTGCTCTTTTAGACTCTGGCAGTGTTTGTTCCATTATTTCGGCTGAGTGGTATTCCAAATTAAAAGCTGTGTGTAAACTTTGATTTTTGTTCGACTTCGGTTCAATGTGTTTCGGCAAATTCTTCTCCATTAGAAATTTTAGGTTTTCTGTATGCCAAAATTCGTATATCTAAATTTACTTGGAAATTTATACTGTTTGTGGCCAAGCACTTGTCTTGCCCCATTATATTGGGAGCTGATTTCATGTCTCACGCCGGTCTAGTGCTCGACCATCAGAGCAAGTCGTACACTTTCAAATTTGATAGTAATTCCAAAATCCCTTTGTTAAAATGTAGTTCTGTGTCATGTTCATCTATTTCGCCTACCCAGGATGAGATGTTGTTAGACCTTAGACATCTACCTGGGGAGCGGGCAAAGAGTATTCGTAAGTTGTGTCAGTCGTTTCCAGAGGTGTTCTATGATACTCTTGGTGTTACTGACCTTATCGAATATAAGATTGAGGTTACGGATTCGATTCCCGTACGGTTTCCACCTTATAGGCTATCTCCACCTAAAATGAAGGCGCTGTAAGAAATCATAGATCAGATGTTGAAAGATGGTATTATTCGCCCCTCTATGTCGGCGTATTCATCGCCTATTTTTCTAGTCCCGAAACCACATGGGGGGTTTCAGACCTGTGATTGACTATAGAGCTCTCAATCGGAAGGTGGTGTTACAATCGGTGTCCCTTCCAGACCTTCACTCGTGTTTTTCATGGTTTCGTAAAGCTAAGTTCTTCACCATCTTAGATCTTAATCGGGCGTATAATCAGATACCGCTTGCAGATGAATCTAAACACCTGACAGCGTTTGCCACGGATTGGAACTTGTATGAATACAACCGCGTGCCTTTCGGGCTCCCCACGGGAGCAGCTGTGCTTACGAGACTGTTAGATAGGGTCTTCTCGGACATCAAATTTGAATACTTGTATCATTATCTTAATGATGTCGTGTTTTCTGAGACCTTTGAAGAACATCTTGATCATCTGAAAGAGGTCCTAAGTCGCCTTCGTAAGGCAGGGTTAACGGTGAAGTTGTACAAGGTTGCATTCGCTAAGCCCTCTATGTAATTTCTAGGGCACATTGTGTCGCCCGATGGTGTCGCAGTCGATCATTCTAGAACACAGGCCATCCGTGATTTCAAACCTTCCAAGGACATCAAAGGGATTGCCAGGTTCATAGGCATGGTGAACTTCTTCAGGAAATTCATTCCCAACTTTGCTAATATAGCGGTGCCCTTGAACTTACTCCGCAGGAAAGGCTCCAAATTCGAGTGGGGGCCTTCTCAACAAACCGCTTTCGAAGACCTCAAATTAGCCCTTTGTAATCCCCTGTCCTCGCTATGCCCGAATTCTCTAAGAAATTCATCGTCCAAACCGACGCGTCGTCGTCGGCGGTAGCTGCAGTCCTTCTTCAAGAGACTGAACTAGGGAGGCGACCCACCGCCTATGCCTCTAGGACATTATCGGCCCAAGAATCCAAGTATTCCATCTACGAACTTGAAGGTTTAGCAGTTTTGTTTGCTCTAGAAGAGTTCCGCCTCTATCTGGAACATGTCAAGTTCGACTTGGAGACAGACAACCAAGCCTTAAGTTGGGTCTTAGGTAGGCCGCGTCGTACTGGTCGTATAGCCCGGTGGGCCATCCGAATTTCTGCCTTCCAATTTTATGTTAGGCACATAAGAGTTACTGAAAATGTTGTGGCAGACGGACTAAGCCGTATGTTTTTAATGAGGTAGAGACCCCTGAACAGGTTGATAGCTCTTCACCTCCCGAGTCCATACTACCTGAGGTCAATGCCATTCTAACAGATGCTCCCATGCTCTTTAGGGATATTGAAAAGTATCAACGTGAAGATCCGACGCTGGCTCCGATAATGGAAACCCTTTCTTCTGGGGAACACGTAGTCCCTTATGTACTGAGGAATGGTGTTTTATGTTGCCCGTCGAGACATGATAAAATGATGAAATGATGAAAGTTGTGGTTACAACTGTTCTCGTGCCCATGATCTTCAAGTACTATCATGAGACCCCATTGGGGGGGGGGCATTTAGGTATCTTCAAAACTAGAGAAAAGATTCGAGAAATGTTCATATGGAAGGGTATGGACAGAGAAATCCGTGAATTGGTAAAGGCTTGTAAATCTTGTTGGCTTAGTAAACCCACCATGTCCACTAAGCAAGGGCTCTTGTCTTCTCATCAAGCGTCGCACCCAATGGAACGTCTTTACATCGACTACGTAGGACCCTTCCCCCAGTGAAAGGGGAATACCAACAAGTTAATCCTGGTGTGTGTCGATGGCTTCACTAGATTTCCTTGGTTATTTCCGACTAAGCTGGCTACCGCTCAGTCCAGCATTTCTTGTTTAAATTCCATCTTCGCTTCTTTTGGTCCGTGTCAATATATTGTTTCAGATAATGCTAAAGCTTTCATATACAATCTCTTTCGTAAATTCTGTTTTGATCTGTCCATCTCTCATGTGATTACTTCGGCTTACTATCTTCAACCATCTGTAGCTGAACGGGTCAATCGTAATCTGAGGTCGGGTCTTATTGCCTATCATCATGAAGATCATTCTAGGTGGGACACGTCCCTGCATTGGTTAGCTTTTGCTTTGAATTCGGCGGTTCATGAATCTCATAGGTTTACTCCACCTTCCTTGATGTTCAAGATCGTACCCAACACACCGCTTGCTAACCTTTGGTCTCTTAGTGATATTCTACCAGAGGCAATAGATCCAGATAATATTAGAGATCTTTGGAAGAAGGCCAAGGCCAATCTTAAAGTGTCTCACGAAAAGGTTAGGGAAAGATATGATCGTGGACGGAGGCCCACCAACTTAAAAGTAGGAGACCAAATTATGGTCAAGAATTTTGTTCCCGCGGGCAAGCTTGCCCCCAGATTTCATGGGCTTTATACCGTCTTGGATTTGTTAACGCCGGTGACATTGTTAGTGAGCAACCCAGCCACCGAGAGAATATTTAGGATTCACCTGTCACAGGTGAAACCGGTGGATCTTTAACATCTAGTATGAACCCCAAAGGTTATATTTTTGGGTTTTAATTTTATGGGCTTCTGCACTATGTTTGTCCGTCTACCTTGTACTATTTTGTTAAACCCTCTCCAGAGTTGCTCTGCTGTCCCGTCAATATGGCCATTACCACGCTCCCGTCTCCTGCTAAAAGACGACTGTGGCAAAATATTATAAACCTTCCACGCCGCTGGCCCCTCAGCCTCAACTCCAAGACAGTACCCTAAAAATGTATATTCCAACAAAATTCTGCCGCCGAGATCTTGTTTCAGTGCTCCCGCAGCCGTGCGGCGCCGTACCGCCACTGAGGTGGGGTACGTGCCCACTCCACTCCAGTGAGGTCAACCGGTGTACGGCGAGCCGGAGTCCTCCTTCCGGCCAAGGCTGATGTGCGGCGCACCACCTGCAAACTGCTCAAGGACTGGAAACAATCGTCGCGTCTGCGGCGTTCTTCACCATGACTACCCCTCTCATAGTAGCGGGAGAGGTGTATCTCAGGGTACTTGAGGGGTCCGAGCGGCCTCCACTGGATACAAGCAGCGGCGACAGTTCTCACAGTCAACATTAATCGACAGCTTATGTACTACTTAAGCTACATTGACACTCTATTTCCACTATTAATAATTTTCTGCTTCAATCAACCTTGGTGGACTTAGAAAAATTTTACTTCCATGAATTAAGGTTTAGTTTCGCAATTCTACATCAACAAAGAAATTCTAAAAACTAGATTTAAACAATTCCCACCCATCATTATCAAACAAATTAAGAGACCTCCGTCTACTGAAATATTGTATTTTGTCAGCTAAATACTTCTTCAACAAGTCTGCAAAAAACTTGGACTTTGTTTTGGAGATTTGTTTTTTTTTTGTGTCACCCATTGGAAGGACGTTTGGGGGGAAGGTTTGTACCGGGCGGTACACCTCCGCGACGTGAGTTCAAATCTTGCGCCAATTGAAACTCCTCTACAGGAGAAACTCTGAACTTGAAAATCTGTATTAACTCAACGGTTAATCAGAAGATGTCACTACTGTAAATTTTGTAATTTTGAAGTGTTCTGAACTGTGTCTATTTCGATTTGTGTTTGTTTGCTCCGTATCAAGAAGTTTGGACATTCTCTAACAGATGTCTCTACCAAAAACTATGATAACGCACTCTGGTGCAATGGAATGAACTCCCATGCAGAAATTTTGTATGCTTAAGTTTTGCCTCTACTAAATTTTGTTCTGTGGTTTGTGGGTTGGCAATATTAATCCTTTCTTTCCGCCACTTTTGAACTCAGCCAATCACGAATTTCTGTAATTAATTTTCCACCAATCATAGCTTTCTTCTTCAAATTTCCATGTGTAATGCTTAGTCTACCAATAAAGTCGGGTGGGTGCGTCTACTCATTCTTGAGAGGTCTCGAATTTTCCACGAGGGTATAAAAACTGCTGATTCTCTTGTCTCGGGGCCACTAGTATAACATCTATTCTGTGTGTGTGTGTGAATATGTATCAGGGGGCGGGAAGAGCCTCGTTCTTCGGGCAACGACTCTTCTACAAGGTAATGGCCTTTTAACTTCTTTTTTTTTTTCGCTAGCTCAGCAGTTTAACTCTCGGAGAAGGTTCGAAACCTTTAATATGTAATCCATCTCCTTAAAATGTAAATCCCTTTTCTGTCTATGTAAAAACTACTATTTCTTGAACTGTAATTCGGGGATAGAGAGTGCTTCACCCTCTCGAACTCCCCTTCATTTTGAAATTGAGGTGACTACGCTTTTCTAACCGTTTCTACTCTTCCTTAAAGTGTTTAAATCTTTCAGACGAGTCACCTCCTTAGCTTGGGACTAGCCCCTGTATATCGGCCTACAGCCGCCTAGGTTTTAATATGTAGAGTTAGGAGTGCAAATTTACGCCTCCATCCCCTTTGCTTTGGGCCAGTAACTTAACTTGATGTTTTGTTTTCTTCATGCGAAGGCCCCGTAGGTTGGGTATTAATTACCCCTGTTTCCTTGTGTGCCTTAAGGGCAGATAGAAGTGAAGTGTGTTGTAGCCTTTGACAGGCTTGTAAAATTGAGAGCGGGTCTGCTCTTTTCCTTAACATTGTAATTAGGAGCAAGTGCTCCTTGGCATGATGGGGTTTTCTGCCCCTTTGTTCATTTTTGTACCTTGGTAAAGTTGGGCTAATCGCTCAAGGATTGTGATTGTGGGGATCGAAGCCCAAAACCTGGTTTTAAAAAAAACTGAACGGGAAAAATTATTTTGTACCTGCCTTTCGTTGTTATTTCACCTAGTGGAAATTGTTGAATGTTTTTATCTGTTATTTGTTGATTTTGAAAAGAAAATATAACCTTTGTTAAAGTTTTAAATTAACTTTAATTCCGTAGTTGAGACCTATTCCAGCCCGCACCTTCTTTCACCTCTGCTGTTCGACAGAGACCTCGGAAAAGTATAAATTTGTGCTCTTTTGTAAATTTGAGCTTGGAGCTCAGGAAAGGTAAAGCGAGGGCTTGAAGTCCATGATCTGTAATAACACTAACCTTGTCTTTCTTAGACTTGTTTAATGATTGCTACTTGTGCCTGTCAAAATGGTTAAGTTTGAAATTTTTGAAAATATAACCTTCAGTTTAAGTTTAAAATTCAATTCTTGACATTGTAGTTAGACCCATTCATCCAGGCACCTTCTTTCACCTCTGCGATCCACAAATAAAAAAAACCCGGAACAGTCAAAATTAAGACGCCCAACGGGGGAATTGTACTAAAGTTAAACCTGTTGAAAAAATGAAACGGTGTCAGTATTCATTATCTGCCTTGACTGAAGCTGTTCAACAGGTTAAGTCCGGTATGATGTCGCAACGGCAAGCATCTAAAACATACCAGGTTCCTTTAACAACGTTAAACGACAAACTATCTGGACGTCAGAAGATTCAGACTGTCCTTGGCCGGAAGCCGTTCCAGCGTCCACGAGAAGAAGAGGGCATTAATCAACATGGCTAAGAGAGGATTTCCGTTGAAGAAAAAGAATGTACTTGACACTGTTCAGCAAATTGTGCAGTCACCAGGAAGGGGCACGCCGTTTAGGTATGGAAGAACTGGTAAAACGTAGTTCAAATGTTTTATGGGACTATATTCTTCCCTGACTCAGAAGAAGGCTGAAACAATTAGCAAGGGCTGGGCTGCTGTCTCGGAAGAGAAAATACGGTGTTGGCTTGCTGGGCTGTCGCGCTACCTCAGGATGTAAGGTCAGTTATGGAAGAACTAAGCAGAATCTTCACTGCAGACGAGACGAATTTTCTGTTCCATAAGGTTTCAGGATAGTACCCTGGAGTCAGAGCATCAAATTACGGCAACCTCTAAAGAGAAATAAGGCATAACAGTGCTCGGAAAGGACTGTGCCGACAGCGTTGTCCCCCAACAATGATCGACTACAGCAACATATCAAATATAGTGTACTTGAGCCTTGGATCTACGAGAAGACAAAGTGGCTGCATGAAGGCCCCAACGTTTCTGAACTACATTCAACACTTAGGTCATGGCTAGAAGTATAGAAATTTACACTTTCTGTTATTCTATTTCTTGATGGACACAGGAGTCACTTATCCCCTGAAGCCAGTGAATATTGTTATGGCCGTGGAATAATATTCTACTGCTTTCACCCTAACGCCACTCATCTTCCAGCAGGTGTGGGGGTATTTGCACCTCTAGAGACAATATAGGAAAATGCTCTTCAAGACGAGTAAATACGAACTCTCGGTGCATCGGTAACCACAGTAAATTTTGCACCCATGTTAAAGAAAGACCGGGATGATGCTGTTATTCCAGATATTGTGAAAAGCGCCTTTCGTAAGTGTGGTCTCTATCCACTAGATCCCAACGCTGTGGACTACACAAAATGTGTTGCAGATATTTTGAAAACCCCAGTGACAAGGAAACAGCAAGAGAGTGACGAAGGCAGCCGTTCATTCCTTTCCACTTCCAATCAGAAGTTAAAGTTTGCGGTGGATGACCTGGAAGAATTCTTCCCTCCCCGTATTCTCGATAAGTTGAAGACGTGATGGAGAAAACAGAATGATGGTGAACCAGATGTGTATGCTTATTGGAAAAGTGTTACAACTAAGCACAATTTAGCACGTGAAACAATATCGGCTAATCGGAATGAAACTATGACAGACAGTCCATCAAAAGATGATGTTCAGGGCAGAGATGATTTCACGTGGAATGATGAACGTTTAGAGGTGTATGTACCTTCTCCCAAGAAGGATCTTCCTGGTGGCCTTCGTTTTGAAGAGTGGAGTAAAAGTTTACTAGCCGAAATTATTGAATGAGCATGAAATTGCTTCAGAAATTGCTTGCTCACCCACCTCAAGTAGTAGCGTGGAGTCTTTCAAAGATTTTCTCGATGTTCCTCAAGTACCAGGAAAACGTCATCAGTTTAGATTCAGGAAAACATACGCGATAACTACAAAGGAGTACCGGAAAGAATTGAAGAGAAAAAAAGAAACACGGAAGACCAAAGACATGCTCCGCTCTCTGTAGAAGGACAGAGATAAGAAACTAATATTTGTGTTTCCCAGGATATTTTAATGTGTATTAATATTGCCTCCTCTACTTTTGTGATTAATATTTAAGAGTCATTCCATACTTCAGTTATAATGAGTTTCGACGTGATATTTGGGCGCTGCCTTTTGGCGAAGGCTAAGTGAATTAATAGATGATGATGATAATGGTGTTTTAAGGGGCTTAACATCGAAGGTCATCGGCCCCTAATGGAACGAGATGAATGACATGATATATCACAGTTAAAATTTTAAAAAGTATCCACTGACTAGAGTTGTAAAAAAATTGTGATGGAGAAAAATGTGGGTGAGATTAAAACAATCAGTGGATCTAATACGCAATGCCTTATTTCCTAATAAAATAAGAGAAAATATAGGAAAACTAAGGAATAAGGCATTGGCTAGTAGTACATAATTTACGTAATACGTTAAAATAACACATTAAAATACGCAACACAAACTAAAATGAAGTCAATGGGATAAAATCGCAAGTCAAACACAAAAAACACTAGGACAAAGGACATTATCACACACGATAAAACAGACCACTATCCCTCATAAAGCGGATGATGAGGCCTGCTGAAAGCTCGTCATCTCGCAAGATAAGGGAGATTGTACTCGGAAGGTTAAAACTACGGCGCAGATCGACCAGATCCACACTTTCCCTAAGGATTTGTACCGTGGTAAGATGGTCGCCGCAGGTACACACCAGAGGGGGGGTCTCCTTTCAAAGATGCGAGGGAGTCAAGGTACCGTAGCCGATCCGAAGACGACATAATACCACAGCTTCCCTCCGCGAAACCCGAAGGGAAGTCCTCCATACCTTCGTTGTTCCTTTTATCGCTCTCAGCTTATTGGTAAGTGGAATGGCCTGCCACTCCATCTCCCAATGGAACATAACCAGATGTCTCAGCTGGGAGCGAATATCACTTGCTGGAACCTTGAAAGGCAACGGGGGCAGTGTAACTGCCTCCTTGGCAGCCTGATCTGCTAACTCGTTCCCCTCTATGCCCATGTGGCTTGGGAGCCACAGAATCGTAATTCTGGTGCCGGCATCCCAACATCCGGCCAGCAGGTCCTGGATGCGCTGCACCAGAGGGTGCCGAAGGAAACAGGTATCTATAGTTTGGAGCACACTCAAGGAGTCAGTACAAAGAAGAAAGAGTCGGCGCTCATTGTACAGTGCGTACCGCAGAGCATCACAGATAGCATAGAGCTCGCTGTGAACACACTACAGGTTGCCGGAAGAGCAAAAAGGAACCTATCACTGTCAGCAACGAACGCACAGCCCACCTTCGTATCTGTGCTTGAACCATCCGTGCAGACGACGACTGAACCTGGATAGCGGCCAACAACGGACCGGAAGAGCCTCCGATAAATCGAAGGGTCCGTGTTCTCCTTTGGGCCAGTGTGCAGATCCAGGATTATTTCAGGTCGTCGTACGACCCACGGAGGTACCCCACTTGGTTGTCTGACACGGCAAGGAACCGAAGGTACGTCAAACAATTCGGAACTGCCCTCCAAACGTTTCCGAACCGGCCGCGTCCCTCGAGGGCAAGCAGCCTACACCAAACGGTTGCCATTGTTGAACACGCAAGGATAGCTTGGATGAAGTGGCATCTGTCGCAAATTAGCAGCATAGGCAAGAAGCATTTGCTGGCGCCTCAGATGTAAAGGCGGCACACCATACTCAGCGAAGAGGCTAGCTATGGGGCATGTTCGAAAAGCTCCAGTCGCCAACCGAACCCCGCTGTGGTGGATGCTGTTCAGCTTTGAAAGAACACTTGGTCTTGCTGAGTCATTAGCTGCACTGCCGTAGTCTAACCGGGATTAAATATGTGCCCTATAGAATCGTAGGGGCATCGTGCGGTCAGCCCCCCCCCCCCACCCCAGAAGTGCTGCTAAGAAACTTCATGATATTAAGCTTCTTAGTACATTGCACATTCAACAGCCGCACATGTGGCTCCCACGAATATTTTACTATCGAAAAGGAGCCCAAGAAATCGGTGTCACCAACTGGCAGAACGACATTTCCTAAATAGAGCTCGGGATGAGAGTGAAGAGTACGTTGACGACAAAAGTGACAACAGAGGTCGTTGCGGCAGAAAACCGAAAGCCATGTTTTAAGGTCCACTGCTCCACCCTCCTAATGAACTGCTGTAACTGTCGCTCTGCGACTGCCATACTGCACGACCTATAGTGCAGAGCGAAGTCGTCCACATATAGGAACGATTTTACTGCTGGACCAGCAGAGGCAGCAACAATACCGTTTATGGCAATCGCGAACACAGTGATACTAAGGACCGATCACTGTGGGACTCCATTTTCTTGAACGTGGTATTGCGAATATGCCCTCCCCACACGAACACGGAATAGACGGAGGGACAAAAAATTCGCAATAAATACCGGAATCTCCATTGATGCAGGACTGAAAGCATACCATATCGCCATGTGGTGTCCTAGCCCTTCTCCAAGTCAAAGAAAACAGCTACCAACTGCTGTTTACGGAGAAACGCATCCTGGATAGAGCTCTCAAGCTGTACCAAGTGGTCAGTGGTGGATCGAGCGGCTCGAAAACCACATTGGTACTCGGACAAGAGTCCTTGTTTCTCCAGACACCACACGAGTCGGCGATTTACCATCCTCTCAAATAGCTTACACAGGCAGTTTGTAAGACAAATTGGTCTGTAAATTCCTGCATACTTAGGATCCTTGTCAGAATTGAGGACAGGAATGATTATGCCCTCTCGCCACTGAGACGGAAAATCACCCTCTATCCACATTCGGTTGAACACACGAAGGAGATATAGTACACTATCATCACTAAGGTGTACAACATCTGGTTATGGATGTTGTCCGGTCCAGGAGACGTGTCCTTGCAAAGCGCTAAGTCGCTGCGGAGTTCCCACTCCGTAAAGGGCACGTTATAGTCCTCTGAAGTTTGGGTGGCAAAACTAAAGTGATGAAGTTCTGCCTCTCGCTTCAGAGCGAGGAAATCAGGATGGTAATTCCCGGAGCCAGACACATCCGCGAAGTGACTAGCCAGATGGTCAGCAATCGCGAGAGGGTCAGTGGCGACATTGCCTTCAATGGAGATTCCCGGCACAGCAGATGATCCTTGGATACGCGAAATCCGTCGA
Source organism: Anabrus simplex (assembly GCF_040414725.1). Lineage (NCBI taxonomy): Eukaryota > Metazoa > Arthropoda > Insecta > Orthoptera > Tettigoniidae > Anabrus > Anabrus simplex. The sequence continues at coordinate 165,092,970 of NC_090268.1, forward strand.
AGCTTAGTCCACACCTGGCATGATGGAGTATGTGACGTCATAGACGACACATATCTCTCCCATGAAGCCTTCTTACTTTGTCGAATAAGAACTCGCGCCTTAACGTGGAGTTTCTTAAATGTTACCAAGTTGGCCACCGTAGGCTGTCTACGGTAACGCTTATGAGCGCGACGGCGTTCTCGATGGCTGCTGCTATTTCATCGTTCCACCAAGGAACGAGTTTTCGGCGAGGAGTCCCCGAGAAAAACGTAATGGACTCCTCAGCAGCAGCAGCAGCAGGAATAACTTGGGTTACGTAAGGTATATCCACGCCGACGGTCCGCCTGATATCATCGTTAAGGACAGCTAGTGATGTGTACTTTGGCCAATCAGCATGTTTTAGAATCCATTGAGGGGGAGCTTCAGCGGGTTTATGTTTCAACAAGGTAAGAATGATGGGAAAATGATCACTGTCACAGAGATCATCGTGTGCATTCCACCGAAACAGTGGAACCAACGTTCGGCTGCATAGACTATGCGAGAATATGTGCCGTAAGTACACTAAAGTGAGTTGGTTCCCCTGTGTACAAAATACAAAAATCCAGCTCTGTAGTAGTGTTTCCAGCTCTCTTCCCCGGAGACAAAGCGCCTCAGATCCCCATATGAGTTGATGGGCGTTAAAATCTTCGAATAAGAGGAAGGGTGGTGGAAGCTGATCAATATGAGCAGCGACATCATTTATGTTCAGATGCTGGCCTGGTGGAAAATAAACATTACACACTGTTATTCATGAGTTCTATTTTTGGGCTTATGCCGTGTAAATAATTATAAAACACACTCAACGTTTCAAAAGGAACCTTGCCTTTCTTCATCAGGAGACCAAAGAGAAGAGAAACGACGTATTGATGGTTGCTAGGAGAAAGCAACAAGGAAGCTACAAATGGTGCCCAAAGATGTAAAGGGGACGCCATTTTAGCCCAAGAGACAATGAATAGTGGCAGCAGAGCATTACTCTCTAATGGTTCTGATTATAGGTAGCCATGATTCACTGAGGTTGTAACCTGTATCGCGGTTGAAATTATCTGGATGTTTACGTATTTCAACCGCCTCCCTGATAATTCTTGGGCGATATTGCTTTATACGGGCAAGAACATCCACTTCTTGGAACAAGACAAGCAGAAACCACATACCATTAGACACGATTCCAACAAAGTTGTCGTAAATTTATCCAGTATGCCTTTGAATGAAACCCAAAAGGCAGTTCTCGCTAAAGGTCTCAACTTTGCTGTAGCGCCTAGAAGAATTCCAATTGAGGAACTTATTACATCTATAGAATCCTCGGTACATAACCTCACACCTGAAGAGGCTGAGGAAGTTAGACAAGAATGTTCCAAAGTTCTCAAGACCGCTAATCCACCTAAGTCCAACTTAAAACAAGGTGAAATCCGGGCGCTAAAAGATCTAAGGGACAATTCTGATGTAATCGTTCTCCCCGCTGACAAGGGTAACGCGACGGTGGTGATGGATAAAGATGAATATGACAACAAGATCTCGTCCTTGTTAGCTGATCCTATATACAGGATTAACAGTCGTGATCCCACAACTCGCTACTCAAATATGACCGTCAAATTGGTCAAGCAATCTTCTATTCCAGAAGATACAGCAAAGAGTCTCCTTCCAGGGGATGCTATTCCTCCGAGACTGTATGGCCTTCCCAAAATACATAAGGAGGGTGTTCCTCTTAGGCCTATTGTCAGTACGATTGGTTCCCCGACATATGCCCTTTCGAAATATTTAGGTAGTCTTCTTCAACCACGCCTAGGTAACACCCCTTCATATATTAAGGATTCCACACACTTCATTGAGAAGTTAAAAACTATATCACTTCAGCCAGGCGATATCTTGGTGAGTCTCGACGTGGTGTCTCTGTTTACGAGAGTACCTGTTGACGGTGTCATGTCTCTCATTAATGATATCTTTACTGAAGAGATCGCAAGGCTTTTCTATCACTGCATGACCTCCTCCTACTTTCTATGGAATGGGAAATATTATGAACAGACAGATGGTGTGGCCATGGGAAGTCCTCTCTCTCCTGTTGTGGCCAATTTCTTCATGGAAAACTTCGAAGAGAAAGCTTTGTCGTCGGCACCTTGCAAACCGAAGATCTGGTGGCGATTTATGGATGATACGTTCGTCGTATGGACGGAAGGTGAAGACAATCTTGGTCACTTTCTGGATCACCTTAATCGCCAGCACCCTTCCATTTGTTTCACCTTGGAAATGGAATCTGACGGCAAGATACCTTTTTTGGATGTTCTCGTCACCAAGAAAGAGGATGGATCTCTAGGACACAGCGTGTATCGTAAGCCCACACACACCAATAGATATCTCCACGCAGATTCTCACCATCACCCTGCCCAGAAACATGGTATCCTTAGAACTCTGACTACCAGGGCCAGGAGGATTTGTGAAGCGTCAGATCTACAAGAGGAAATTAACACCTTGAGAACCACCTTTGAGAGCAACGGTTACAGCAGAGCTTTGATCTCAAGGGTTCTGAAATCGGCACATAATCGGACGTCTGTTAAGAAAAAAGATGTAAAAGGAACTGCTTACCTACCTTACATACATAACACGACGGATCGTATTGCTAAAATCTTACGCAGGTACCATGTACGAACTGTTTTTGGAACATCAGTTAAGATTAGACAACTCCTGCGACCAACTAAGGATAGTTTGCCTAAATTACAACAACCTGGTATCTACAGAGTTCCCTGTACTTGTGGCAAGGTTTATATTGGGCAGACTTCGAGAACGGTGTGTACTCGCATCAAAGAACATACTAGATGTATCAGACTCAACCAACCTGATAAATCAGCTGTTGCTGACCATGCCCTAACACCTGCTCATGATGTCTTGTTCCAAGAAGTGGATGTTCTTGCCCGTATAAAGCAATATCGCCCAAGAATTATCAGGGAGGCGGTTGAAATACGTAAACATCCAGATAATTTCAACCGCGATACAGGTTACAACCTCAGTGAATCATGGCTACCTATAATCAGAACCATTAGAGAGTAATGCTCTGCTGCCACTATTCATTGTCTCTTGGGCTAAAATGGCGTCCCCTTTACATCTTTGGGCACCATTTGTAGCTTCCTTGTTGCTTTCTCCTAGCAACCATCAATACGTCGTTTCTCTTCTCTTTGGTCTCCTGATGAAGAAAGGCAAGGTTCCTTTTGAAACGTTGAGTGTGTTTTATAATTATTTACACGGCATAAGCCCAAAAATAGAACTCATGAATAGTTACACGGGCCGTGAAAGTCTAAATGATAATATTACACACTGTTGCTATGACAGGCAGCGGAAAGCGAACAGCTACAGCCTCGAGTGGGGTTCTTAATGGAACCTCTTCGCTGTAGGTATCAGAACGTACAAAAATGCCAACACCACCGGAAGCCCGGTGAGCATAGTACCGTTAGTCTTCCCCCCTTGCTGTGCAGACTGGGAACTTCTTCTCACTCAGATATGTCGGACAATTCCGATCCCGAAGAGAATAAAAAACCGGAGCAGTTAGTGTACTTGTATGGAGTTGTGCACTCCTCCGCGCCGTGAGCTACTCGTCCACATGTACCACATACAGCCTGATTCGAACAGCCAGATACCATATGTCTGAATCGCTGGCATTGATAGCATCGCATAGGAGGCGGGATGTACGGCCTCATATCGCTACGATAACTTGTTATCCTGACTTTCTCTGGTAACACTGACAACTTGAAAGAGACAATGAAGGCACCAGTGGCAACGTCTTCACCGTTGACCTTGCGCGTAATGCGCCGGACGTGTGTCACGCCACGGTTCTTCATGTATTCCATCAACTCGTCGTCAGTGTTCAAAATAAGGTCGCGGTGAAAGATGACTTCGCGAACCAGGTTCAAGGACTTATGCTCCTCCACTTTGACGGGGATTTCGCCAAAGTGCTCGCACTTAACCAACTGATCAGCTTGCAGTGCTGTACGAGTCTTCATAAGCAAACTACCGTTGCGCATTTTCTTGAGGTCCTCGAGTTCGCCGTAGACGCCTTCGATGTGCCTACTAAAAAGGATCGACTTCACCAGCTTAAAATCATGCCCATCGGTTCTGGTAGCGACCAGAAAACTAGGAAAGCTGGATCCCATTCCTTCACGCTGTGCATTTTCCCAGGGAGTTGAACCTCTCAGGGAAGCAAAAGTTAAAGACTTAGGTGGGGGATCACCTTGAGAGAGCCGACTTTGTTTGGAAGCCATGCCCGAAAGCTTCCTCCCCGAATGCCACCCACTCCGATCAGGGGTCTCTGTAGCCGAACCAAACAGCCAAGGCAATACCAACCTGGTCATAGCAGGTACTGCCCGGGGTCCGATGTTGGACGATGCCTAATACGGGATGACTGAGGCAATGAGCACTAGGACTCCCTTCCTCCAGTCACCCGCAATAGCATGTACCCCATAGCGTGTACAGAGCACTAAATATAGAAAAAAAATTAATTTATAATAATATGTCCTTCTGGCATTCGGCTGTGCGGGGACCTGGGTTGTCAGGGGGATATTACTGCCAAGGCACATGGCGATCCTACCCGCAATGTTCTTGGGTGGGCAGTTGTGGGCTTTTGGGCGTAATCGCACACGTAAGAGGCCCATCTCCGGGCAGCACGCATATCAAAATTTGGAATGGTCTACATCTGACCCTCGGAAAAATAATAAAAAATAACGAGGGGACCATGGCCACATGACCCTTTAAGTCGCCTTCTACGACAGGCAGGGATTACCTATGGATGTATTCAGCCTCTCACATCCACAGGAGGTCCAACACATTATGCCAAACCGCAATCCATGTCCGCGCCATGTTCCCCCCTTTTTGTCGCCTCTTACGACAGGCAGGGGATACCACGGGTGTATTCTACATGTGCGTCCCCCACCCGCAGGGGGTAAGTTAATTAATAAACAACCAATCATAGGCAGCCGATCGGTCTGATAGAGCGCGTTAGAATCTATTTCCAGTTAACAGTGTTGTCGATCTGTTGTTTACCGAAACCACGTGCTATCAGCTGTGTGTTGTACAGTGCTCAGTTCTTTTAGCGGTCTTTGTCAGTTCATTCGGTCATTCTTGACAAAGCACCAACAATGTCGTGTAGAAATAATGACTTGATTGAGTGGTTGAAGGAGCACAATATTTCGGTTCGCGCTGTCATGAGGAAGGGGGGTCTGATGCATCTTGTAAAACGAAACAAGCCCTAGTACCCAGTTTACGTGGTGGATGAAATAGCCAGAAGGCATAGACATAAAGTTGTTCGCCTTCCAACATACCATTCTCTCGCATTTACCTGTTCGAGCATTGATATACAGTATTTTTATCGTATACCCTTATCCTAAATATGTGGTGAGTTATTGTTACCGGTAATTTTGTGTGAGTTATGTAAGATGCTACAAAGACTAACTGATTCTGGACTTGTATTCGAGTATATACATTTCCGTTCGTGTTGTGTGTCGTGGATCAGCTGTTCGTTCTCTTAACAATTTGGCACCAATGCCTGACATCCGGTTAACTGTCAAGTCGAAACTCATAAAAACGGAACTATATTTCGCTCATATTATTACAATCATATAATGTCTAAAGTAAAGTGATTTATAATAAATATTTCTGTTTGGTATTTTAAACCTTGCCGTTCGATATATAAAAATCATTTTCGATAAATAGGACCTCACTGATCGATACACAACGCAGACCGTTCGATATATGAAGGAATACAACTGTTGCATTTAAGGGCGCCCAGAGCCTACAAATTATACATTTTAAAAGTCTGAACAAGCTACTTGCAACCAGGGGATGTTCCGTTAAGGTTTTATAATTATTTTAGATGCCTGTTCTTCACTGGAAAAAATACTGTTCAATAATTCATAGAGATAACCTTAAGTGTTCGATATATAGTGTCACAACCCTACTAATTAAAGAACAAGGAGACTCTTTCCGAATTTAACCATAGAAGTGTCAGGTTCCAGTCGAGGTAAAGCGTATATAAGGCGTTTTAATAAAGATATATGTATAATATACATAAATGGATTTGTGGCTGTAACAATGCAAATGCTCTGTTCTGCTTTCCATGCGTTTTATTCAGTGGTGAGCCCTTATGGTCAAAAACTGGAGTGAAGCATCTCGATCATCTAAGCGAGAAAATTAAGAAGCATGAAAATTCAAAGACTCATTTGAACAATTAGGCAGAACTTACATTATTAGGAACTGTGAACATTCAACAACAACTCGATTCTGCGTATTGGATTAACATTGAAATGCATAATGAGAATGTCACAAAAAATAGGTATGTTCTATCCAAAATAATTGTATAAAATTCAGTGGATCTTTTGAAAGGAAGAGAAGATTCACTAAACCGGGGTATTTTTCATAGCTTAATTGATTAATGCGCCGATTTGGATAGCACGTTAAGAGAATATTTAGGAAGTTCTAGGCAGTTTAAAGGCACGTCTAAAACCATCTAAAATGAATTATTGGACAGTATGTTAGCAGTTTGTCGTGATGTAATTTCTCATGAATTAGGACAGGCATCTTTTGTTGCTATAATGGCCGATGAAACTAGCGACTGCGCTCAACAGTGTCAGATGGTTTTAGTTTACCGGTAGTCATAAATGGTTGTCCGGTTGAGCGTTTTGGTGGATTTCTTTTACCACCTCATTCTGACGCCGAAACACTCACGCAAACAATTTTAAATGAAATTTTACCGATCATTCCTTCAGACAAACTAACTGCTCAGTGTTATGATGGGTCACATGTCATGAGTGGCAGGCATGGGGGTGTGCAAAAAAAATCAAGGAGAAGTATCCAACAGCACATTTTGTGTATTGTTATGCTCACCGATTGAATTTAATAATGGCCCAAGCGTCGTCACAAAACAAGCAAGTCGGGTTATTTTTTTTCCAATTTACAAGAAATACCGTCCTTCTTTTCTAATTCTCCGCAACATACTGCTGCGCTGGATAAGATAGTACAGCGAAGGGTACCTCGTTCTGCGCCTACACGATGGAATTTCAAAAGTCGCACAGTGAATGTTATGTATGAACACAGAAGTGAAATACAAGAACAATCACGACAGACGACGACCATTAATCAAGCTTCAGCAATAGAAAGAATGTTATAAAATGATAAATACATCTTTTGGTTGACATTTTTTCATCATGTTATGTCCCATGTTGATATATTATTCAATCAACTACAGAAAGTAAAAACTGACCTTAATGATATTGAAACGGCGCTGAGATATTTTGAAACAAGTATATCGTCTGTAAGAAGCAATATGGATGAAATTACGAAGAAATCAGTTTCCCAAGAAACGAAACGTAAGCGCCCAGACGATTCTGTAAGTGATCATCGCGTTGCAGCTTTGGAAGTTTGTGACGTAATCACAAGAAATGTGAAGCATCGATTCGAATTCAACGGCCATTAAATCGCTTCAGCACTATTCTTATCAGGTAACTTCCTAAAGTAAACCTTGGATTTCCCAACCAAGGATCCGAATACCACCGTTCAAAATCACCCAATGCTCGGTAAAGATCGTTTAGATACAGAATTGTCGATAATGTACATGAGAAAGGATTTCAGCCACATCCAAGGTCCGACACCATTATAAAATGATTATTTAAGGCATCATTTGTGTGACAATTTCAAAGAAACTGTTAAACTGCTGGACATTCTCATAACAACTCCAATGACTACATCAGAAGCCGAACGTTGCTTTTCTACTTTGAAAAGAGTAAACACCGTTGTCCGGTCAACCATTTGCCACGACGGATTGAATGCGTTATCCATGCTGTTTACTGAACGGGACTTTGTGGCCAGTATACCCAGCTTTAACCCTCAATGGTCACACTGGGGTCCCTCAGACCCAGGGAATCTTTGTTTTCATAACGAATTGGATAGCACGGGAATTATGGCCTTGCCATTGTACGTAAATTAAGTTGGCACCATTGTGGAGCCATGGCCAAACCGGCAGCTTCATTGTTTATCTGCGTTCCGGTTAGTAGGTGGTTGAATCAAGCGTGGGGTTGGTCGGTCCCCAGTGTGACTTTTGTGGGTGAGTACAACAAGGTTACAGATTCCATTCAGTATTTATTATTATTATTATTATTATTATTATTATTATTATTATTATTATTATTATTAACCCGATTCATTAGATTTTATATTCTGTTTCGCATCAGTTAGACTGTAATAATTAGGTATCACGTATATTATTGTATTTAATCATAGGTTAAGTGAAATTTGTTTGTATTTATTCTGTATTGTAGTAAGTGAGATTTGTTGGTTTCATATTGTCATGCTGTGGCTTGTAACTCTGGCTAGATGAGCTGGCATAGTATTTTGCAATCGAGGCTATGTTTCACTGTGCAAGTAGATTTCCCGGTGACGCATTCAGCATAGTCATTCTCAATCCGCTTGGGTACGCTTAGGCGACACATGACTGATGACATCAGTGCGTGGGCACGTGATTGCGACCTAGTGTCAGTATTCGCCAGCTACTGTATGTTGAAGTGGAAGGGATGAACAGTGAGTAGGGAGATGAGTCGTCATCGCGAGGTTATATAAGTCGATGCGACAGTGGTGAGAGGTATTCAGTTCATATTATTCAGTTCATATTATTCAGTTCATATTGTGCAGATCATATGTAACAGTCAGATGTATCAAATGGAAGAAGTGGTCTTAGTGTGATGGTCAGAGCTAAGAGTTGTGTTTTCAAGAGGTCTTGTAATCATCGAGGAGGTCTACAAGTGGTGGTTGTATCCGAGCAGAGACGGGTACTATGCTGATAAAGAAACATCATCTTCTTGTGAGGATGGACTTCACAAGATGTTTCAATAATATTTTCAAATTTCTTATAATATATTGAGTGGACGTAATTACATTGGAGCTCTCTACACGCGTACATGGTATGTAGGCCAACTCCTTGTTATATAAGAAGATAACAGCAGACGGCTCCCGACTTCAGCTCATAGGTTTTCCCAAGAATTTCAAGTTCAACAGCGGTGTAAGCAGACATCAGGTAATTGAAGCATCAGACATGTTTTGCATTCATAACATGAAGAAGAATGTAATCAGCGGCGATATCACATCTCACTTCAAGTTCATGCCAATAGCTTTTTTGTTTAGATTAAATTTTCCTTTTATTAGTACCGCAAATCTCACGATATATTTCTTTTGTTAAATTAAAAGACGTCAATGATTGTTCATTGTAAGGTAAATTATAGTCATAAACTCAGTTTTATTTTAATTATAATAAGTGATTCCAGTTCCATGTACAATCCTCAATTGTGGAAATGCAACAGTAATTTAATATTTTCCTGATCCATATCCCTGTATATTGCCAGATATGTGAGTTTATCACCTCACGCCTTGAGATAATTGATATAAGAGGTATGCTCTACCGAATTTTGTTGTTTTTCTTAAAAAAGCAACTGGCGCTCAAACAAATGTTATTTATATTGTGTGGAAGATATGAAGGTATAAGAGTAGTGGTTGGAGTAGCCACAACGTGTTGCCAGCAACGTGGGACTCGAAAGGTTCAGAAAAAGTGTTTCTGAATGGCAATATACATGGATGAGTTCTTTTAATGAGTACGCACATGTTAAATTCACCGAGTAATGTTAGGAAGGTCATATTGTTGAAGTTTGTATTTAAGGGGTTATGTCAGAGGAAGTGCAAGGGGAAATAGCTTTGAGATCGCGAAAAATTAGTAGGAAACCGAAGATGGACAAGGATAGCAATATGCAGTCAGGTGATGAGGCTGAGGTCATTGTGTCCAAGGAAATCCAAGGTGGTAACATAAATAGGAAGTTGGTGACTAAGTTGGGACCTGCTGAAAGTCAGAAAATAGTAGAAACTGAGGAAAACGCTGTCACGCAAGATCAAAGTAAAGGGGTGATTGACCTTGGTTTATTTAATTTGCTGATGTCCAAAATGACTGAGCAGAATAATATTATGAGTGAGAAAATTGAAACGGTCATTAGTGAAAAAATTGAATCTCAGAATAATATTATGAGTGAGAAAATTGAAACGGTTATTAGTGAAAAAATTGAATCTCAGAATAATATTATGAGTGAGAAAATTGAAACGGTTATTAGTGAAAAAATTGAATCTCAGAATAATATTCTGAGTGAGAAAATTGAATCTCAGAATAATATCATTAGTGAGAAAATTGAAGCTCAGGGTATTAGTATTAATAAGAAGATCGATGATGTTAGTAATAAGATAGATCATAAGGTGTTAGAAATAAGTAAGCAAATTAATAATTTAGAAAGTAAGGTAAATAGGGAGTGTAGTGACATCAGAGCTGAGACGGAATTGGGTCGGAGCAATCTCCATACGGAAATAGAGCAAATTAGTGAGACATGCATCAAACAGATTGATGAATTAGGCGCCAAGATCGAGTCTTATAAAGGAGAAATCAATGAGTTAGTAGAAGAAAGGTTTGAAAAGATAACCAATACAGTGGGGCAAGAAACTAGGAAATGTATTAGTAGGGTAAAACATGTGGAAAGAAAACTTGGAGAAGTAGGTGATCTAGAGAGTGAACAAAAATCATTATCACAGAAGGTGGGAGAATCGGAAGAAAAATTACAGGAGAAGTTAAGAAAATTGAAGAAAAGGCTGAGGAAACTGACCATAATTTAGTCCTCGCCAATACTTGGTTCAAACACCACAAACGACGGCTGTATACGTGGACGAGACCTGGAGACACTGGAAGGTATCAAATAGACTTCATTATGATTAGGCAGAGATTCAGAAACCAGGTGTTGGATTGCAAAACTTTCCCAGGAGCAGACGTGGACTCTGACCACAACTTGTTGGTCATGAAATGCCATCTGAAGTTGAAGAAATTGAAGAAAGGAAAGAATGCAAAAAGATGGGATCTAGACAAGTTGAAAGAAAAGAGTGTGATGGATCGTTTCAAGGAACATGTTGCACAAGGACTAAATGAAAAGGCCGAAAGAAACACAGTAGAGGAAGAGTGGAGAGTCATGAAAAATGAAGTCAGTAGGGCTGCTGAAGAAATGTTAGGAAGGAAGAAAAGATCAACTAAGAATCAGTGGATAACTCAGGAGATACTAGACTTGATTGATGAACGACGAAAATACAAGAATGCTAGAAATGAAGAGGGCAGAAAAGAATACAGGCGATTAAAGAATCAAGTGGATAGAAAGTGCAAGGTAGCTAAGGAAGAATGGCTGAAGGAGAAGTGCAAGGATGTCGAAGGCTGTATGGTCCCGGGAAAGGTAGATGCTGCATACAGGAAAATCAAGGAAACCTTTGGAGAAAGGAAATCTAGGTGCATGAATATTAAGAGCTTAGATGGAAAGCCACTTCTAGGGAAAGAAGACAAAGCAGAAAGATGGCAGGAGCATATCCAACAGTTGTATCAAGGTAACGATGTAGATAATTTGGTTCTGGAACATGAAGAGGCTGTTGATGCTGATGAAATGGGAGACCCAATTTTGAGGTCAGAATTTGACAGAGCTGTGAGTGACCTAAATAGGAACAAGGCACCTGGAATTGATAATATTCCCTCTGAATTACTGGATGCCTTA